>NC_041728.1:137811544-138114574 GCF_004115215.2 Ornithorhynchus anatinus
GAAGGTAATCATAACCATCAAACCCTTGCTCACATTCTCCCTTCTCTCTTGAACTCCCTTTACTTTCACATCTGACTATCACCTTCCCCAACTACAACATCCAATTAAAATCATATCTCCTCCAGGAAGCTTTTCTTAACTGATCTCTTACCACCTCATCTTATTTTCCCTCCCTACTTTGTCACCCATGCATTTGAGTCCATACTCCCTAAGCACTTAGGTTTTCACCCCTCCACTCTGTCTTCAGCACTTATACAATCAATCATATTTATTAAGCATTTACAGTGTGTAGAGCACTTTACGAATCAGCGTGGCCTAGTGGATAGAATACGGGCCTGGGAGTCAAAAGGACCTGAGTTCTAATCCTAGCTCTACCACTTGTCTGCTTTGTGACCTTGGACTAGTTGCTTAACTTTTCTGTGCCTCAGTTACCCCATCGGTAAAATGGGGATTAAGACTGTGAGCCCCATGTGAGTCAGGGACTGTGTCCAACCTGATTAACTAGTATCTATCCCAGTACTTAGTACAGTGCCAGACACATAGAAAGCACTTAACAAATACCATAAAATAAAGAAAAAAATACTTGGTAGAATATAACAGAATTGGCAGACACATTCCATTCCCTGCCCACAAAGAGCTTGTAGTCTAGAAGAACATTCAATACTAGGCTGTTTACTACACCTAATCAAGCAGTCAACCAATCAATCAATAATATTTATTGAGCACTTATTGTGTACTGAGCAGTATCATTATAGAATAGTGGATGGAACACGGGTACAGGAGTCAGAAGGTCATAGGTTCTAATCTAGGCTCTGCCACACATCTGCTGTGTGACCTTGGGCAAGTTACTTCTGGGCCTCATTTACCTCATCTTTAAAATGGGGATAGAGACTATGAGCCTCACATGGGACAGGGACTGTGTCCAACCTGATTTGCTTGCAGCCACCTGAGTGCTTAGTACAGTCCTTGGCACATAGTGAGCACTTAACAAATTCCACAATTATTACACCAAGGACTTGAGAAAGTACAGCACACTAAAGTTGGTAAACACAATCCCTGTCCATAAGGAATTTACAGACTCCTTGAGGATATCTAAGTTGCCACAGCTTCACCATGACCAGAGATATCACTCTTCTTGGTTCGAAACATGGCTTGCAGTCTAGAGAGTGAGACGGACATTAAAATAAGGTATAGATAGAGGAAAGGCACAGTATAAGGATATGTTTATAAATGTGAGAATGAGGGAGGGGGAATATACAGTGCTTAAGGGGAATAGATCCAGTGACTAAGTGTTGCAGAGAGGAGGGTGGAGAGGGGAAATGAGGATTTTGGGAAGGAGGAGACATAATTTTAGGAGGGTTTTGAAGGCATAGAAAGTGGTAGTCTGTCTGCTATGAAAAGGGAGGGAGTTCCAATCCAGAGGGAGAACTTGGGCAAGTGATTAGCAATGAGATAGATGAGATTGAGATAGAAGAGTAGGTTGGTTTTAGAGGAATCAAGTGTGTGGGCTGGTTTGCAGTGGGAGATGAGGAAAGTAAGATAGGAAAGGGAGCACTGATTCAGTGTTTTAAAGCCAAAGTTTGATGCTGAGGTGGATGGGCACCCATTGGAGGTTTTTGAAGAGTGGAGAGATATGGACCGAATGTTTTTTTAGAAAGATGATCCAAGCAGCAGAGTGAAGCATGGACAGGAGAATGGAAAGGAAGGAGGAAATTTTAATGTCTGTCTTCCTCACTAGATTGTAAATTCTTTAAAGATAGGCACTGTGTCTATTTACTCTATTGTACACTCCCAAGGGCACAGTACCATGTTCTATATTGCTGTTTTAGAACTCAATAAATACCTTTGATTAACTGAAAACACTGTTCCTCTTCCAGCCATTCCTTGGTATCACTGACAGACAAAATATTGAGCTGGATGGACAACTGATCTGATTTAATACGTAATTTTTCTAAGATAATTAGTAGAGCATCAAATTACTCATAGCTCAGTAGCTTGAGAAGCAGCATAGCTTAGTGGAAAGACCACGGAGCTGGGTTCTAAAGCTGGTAGATGTAACCTTGGGCAAGTCACTTAACTTCCCCATGCCTCAGTTTCCTCATCTATTATATGGGGAATAATTCTTGCTCTTCCTCCTACTTTGACTGTGAGCCCCATGAAGGCCAGCAACTGTCCAAACTAATTAGTAGAACTAAGAACTTCAGAACTTAGTGTAATGCTTGTCACTTAGGTGCTTAAATAACAACATAGTTAATATTGTTTCTTTGCTTAAGTTTCTACAGCGAGGGATTGTAAAAATCAAGAGACCAGTTTTCCTGCAGAAACGGTCTGGGCATGTCACTCCCCTTCTTAAAAACCTCCAGTGGTTTGCCTATCAACCTCTGCATGAAACGAGAACTTCTCACTCTAGGCTTCAAGGCTCTCCATCATCTTGCCCCCTCCTACCTCTCCTCCCTTCTCTCTTTCTACTGCCCACCCCGCACGCTCCGCTCCTCTGCCGACCACCTCCTCACCATCCCTTGGTCTCGCCTATCCCGCCATCGACCCCTGGCCCACGTCCTCCCGCTGTCCTGGAATGCCCTCCCTCCTCACCTCCGCCAAACTAACTCTCTTCCCCTCTTCAACGCCCTACTGAGAGCTCACCTCCTCCAAGAGGCCTTCCCACTCTGAGCTTCCCCTTTTCCCTCTGCTCCCTCTGCTGCTTCTCTGCCCCCCCTTCACCTCTCCTCAGCTGAGCTCCCTTTCCCCCCCTTTCCCTCTGCTCCTCCCCCTCTCCCTTCCCCTCCCCTCAGCACTGTGCTCATCTGCTCATTTGTATATATTTTTATTACCCTATTTATTTTGTTGATGAGATGTACACCCCCTTGATTCTATTTATTGCTATTGTTTTTGTCTGTCTGTCTCCCCCAATTAGACTGTAAGCCCATCAGTGGGAAGGGATTGTTTCTATCTGTTGCCAAATTGTACATTCCAAGTGCTTAATACAGTTCTCTGCACATAGTAAGCGCTCAATAAATACTATTGAATGAATGAATGAACATCAATCACTCAAAGACGGCTGCAATGTAGAGGAGGATCAGGATGTTGAGAAGGTCACCAATGACCTTGGAGAGAGAAGTTTCCATGGAGCAATGGGTGCAAAACCAGATTGGAGGGGGCCGAAGAGAGAGGTGGATGAAAGGAAGTGTCAACAGTAGGTGTAGACAACTCTCTCAAGGTGTTAAGAGAGGAATGGTAGGAGGGAGATGGGGCGGTAACTGGAGGGAGTCAGAGAGTCAAGGGAGGGTTTGAATGGTATGGGGATGAATGCTGGAGAGGTAACTGTGAGATACAATTAGAAGGTTAGTTTGAGAGAAAGGAAGAGAGTAAGTTAGGGAGTAGTGGATAGAGCTCGTTGTAGGTAGGGAATGTGTCAGTTTATTGTTATATTGTACTCTTCTGAGCACTTAGTACAGTGTTCTGCAAATAGTAAGTATTCAATGAATACAGTTGAATGAATGAATCAGAGCAGATGTGTAAAATGGGACAAAGTGGTTGAGGGCTTTAAAGTAGAGAGTGAGGAGTATGCTGAGTTCTGACAGAAATCTAACCCTCTTTAAAATGAATGCTGCTTTCTCAAAAATGTGAGTTCTTATGACGTAAACCAGGGTTTTTAGTTTTACTGAATTTGGATAATGCCTGGCAGCATAGTGTATAGGAATATTCTGTAATGGCTCTTATCCTGATACAATTTTAGAGAGAGCTACTTTTTAATTTACAAAGCCATGAAAATCATAATGTCTCAGGATTGGAAGCTGAATGAAATTGACCAGATCATCATAGATCAGATCAGGAATGATAAATTTCATATGTTTACCAAACATTGTGTGAAGAAATATTTCATCTTGTTCATTTTGAATTCACCATTCAAATTTCAGTGAGTGTTGTCTTTGTACTGGGGGATTTGGTGAAAATATTCATGTTCATCCTGTCCACCTAGGAGTTCTCCATAGATACACTGTTTAGTTACTTGCATATTTTTTAGATACTCATTAAGCACTTACTTTATACCAAGCACTGTTACTAAGCAGTCGGGTATTCATTCAATCGTATTTATTGAATGCTTACTGTGTGCAGAACACTGTACTAAGCTCCAGGAAAGTACATTTTGGCAATGGATAGAGACAATCCTTACCCAACAATGGGTTCACAGTCTAGAAGGCACAAGATAATCAGATTTGACACAATTCTTATCCCACAAGGGGATCACTGTCTAAGTAGTAGGGAGTAGGATTTAATCCCCGTTTTACAGATTAGGAAACTGAGGCCCAGAGAAGTTAAATGACATCCCTAAGATCACTCAGCAGACACGTAGTGGAGTTGGGATTAGAACCAACGTCCTCTAACTTCCGGGCCCATGCTCTTTTCATTGGGTTATGCTGTTTCTCCATGTTACACACCTGCCTCGTCTGATCAAAACGATCTCCTTACCCAACCTGGAAAGCCAATTTTCTGCCAATATAATAAGAACTGGGGTATTTGTTAAGCTGTTAGTATGTGCTCATCACTGTACTAAGTGCCAGAGTGGATACAATATAAGCATATTAGACATAGTCTCCGCCCCATATATGGGTCACAGTCCAAGGGGGAAGGAGGACAGGAATTTTATTTTCATTTTTACAGATGAAGGAACCAAGGCACAGAGAAGCTAAGAATCTATCTATACAGAAGGGTCATTATCAATCAATGGTATTTACTGAGTACTACTCTGTGCAGAGCACTGTATTAAGCACTTGGAAGAAAACAGAGTTGGAAGACAAGATCCCCATCCACCGTGAGTTTACAGTCCAGAAGTGCTTCCATAAAAACCTATTTCTCTCTCCATACCTGCATGCCTGGCACATGGTAAGCATTTAACGAATACCATATTCATTATTATTCACCCTTCATCACCTTATATTGCCCTAAAAAGCAATGAGCTTTTATGATCATGTAAAATTGAATTTAGAAGCTATCGTGCTCCTCCAGATGGTGTTCCCTGATTAATCTTTTATACTGAGCACTTACTGTGTGCAAAGACTGTATTAAGAGCTTATGAGAGTACAGTATAAAAGAGCAGTAGATGTTGCCTGACCACAGTGAGCTTGCATTATAGAGGGGGAGGCAGGCATTCATATAAACTAATAAATTATGGATATATGATAATAATAATCATGGTATTTAAGTGCTTAATATGTGCCAGGCACTGTACTAGGTGCTGGGGTGGATACAAACACATTGGGTTGAACACAGTCCCTGTCCCACGTAGGGCTCATCGTCTCAATCCCCATTT
The DNA here is from genome assembly GCF_004115215.2 of Ornithorhynchus anatinus. Lineage (NCBI taxonomy): Eukaryota > Metazoa > Chordata > Mammalia > Monotremata > Ornithorhynchidae > Ornithorhynchus > Ornithorhynchus anatinus. Next base: position 137,816,856 of record NC_041728.1, read on the forward strand.
TACAGATGAGGGAACTGAGGCCCAGAGAAGTGAAGTGACTTGCCCAAGATCACACAGTAGACAAGTGGTGGAGCCGGGATTAGAACCCATGACCTTCTGACTCCCAGTCCTGTGCTCTATCCACTATACCATGCTGCTTCTCCACATGCAAAAGTGCTGTGGAGCTGAGGGTGGGGCAAACACGGGGTGACAATCCAAGTGTGAGGGTGATGCAGATGGGATTGGAAGAAAAGGACATGAAAGTGTAATTGAGGTCTCTTGGAGGTGATGTGATTTTAATAAGGCTTTGAAGGTTGGTAGAGTAGTCATCTGTCGGATATGAAGTGGTGGGGGGGGCGGTGGGGGGAGGGAACCTCTAGGCCAGAGGCAGGCTGTGGATGAGGAGTCTTTGGCAAAATAGAAGAAATTGAAGTACAGTGAGTAGGTTGGCATTAGGGGAGCAAATTGTGTGGGCTGGGTTGTAATAGAAAATCACTGAGATAAGGTAGGAGGTACAAGCTGATTGAAAACTTCAGAGCCAATGGTAAAGAGTTTCTGTTTGATGTGGAGGTGGATGGGCGATCCTTGAGGAATGAGGAACCATGGACTGAATGGTTTCGCGGAAAAATGATCTGGGAAGCAGAGTGAAGTATGGACTGAAGTGGGGAGAGACGGGAGGCAGGGAATTCAGCGAGGAAGCTGATGCAGTTGTCAAGGCGGGATTGGATAAATGCTTGGATTAATGTAGTAGCAGTTTGGATGGTGAGAAAAGGGAGGATTTTAGCGATGTCATGAAGTTGAATCAGCAGGATTTGGTGAGAAATTGAATATGTGGGTTGATTGAGATAGATGAGTCGAGGACAATGCCCAAGTTACAGGCTTGTGAGATAGAGAGATAGTTATATTGTTTACAGTGATGGGAAAGACAGAGGGAGAATAGGGTTTGGTTGGATGAGGGAGTTCTGTTTTGAATAGGTTCAGCTGGAAGTGGGACATCCAAGTAGAGATGTCCTGAAGGTGGGGGACATGTGAGACTCCAGCCCCACCCTGGCGGAGACCCAGGGGCCTTTGAGATAGAAATCAAGGGACAGTTTGGTCTTCTTCAAGCTGGAGAATGGAGGATTCCCGTATGAGAAGGATCTCATGGAGGTGATTGTCCGGGCTAGCCTCGGTGAGTCCTTGGAGAAGATCACCAACTGTCGATAAAATCTATCTGTTCTGGGGAAACGTGATCCACAAATTATTTGAAGGTAGATTCACTGTAGGAATGTGATAACAGTAGTAGTATGTTTATTGTTATGGTTTATTGTTATATTGTACTCTCCCAAGTGCTAAGTATAGTGCTCTGCGCACAATAAATGCTCAATAGATACGATTGAATGAATGAATAAATAGTAGTAACCATGAATTCCAGAGGCCTTCCTAGACTAAGCCCACCCTGCACCATTCTGTGACCTCCCTGGGCCCTGGGCATGTTTCTGCCCTTGGGCAAGGAGAGGGCAGCCGGCTCACGTCCCTGTTATGATTGACAGAACGTGGGCCCCCTCCAACTCTGAGTAGGGGCAGTCCAAGGCCTTCCTCCCTGCCCACTGACGGGGCAACTTGGGTAAGAGGATTCCACAGCCAATTTACACCCTCTGCGGAAGTGCCTGCCTCCTCTCGGTGCTCAGTGGAGAGAGTCCGGGCTTGGGAGTCAGAGGTCATGGGTTTGAATCCTGGCTCCGCCTCTTGTCAGCTGTGTGACCGTAGGCAAGTCACTTCACTTCTCTGGGCCTTGGTTACCTCATCTGTAAAATGGGATTAACTGTGAGCCTCATGTGGGACAACCTGATTACCCTGTATCTACCCCAGCACTTAGAACAGTGCTTGGCACATAGTAAGCACTTAACAAATACCAACATTATTATTATTTGACCTGTAATTTATACCCCCCTGCTCCCCTTCCTCTTTGGAGCACCCAGTAATAAAGCCATACTACAGCCTCCACCTTGGTTCCTGGAGTTTCTCCACCACCTAGCCCAATAGGGAGAGGATGGGGGTGGATTTCCATACTGGGATGAGGGGAAGGGCCTTTAGCTGTTACCCTGAGAAGAGGAGAGAAAAAGCCCCAGCCAACATGTCTTCCCCTTCACCCACATTCCCTGAAGGCCAGGAGACCCAGCCTCTGTTCCTGCCTCTGCTACCTGCCCCTTCCCCTTGTCCCCCTCCTTCAGATCTCCATCCGTGTCCTGTAAGTTCATCTCTAGACTGTAAGCTCATTGTGGGCAGGGAACATGTCTTCTAATTCTGTCGTATTGTACTTTCCCCAACGTTTAGTACAGGGGTCTGCACATAGTAAGTGCTCAATAAATACGATTGATTGATTGATTGATTGATTGATCGACTACAGAGAAGGAGAAAGATTAGGGCTGGAGAAGTAGATGTGGGCATCAACTCTATAGAGAGGAGAGTTGAAGCCATAGGAGTGAATGAGTTCTCCAAGGCAGTGGTTTTTGATGGAGAATAGAAGGGGACCCAGAAAGCTGTGAGGGCCTCCCACAGTTAGGAGGTGGGAGGCAGAGAAAGAGTCCAAGAAAGAGACTGAGAATGAGCAGCCAGAGAGATAGGAGGAGAACAAGGAGAGGAGAGTGTCAGTGAAGCCAAGCTTGGATAATGTTTCCAGAAAAAGGGGGTGGTCCACAGTGTCGAAGGCATCTGAGAGATTGAGAAGAATTAGGATGGAGTAGAGGACACTGGATTTGGCAAGGAGAAGATCACTGGTTCCTTTTGAAAGGGCAGTATTGGTGCAGTGAAGGGGGAGGAAGACAGATTAGAAACCAGGTCAAGGAGAAAATTGGAGGAGAGAAAGTGGGGGCAAAGGGGGAGGACAATTTTCTCTAGGAGTTTGGAGAGGAATGGAAGGAAGGAGATGGGGTGATAACTGGAGGGAGCCGTGATGTCAAAGAAGGGAAATTTTAGGAGAGGGGAGACATGAACATGTTTGAAAGCAGTGGAGAAGAAAATACTGGAGAGTGAGCAGTTGAAGATGGCAATTAGGGGAGGAAGACTGGGAGGGGGCTAAGTGTTTTGATAAGGTGTGAAGGGATGGGGTCAGGTGTGCAGGTGGAGGGAGTAGATTTTGAGAGGAAGTGGGCGATCTTCTCTTGAGATACTGCTAGGAAAGATGGGATAGTCAAAGAAGGGGCAGGAGGAGGGAAGGACTGGAGAGGACCTTAGAAGATCTTAAGGAAATCAAGCCTGATAGTTCCAATTTTCTCAATAAGGTGCGTGGTCAGGTCACTGGGGAAAAAGATGTGGGGGAAAGAAGGACGGGGGAAGGAGGAAGTTATATGCCTGAAACACCTTGTGAGGGCAATGGACATGGGAGTCAATAAGGATTGAGAAATAATGTTTCCAGGAGGAGGAGAGGGCAGAGTTAAAGCAAGTAAGGATGAAATTACGAGAGACAAAGTCAGCCTGATATCTGGATTTTCACCAGGAGCACACTGTGGCTCATGCACAAAAGCAAAGAGAAAGAGTACTGTGGAGGTGATTGAGGGTTGTGTGTTAGTGGTATGAGATTGGCAAAGGGGCAGAAGAGTGAGTGAGGGTGTTGTTGAAGGTGTCAATTTGGTTGTCAAGGAAAGGTAATTTGTCCTCACCTCCCCCAACTGCTTCTTCAGCACTTTTTCATCACCTAAGCACTTTGGATACTCAAACCCCTACCCCTTTGAACTTATGTGAATATCTTTATAATCTATTACTTCCTCCTACTTGCAATTTATTTTAGTGTTTATCTTCCTGGCTAGATCATAAGCTTTCTGAGGACAGGCATCATGTCTACTTTTTTGTACTCTCCCAAATTTGTGGTACAGAGATCTGCACAGAGTGAACACTCAGTAAATATTATGGATTGATAGATTTATATTGGTTTAAATAAAACAAGTAGCCTGAAAAATCAGCCTGGGTTGGGGATTTGGCGGGGTTGGGGGCGGATGGGGGGTGGAGAGGAGATGTGGACAAGAAAGGAACTTTTGATGAAGGGGGAAAAAAGCCTTAATATTGCTATGCATCCTGAATATCAACAGACCTAGACTTTGTTGAACCATGTGAAGAAGGACGGATTCTGGGGCAAGTTGCCGCTGGTTACTATCAGCTAACTCTACCGAATCCTAATCGCTGCAGGGGGGTAATTACGGTAAGAGACAGCGCTCTCCAAAGTCACTGGATACACACAGTGTTTCATTAAACAGTTCAAAATCAACATGTTGAAGAATAAGGGAGCTTTCTCCCCATACTAAATCAATGGTATTTATTCAGTACTTACTGTCTGCAGAGACTGTAATTTTAAGCACTTGAGAGAGTGGAATAGGACAGATAGATAAACTCAATTCCTGCCCACAAGGAGCTGACCCTCTAGAGGGGAAGACTATTGATAAAATATCCATCAGCTTTGGGGTAACGCGATCCACAAATTAGTTGAAGGTAGATTCACTGTAGGGAGAAACTTTGGTGCTCATGAAATGTGACAACAGTAGTAATATGTTTATTGTTATGGCTTATTTGGGTATCATCTGCATAGAGATGGTAGTTGAAGCCATGGGAGTGAATGAGTTCTCCAAGGGAAGGAGTGTAGATGGAGAATAGAAGGGGACCCAGAACTGAACCTTGAGGGACCCCCACAATTAGGGGGTGGGAAGCAGAAGACGAGTCTGCGAAGGAGAATGAGAATGAAGGGCCAGAGAGCTAAGAGGAGAACCAGGAGAGGGCAGAGTCAGTGAAGCCAAGGTTGAATAATGTTTCCAGGTGAAGGGGATGATCCTCAGTGTCGAAGGCAGCTGAACGGTCGAGGAGGATTAGGATGGAGTAGAAGGCATTAGATTTGGCAAGACGGAGATCACTGGTGACCTTTGAGAGGGTGGTTTCTGTGGAGTGAAGGGGACGGAAGCCAGACTGGACAGGGTCCAGGAGAGAATTGGAGGAAAAGTATTTGAGACAGCGGGTGTAGACGACTCTCTCAAGGAGTTTGGAGAGGAATGGTAGGAGGGAGATGGGGCAATAATATAACATTCCCTTAGCCTGAAGATCTTCGAAAACAAAACCCATCATTCTAGGAGAACCTCCTTAATTTGCTACTTAAGGATTGACATATTTAAAACAGCACCATAGCTGTGTCACAGGCTACAGCTCTCCCCATCTTTGATCAATCGTATCTACTGAGAGCTTACTATGTGCAGAGCACTGTACTAAGAGCATGGGAGAGTACGATACTACAGAATTAGCAGACATGTTCCCTGCCCACTCAGGGAACCTGTTCCAATAAGTTTACAGTCTATGGGGTAGCTAGACATTAATATGAATGAATAAGTAATTTATATTATATAAATTAAGGATTTGTATATAAGCGCTATTGGGTTGGGGGTGGAGAGAATATCAAGTGTCCAAAGGTCACAGTTTGAGGCGCAGAGATGACATAGAAGGGAGAGTGCCCTGGGGAAAACAGGGCTTAATTGGGGAAGGCCTCTTGCAGGAGATACAACATTAATAATGCTTTGAAAGTGGAGAGGGTGGTGGTGTGGTGTATATAAAGGGTCAGGGAGTTCCAGGGTAGGCGGAGGACATGGGAAAGGAGTTGGCGGTGGCGATAGACAAGATCAGGGGAGAGTGAGGCTCTCCATCACCTTGCCCCCTCGTATCTCTCCTCCCTTATCTCTTTCCACTGCCCACCCCGCACCCTCTGCTCCTCTGCCGCCCTCCTCCTCACCGTCCCCCATTCTCGCCTATCCCACCGTCGACCCCTGGGCCACGTCCTCCCGCGGTCCCAGAATGCCCTCCCTCCTCACCTCTGCCAAACTAATTCTCTTCCCCTCTTCAAAATCCTACTTAAAGCTCACCTCCTCCAAGAGGCCTTCCCAGACTGAGCTCCCCTTTTCCCTCTACTCCCTCTACCCCCCCTTCACCTCTCCGCAGCTAAACCCTCCTTTCCCCCCATTTCCCTCCGCTCCTCCCCCTCTCCCTTCCCATCCCCTCGGCACTGTACTCGTCCGCTCAACTGTATATATCTTCATTACCCTATTTATTTTGTTAATGAGATGTACATCGCCTTGATTCTATTTATTTGCTATTGTTTTAATGAGATGTTCATCCCCTTGATTCTATTTACTGCTATTTTTCTTGTCTGTCCGTCTCCCCCAATTAGACAGTAAGCCCATCAAAGGACAGGGACTGTCTCTATCTGTTACCGATTTGTACATTCCAAGCGCTTAGTACAGTGCTCTGCACATAGTAAGCACTCAGTAAGTACTATTGAATGAATGAATGAATGAGCAAGCTGGTGCTACAGGACTAGAGAATGTGGGCTGAGTTGCAGTAGGAGATTGGTGAGGTGAGGTAGGATGGGTCCAGCTGAATGAGTGCTTTAAAGCCAAAAAGGAGTTTCTGTTGGATGCAGAGGTGGATGGACAGCCATTGGCAGGTTCTTGAGGAGTGGGGAGACATGAACTGAACGTTTTTGTGGATAAATGATTTGTGCAGCAGAGTGAAATATGGATTAGAGTGAGGAGAGACAGGAGGCCAGAAGGTCAGCGAGGAGGCAGATGCAGTGGTCAAGTCGGGATGAGAATATAAGTGAGTGCTTGAATCAGCACCATAGCCATTTGGATGGCAAGGAAAGGAATGATTTTAGCAATGTTGTGAAGGTAGAATTGGTGACAGATGAAATATGTGGGTGGAATAAGAGAGATGAGTTGAGGACAGCACCAAGGTTATGGGCTTGTGAGGTAGGGAACATAGTGGTGTCTATAGTGATGGGAAAGACAAGGGGAGGACAGGATTCTGGTGGGAAGATAAGGAGTTCAGTTTTGGATATGATTAATTGGGGTGTCAGCGGATCAGCCAAGTAGATATGTCTTAAAGACAGGAAGAAATGTGAGTTTGTGGGGAAGGAGAGGTCAGGGCTGGAGATGTAGATTTGGGAATCATCTCTGTACCACTAAGCCACACTGCTTCCTTGAGATCTGCGATCATGTGTTCTAGCCCTAGTGGAGCTCCCTGAAGTGCCTAGTGTAGCAATCTGCACACAGTAGAAGCTCAATAAATACTATTGATTGATAATTGACTGATCTTTCACCACAGTATTAGTACTTTGGAGAAATTTAGAAAACATGGAGACAGACCATGGGCTGGGGCATCAGGACCTGGGTTCTAATCCTAGCTCTGCCACATGTCTGCTGTGTGACCTTGGGTAAGTCACTTCTCTTCCTCAGTGCTTCAGTTACCTGATTTGTGTATTCATTCAACCAGTTGTATTTACTGAGAGCTTACTGTATGTAGAGCACTGTACTAAGGGCTTGGGAGAGTACAATAAACAGACACATTCCCCACCCACAATGAGTAACAATCTAGAGGACAAGTTTACAGTCTAGAGGTAAAATGGGGATTAAGACAGTGAGTCCAATGTGGGACATAGACTGTGTCCATCTACCCCAGGGCTTAGTATAGTGTCTGGCACAAAGTAAGCACTTAAAACATATCATAAAGAGAGAGAGAGAGAGGGAAAGAGGGAGAGGGAAAGAGAAGAGGGAGAGAGAGGAGAAAGAGGGAGACAGAGAAAGATAAAGAGAGGGAAAGAGAGGAGAGACAGAGAGAAAGGGAAAGATAAAGAGGGGTAAAGAGAGGAGAGGAGAGAGAGAGGGAGAGAAAGAGAGCTAAAGAAAGAGGAGAGAGAAAGAGAGAGGAGAGAGAAAGAGAGAGGAGAGAGAAAGAAAGAGGAGAGAGAGAGAGAGCTAAAGAGAGAGGAGAGAGAGATAAGGAAAGAAAGACGAGAGAAAAAGCAAGAAAGAGAAAGAAAGAAAGGAGAGAGAAAGAAAGAGAAGAGAGGAAAAGAAAGAAGAGAGAGAGAGGAGAGAGAAAGAAAGAGAAGAAAGAGGAGAGAGAAACAGAGAGGAGAGACATAAAGAGAGAAAGAGAGAACTAAAGAAAGAGGAGTGAGAGGGGAGAGATAAGGAAAAAAAGAGACAGAAAGAGAGATTAAAAAAGAAAGGAGAGAGAAAGAAAGAGGAGAGAGATAAGGAAAGAGGAGACAGAATGAGAGACAGAGAAAGAAAGAAAAAGATGGAGAAAGAGACAGAGAGATTCAGGCCAAGCTCCTGGCGGCCTCTAATAAGCCAGCCAAACCTGACCACTTTCCTGCCCCTCCTGCCCCCAGCGACTTCTGTCCCTGGGGGCCACGTCCCCGGGCCCGATGCCCGATTTCCGTAGGCGGTGCTAGTCCAGGCTGTACGGTAGGGTGGGCCGGGCTCGCAATCCCCATGTGGTCCCGACATCATTGACATGGCGGAGCCGGCCGGACAGACCTCCTCCTTCTCCTCCTCCTCCTCCTCCTTCTCCTTCTTCTCATAGCTAGTGAGCGGCGGCGGCGGCGGCGGCAGGAGCAGCGGGAGCAGGAGGAGGAGGAGGAGAGGAGGAGGAGGCGGAGGAGGAGAGGAGCCGGCGGCGGTACGTAGTAGTGGTGGTGCCCGTGGCAGCAGCAGCAACAGCAGCAAAGCAACCTCAGCTGTAAGAGCCGCTCTTTCTTGGGGCTCGTTGCTTCTCCTTTCCCCCCCTTCCACCCCCAATTCAGCCGTAGGAAAGGTAAAGCCTCAAAACGGGGAGGGGGGGCGGGAATGAGGCTGGAGGAGGGCCGGGAAAAAACAACCCACCCGACGAACGGACCGGGGAAGAAAGAAGGAAAACAGCTGGGAGACGGGACGGCCGAAGCAACCGACTGCAAACCAGCCTCCTCCAGAGAGGCTGCTGCGGGGCCCCGGGCCGGTCCTGGGGGGGGGCGGGAGGCGCGGATCCACCGCTCGGGTGGAGTCGGTGACCCTCCCGGGAGGTGGAAAAGTTGGGTGTGGACCAGGGACGGGGAGAAAGGTCCGGTCCCAGCCCTCCATTCCCGGCCGCCGCGGGGGAGGGCTTAGGGCCCGGGCCCGGGGGGTGCGGATGGTGCACGGGGTGGAGTCCCTCCTCTCCCCCACGCCCCGGAGGGAAGAAGCAGCGGGTCGAAGGCGCCCCTTCTTCCCCACCCCCCGGGTTGGGGAGCCCACCCCGCCGCTGGAAAAAGCCCCCCCGCCCCCCACCTTTCTCTTCTCCAACTCTACTTTCCAAGCGCTCGGCACAGGGCTCCGCGCACGGCCCGGGAAATACGATCGCGTTCAATTGCATCGCCCCGCTGCAGCTGCAGGACGGGGCGCTTTTGGGAGGGGCTGCCGGCCTCAGCCATTCGGCAGGGATTAAGGAGGGCATTTGGGAAGCGCTTACTCTGTGCCAAGCACTGGGCTAAGAAGGCGGGGGGGTCCGGTCGGTGGCCCGGGACCCCAGGGTGGGGGAGGTGGGCGGCCCGGCCCGGTCATCCAGGGGGGCCCCTCCGGACCAAGCAGGACTGGCCGCCCCCCTTAACTTATAGGGGCCCCCGGGGAACGCCACCGGGGGACGGATTTTTTTTTTTCCGATCCCAACCTCGGTTGGTGCGATTTTATTTTATTTTTTTGGAGTGGGGGCGATTTGGGTGGGAAGCCCGGAGGGCGGCGCGGAGGTGTCATTCGGATGGAAAAAAGGGGGGCGCCCCCGCCGCCCGCCCAACTCCGTCTCCGCCAACTCTGCTCCTTTCCAAAATGTCTGGATGGCAGGGAGCGGCGGGAACACTTCTGCTCCGGCTCTTCCCTGGAAAAGGAACACCCCAGCAAGGACTGGAAAAACGCGGAGTTTTTTTTCAAATCCCGTCTCCAGCCCCCTCCCTAAGCAAAACCAACCCCGACGGGACGTCTCTTTTTTTTTTCTCCATCCTTTTGCCCTCCCATCCCAGACACTATTTGTTTTTAAACCTGGCGTTTGACCAGCACCTATTTTTTTCAGACCCTCCCGAAGAACAACTCACTCTCTTTTTTTTCTTTCCTCTTTTTCACTCCAGCCCTGCTTTTCTTTAAGATCTGGATTTGGGGTCAAATACGCTGACGCTAAGAGGCGAAATCAAGAAAGATTTCACTCTATCCGCGCTGATTTTGAGTCTCTCTTATCTGAGGCTCAGTCATAGTTTGCTGGGACATTGGTTTGCCCGTTAATTTTTTTTTTAATCTACAGCTATTTTCATTTGAATGCCCTCCTAGTTTCCAACACCCTGCTGAGGGATATAGGGAGGAGCGGGAAGTGGGAGAGGGTGATTAACTCATAATTTTTCAGCCACTTGTAGAGAACTCTTTTTCCTACAAACCAGATTTTATACAGCGGGAGTGAGCATCTGTCCGATTTCCACCACCCTAGATGGCTGCCAATTGGAAAAAGATTTTGGGACCCCTTCAGGACATTTTGGGGGGGGGTCCACTGGAAAAAGGGGAGAGGACTTGGAAGTCTAAGCGAGGTTGAATCCAGGGATGAGGACGGGCGGTTGGGATATGGTACTTGGATGTCACTTTGATTTTACATCAGATGTTAGCAACGTGACCCCGCCTCTTTCTTCCCAGCCTGACCCCCTTGCTACTTAGGAAGAAGGGATTTGAACCTCAGGTGGAATAACTCTTATTTTAAAGGCTCAATGCTTTTCGAAGGGAGAAGTTGGAAAAATAATACAGTTGGGAATACAGTGACCTCGCAGTTGGGAATGCCCTACAACAGTCCAGTGATCAGCTTCACTTTTTGCGTGCCTATTGTCCGTGGTTTCTGCTAGACTGGAAGCTCCTCGAGGCCAGGGATTACGTCTACCAACTCTGCTCTCCCAGGTGCTTGGTACAGTGCTCTGTACAAAGTGATCTATACATACCATTGATTGATTGACTTATAACCTAGCCCACTTTGACAATGTTGAACCTCCCTCAGCTAGTCTGTTTCAAGTATGGTTCCTGTTTGGCTACCACAAGCCCCATTTTGGGCCTTTTTCTCCCCCCGCCCCATAAGTAATGCTAAGCTCACAGGTTGTGTTATTTCATTTGTCCCACTCACCTAATGGCCACATTTGACCAGTGTCCCAAAATATACCACACATAATTTATTCCTGCTTGGCACGGTTGGGGGAGGTTTTTTTTTGTTTTTTTTTTTTAAGATGTAGCCTAGGGCTGCCTAGTTTTAGAAGCTGAATCATTTCCCAGTTTTGAAGAGGGTGGAATCATCTGGTTTGATTTGGGGTCATTTCCAGGCCAATGGTGGGAAATTGTCTTGTACTGGCCACAGTCTTTCCAATTCTGAGTGATCTAGCCTGGCCTTAGAGATAGTCATGTTGTTTTAGTAAAGTTCCTCTTTACAGAATAATAATGACTTAATACTGTGGAGGAGAAATTGATCATTAGAGAGCGGGATGTTCCCAAACATCTTTCCAGAAACTCCATTTGCATTTTCCACATTTTAGTCTCCTTAGTCAAGTGGTTGATATTTTTATTAAGCCTTTTTTTTAAATAAACCACACTGTCTTCAAATGGACACATTAATAATAGTGAGTATCAAAAACCCTGTAAGGGGGAGAGGACTAAACTTGTAGATTTTTGAAATAGTTTCAGTAACCTTTCTCTCTAAAAGTTATATATTTTTTTCTGGAAATCTTAAGTTCAGAAGGCTTTGACACAATAGGCTGACAGAAAATGGTTAGAGACAATTTCACCACCATGCAAAATTATTTTGAAAATAATTGTATTATGCTTAATAGACAAGGTATTGTGAAGGTACAGCTTTGGAAACGGCACAGATTCCTTTTTGACAAGCATATCAGAAGTAGAATAGTTTATGGTGCAGGTTTAGTGTCACTGTGAGATCTGTCCCTGGAGACAGAAGATATTTGGGAAGCGGGGAAGTTTTTCAAACTAAGTGGAAATCAGAGACTATAGATACACAATGGTGACCTGCCATCTACAGGCGGGAATGTTTTAAATTTGAAATGGATAAATCCTCAGACATTTTTTCCAGTTGAGATGTGCTGGTTAACATTTTATAAATCAGTCCTAAATGTGGTCTCCACGTAAACAGGGAAAAAAAAAATTGTTGGTAGGTGTCAGGGCATGCGTGGTGGAAAAAAAGAATCCAGCTCATTTTTAGCTACCAGATACTTAAGCAGCTTGGACAAATTAGTCTCCCTTCAGTATTCAGTTCAGTATGTATTTGTGTATTCTTTGACTGCATTTTTGAACTCCTGTGTGCATTTAGAACACGCTGACCTGTCCACTTTTAAATGAAAGAAAAATAGGGGTTTTTTTGACTGCCTACCTGAAAGTTAATGTGACATTTTTGGTGATTCGTGCAAGTGGCACATCATTTAGTAATTAACAAACTTTAATTGTAACTTTTGGGATACTTTTTGAAGAGCCCTTTTGGGGAAGTCAGTGTCGGGCAATGGAAAAAGTCAGGCTTTTGGTTACATATTTTTACGTACTGGAGAAAGTGATTCACAGTTATAATTGGGTAGTATTTTATACCAAGTATATTTGACAAAAATTAGTCAACAAGCCTGAAAATGGTTTAGAAAGGAAAGCTTAGATATGGGAATTAGGCAAGAAGGCAAAGCAGAACAAAACAAAGAGGTGAAAGCAAAACTAAACTCACAAGAGTAGGTAAAGTTGAAGCTCAGTGTGAATCTGATTTTACAACTGCACTTTGCTTGGTATTCAAGGTCTGTTCCATTTGCTGGTGATTAAATTAGAAAAATGTTAGAACTGGAACTCTTGAACAGTTTTGCAGAAAACCCCTTATAAAAAGCTCCCCTTTACTTTTCTTTTTCTATTTTGGGTGTTTACTTCTCTGCAGCTGAATGTTGACACTTATTAAGCGCCTATTGTGTGTGTTTAATTTCCCTTGGTAGTTAAGAGCTGTGGGAACATCTTCCCTATGGGAAAAAATAAAAAGTTCTGGTAACTAGCAGTGTAAGTGATTTTTTTTTCTTTTTTTCTTTTTGGATTAATGCAGATTGCCTAGTCTTCCTCTCTCTGTAGGAGTTCAATTGTAGGGTCTTAACTGCAGAAGCTTCCCGGAGTGCCTTAACCAGTAGAGCGAAAGGCAGTCAGTAAAGTATTGTAGGATGTTTAGTTCATTTTCTTATATCCACCTGACAAAGTTGATTAGGCTGGAGGAGGGGGAAGAAAGAAAGCCCTGCAAGTGGCATATTTCTAACGAATGTCATTTTTAAGAAAGCAAATAGATGTAAGGTAGATTTGGTTGTGTTATATTTTTAAGGAATCATCATCAATTTGTACTTCTTGATTTTTCTAAGTTAGTGCTTTATGATGTCTGATATTCATTTATGATTCCGATCCACCCTCAAACACGGGATACTTAATTACAGTGCAAAAGCAGCCAGCTTCTCAAAGGGTTTGGGCGAGTGAAATTTAAATCAACATCCACAGCCCTAATTCAGAATTTCTTTAAGCAATCAATAGCTCCCCTGTAGGCTCTATTCTCTTTGGGCAGGGATCGGTTCTACCAACTCTTTTATTCCATTTTGTCCTAAGCGCTTAGTTCAGTGCTCTGTCCACTGGACATGCTCCTCAATAAATACCATTGATGGATTAATCATGTATATTATTGCATGACCAAAAAGTTACCTGTCAGCAAAGAACAAAGAAAGAACCCTAGCTCTTTCCTGTTGTTTTATATAGTTAGTCCTGCTCTCTGGTACAGCAGTGCAAAGAGGGGAACTGGAAAGCCAGTGGCTAGGAATTGGAGAAGGCTGGGTTGATGTTGCCAAATCAGAAGCCCAAACAACCACGCCCTGCTGCCCTAGAAAGAGGAGCACGAGCCTGGAAATCAGAGGGCCTGGGTTCTGATCGAGGCACAGTCACGTGGCTGCTGTGTGACCTTGGGCAAGTCACTTGATTTCTCTTTGCCTCAGTTCCTCATCTGTAAAATAGGGATTAAATTCTACTCCCTCCAACTGGGAACCCACTGTGGTACAGGGACTGTCCAGTCCGACCATCTTGTATCCCCTGGTGCTTGGCACATAGTGCTTAACATGTACCATAATCACTTAACATGTACCATAATTTAATTGTAGAGCTAAAATTGGGTTGGTACCTTGCAAGTATGCTTTTTTGTAAGGTAGGACCATCAGGCTGCCAAATATGATTGCTAGAAAATTCAAACAAGGTATTCATCTTCATGAATGTTTATCACAAAGCTTCTCCCGCCCATTTTTTTTTAACATCTCCATGGTGTTAGTTGTATTTTTCAGTATACATTTTGCTTACAATGGCAGGAATATATTGCTCCTTCCCCTGCCCCCAGCACTTATGTGTATATAGTGTGTGTGTGTATATATATATATATATAGCTATAATTCTACATATTTATATTGATGCCTGTTTACTTGTATTGATGTCTGTCTCCCTTCTAGACTGTGAGCCCATCTTGGGCAGGGATTGTCTCTATTTCTATATTGTACTTTACAAGTGCTTAGTACAATGCTCTGCACCCAGTAAGTGCTCAGTGAATAAGATTGAATGAATGCTTCCATTTTGAGAAGATTCAGTTAAGCAAATTCAGTTATATTTATAACTATGGTATTTGTTAAGTGCAGTGTGCCAGACACTATACTAAGTGCTGGGGTAGATACAAGTTAATCAGGTTGGATTCAGCCCTGCTGCCATGTGGGGCTCACAGTCTCAATCCCCATTTTACAGATGAAGGAACTGAGGCACAGAGGTGAAGTGACTTGCCCAAGATCATACAGCAGACAAGAGGTGGAGCCAGTCCATGCTCTGTCCACTAGGTCATGCTTGAGTACTAACGTATGACAAAATATAAGTATCAGTTTTGTTGATCTGAAGTTCTACACCCTTTTTTTATCACCTCTCCTTTGCTTGAAGATTTGGAAAGAGTTTGTTTGAAACTTAGATTCATTTTTCCTAAAAATGGAGGTCATATTCGCACGACCCTTGGTTAGGATACTTATGTGGCATTTGTTGTTAAGGGCTTACTATGTGCTGAGAACTTTACTAAGCCCTGGGGTAGATTAGATGCAAGATCATCAGGCCCCACATGGGACTCAAAGTCCAAGTAGGAGGGAGGGCAGGTATTGAATCCCCATTTTGCAGATGAGGGAACTGAGGCACAGAGAAGTTAAATGACTTGCCCAGGGTCACACAAATGGTATGTGGTTCAGCTGGAATTAGAACCCAGGGCTTCTGACTCCCAAGCCTGTGCTCTTTCCACTAGTCCATGTTGCTTCCCAGCGTGAGCACAGACTGTTTCTTCCGACACAGAGGTGTCCTGTACCAAAAGGCTCATGTTGTTTGGAGAACATCCCTTAACTTCCTAGCAATGCTCTAGTCCAAATGAGTAGTGAAAGCATGTGTTCTGGCAGAACTGGGGGAATTGTATCATGTTGTTGCTCAGTTTTCCATTATGCGATTTCTCCTGTTAGGAAGAAATGTTTCTTAGCTCAAAATATCTCCTTTTATTTTTTCAGCTTTTAATTGAAAGCTTAATATCAAAAGGACAGAGCAGGCTTCTACTAATAATTGTAGTAATCATTGTGGGATTTCTGTAATTTATTTATATTAATGTCCACCTCCCTCTCCAGACTGTAAGCTTTTTGTGGGCAGGGAATATGTCTACTGTTATATTGTACTCTCCCAGGTGCTTAGTACAGTGCTTTGCCCACAGTAAGCACTCAGTAAATATGATTGAATGAATTAATTTTTAAGCATTTACTGTATGTCAAGCTCTGTTTGAAGCGCTCCGGTAGATACCGTTCAATCAGGTGCAGTCTCTGTCCACTTGGGGCCAACAGCCTGTATCCTGACCTCTTATTTCTGAATTTGAAGTCACTGATCCTTGATTAGAGGGGCTGGGCTACAAGTGGATGTTGATTATTGTGATGTTTGTTTTTTCTGCTGCTTTTCTCTTGGGCCAATCAGAGGGATGGTCACAAGAGCCATATGGCTCAAGCCTACCCAGTGCTAATGATGTTGGCAGCACATGCCAAACTAAGCTTGGCATTTTGGTCAAGTCAATGGATCTTGAATTGTACTTTCCAAGCGCTTAGTATAGTGCTCCACACACAGTAAGCGCTCAATAAATACGATTGAATGAATGAAGCTCAGTTTTTAGATACATCTTTTTTGTTGTTGCTTTGAGACTGGTAGAGAAGCAGGATGGTGTAGTGGATAGCACATGGACCTGGGAGTCATAAGGTCATGGGTTCTAATTCTGGCTCTGCCACTTGTCTGCATTGTGATCTTGGGCAAGTCACTTCACTTCTCTGGGCCTCAGTGACCTCATCTGCAAAATGGGGACTGAGACTGTGAGCCCCCTGTGGGACAGGGACTGTGTCCAACCAGATTTGCTTGTATCCACCCCAGTGCTTAATTCAGTGCCTGGCATAAAATAAGTGCTTAAAAATACCACAATTATTATTATTATTAGATAATACATCAGTAACCTTACAATGGGAGGCTTACTTGTTTTCATGTGAATTCTTAATTTTTATTATGACTGGAGGACCACAGGATATGGAAGTGGCCTTAGCATCTGTAAGGTGTGTTTCATTCATTTTATCTAAAGCAAAAATAATGTTTTTGAGTTTCAGAGTTTTATACACAGAGGTCATAGTTCAGGTCCATATTTGCCCAAAGTATGAGAACATCTTCCTTTCATTCATTCAATCGTATTTATTGAGCGCTTACTGTGTGCAGGGCACATTACTAAGCGCTTGGAATGTACAATTTGGCAACAGAGACACAAACCCTGCCCAACAATGGGCTCACAGTCTAAAAGGGGGAGACAGCAAAACAAAGCAAGTAGACATCAATACCATCAAAATAGATACATAGAATCATAGATATAGGCACATCATTAATAAAATATAGTAATTATATATATTTTCACAAGTGCTGTGGGGAGGGGAAAAGGGTAGAGCAGAGGGAGGGAGTAGAGGCAATGGGGGGGGGAGGAGGGGCAGAGGGAAAGTGAGGACTCAGTCTGGAAAGACCTCCTGGAGGAGATAAGCTTTCAGTAGGGCTTTGAAGAGGGGAAGAGGGTTAGTTTGGTGGAAGTGAGGAATCAGGGCATTTCAGGTCGGCGGTAAGATGTGGTCCAGGGGTTGATGGTAGGACAGGTGAGAACAAGGCACAGTGAGGAGGCCAGTGGCAGAGGAATGGAGTCTATGAGGTGGGCTGTAGAAGGAGAGAAGGGAGATGAGGTAGGAGGGGTCAAGGTGATGGAGAGCTTTAAAGCCAAGAGTAAGGAGTTTTTACTTCATGTGAAGATTGAGAGGCAACCACTGGAGGTTTTTGAGTAGGGGAGTGACATGCCCAGACCGTTTCTGTAGGAAGATAATCCGGTCAGCGGAGTGAAGTGTAGGTTGAAGCGGGGAGAGACAGGAGGATGGGAGAGCAGAGAGGAGGCTGATGCAGTAATCCAGTCGGGATGTTATGAGAGATTGCACCAGCAAGGTAACCGTTTGGGTGGAGAAGAAAGGGCGCATCTTGGCGATGTTGTGAAGGTGAGACTGGCAGGTTTTGATGACCGATTGGATGTGTGAGGTGAAAGAGCAGAGTCAGGGATGACACCAAGGTTGCAGGCTTGTGAGATGGGAAGGATGGTAGTGCCATCCACAGTGATGGGAAAGTCAGGGAGAGGACAGGTTTTGCGGGGGAAGATAAGGAGCTCAGTCTTGGACATGTTGAGTTTTAGGTGGTGGGTGGGCATCCAGGTGGAGATGTCCTGAGACAGAAAATTAGAGAAACCTGAATATCAAAACATTTAAAAATTTCCCTACATGGGATTGCTGTCCTGAAATCTCTTTCTAGATTCTAAAGCAGTTCTTCAGTCCTTGTCCCCATCAGTCCAATTCAGTCTACTGCTCATAGGGAGTTTGTCCATGGTAGGAATTTCCAACTGTGAAACTCTCACAATCCTTCCTCTGCTCATGGAGAAAGCCTCCTGAAGTTAGAGTTGCTGTAAAGAGGGTGATTCCTCAAGTTGTTTTTCTGCCTTTGGAAGAAAGGGCTATTTAACTGATGAGTAATGTGAAACAAACTGGAAGAGGGAAATCCCATTTTGAATTTAGTTCAGTAGGGTAGTTCATTGTATTGAGCTCACTTAAGCTTAGAAAGATGAAGTGACTCATCCCAAATCACCAAGTGATTCATCTGCAGAGCTGGGAATAAAATCAAATTCCTAATTTATACATTGATTACTTACTAAGTGTTCCTCTCTGTTTAAAATTCAATATCAGGTTTGAGAATAGATACTTATTTTGCCATTCTTTTCCCCTTGAAGAGAGTAAGCATCAAAGGTTGTCAATATGCTAAATTCTTCCATAAAGTGTATTTTATTTATGCATATTGGAGAGATCTCTGTTAGGAGGTGCAACCCTACCCTATAGGAGAACTGGATACTGACACTTGATTTGCTGGTAAGATTACAGTCTTTAGAGTCCATTAGATTCATTCATTCAGTTGTATTCATTGAGCGCTTACAGTATGTGAAGCATGGTACTAAGCCCTTGGGAGAGTACAGTACAACAATAAACAGTCACATTCCCTGCCCAAAATGAGCTCATAGACTAAAGGAAGAGTTTACAGTCTAGACATGGACTGTTGACATTTCCCGAATCAAGGAAATGATCAAATTCACTTATTACACGACATACCCTTCAAACAAAATTATAAAATTATGCACCTGTGTGAAGCTCAGTCATAACTTTTGAAACCCATGTCTTCCAAGAACCCATATTTTCCAGCATAATGTACCTTTTTTATTATATTTTTACTTTGTGCTATATAGCTCAGGGAATTGGGGAACGTAACGGACACTGTGAGTCTGTTTGGGTACAAGATGCCATGGGCTAAAGTGAAACTTGGCTTTCCAGTTAGCATCGGACATGTCCGCTAAACTCTACAGCTTGGGGTTTTGAGAGACAATGCAGCTCCCATGTATTAGGAGAACTGGTTTTTTAAATGCCTTTTTGCAGAGTACAAATTTTATCCAGTATTCATAGAGCAGTGAAAGCCTCGTAGAAATTCGTTATCTTTCTCTCACTCTCACTCACCCCAAATTGAGGCAATGAGTGAAAATTGTAAGCCAGAAAGTGAATGTGAGTGAATATGAGTCCGTTGTTGGGGAGGGATTGTCTCTATCTGTTGCTGAGTTGTACATTCCAAGAACTTAGTACAGTGGTCTGCATACAGTAAGCGCTCAATAAATACAGTTGAATGAATGAATGAATGAAATAGCCTTGTGCATCACACACGTCTCCTAATTTTTGACCTTTTAACATAGTTCCATGCATGCCTGGGGACTCAAATGGTATTTGTGGGGAATGCTGACTTCAAGTTATCATGTAATTAAGCCTAATTTTAGAACAATATTTGTATTTTTGATATGTACCCTGATGCTTCCTAAACAAGGGGAGGAATCATGGACACTTTTTTTAATGTAATTTTTTCCATATATTAAAATGTGTGCCCTTACCTGTGTGTTTTCCTAATCCTATAAAATTTTTGTCTCTTTTGCGATTGTTGATAGTGCAGGCACATAACTTCTGATAAGAAAGAACTACTCTCATGTATACTGTTTCAGAATGACAAACCTTAGGTTTATTTCAAAGTCAGTTCTATTTGATTCTCTTAGGTAAATAGCAGAGAAATTAATTGTTCTTACTGTCTTCTGAAATGTGTAACAGAAAAAAACCTTGACTTTCAAAGCTTGGGTTTTTCTATTTCAACTAGTGATATGATGTTTTATTAAATGTCCACTGAAACCACAGCTAATTTAGCACTAGGGAAGAAATGCTTACTTTCATTTCCGGGTTTAATTGTGTATAGTTACCTTCTGCCAGTGTAAATCACCTCACTTAATAGCATTTAGGGCTTTTAAGAAAAATAGTTAAAATATTCACTAAACTCTGTTACTTGGAATTTCAGTTAACTTTGACAGGGAAGTCCAGATCATGTCACTTTGTATTTTTCATTGGGTTTTGCTTTTTGGTTCTTCTGAATGATTCCAAAGCTATTATCTGTGAGAATTATTGAAATCCAAAATATATTTCTGAATATTTGTCTCTGGCAGTTGAGTAGTTTTGAGAAGTTTTGAGTCCTCAGCTTGTAAAGATTTTTTGTTTAGTGTGCTGGGTGAAGTGACTTCTTTTTTTCTAAAGAAGAGTAGGGCTTTTGATCCCAAAGCACTTTCAAGTTACCTCAGTTCATGTCTCCCCACTCTTCAAGAACCTCCACTGGTTGCCCTTCCACCTCTGCACCAAACAAAAATTTCTTACCATTGGCTTTAAAGTATTGAATGAGCTTGCTCTCTCCTACCCTACCTCCCTGATTTCCTACTACAGACCAGCCCACACATTTTTTCTTCTCTAGCTCCAGTCTTCTCCCTATGCCCTGATCTCTCCTATTTATCTGCTGACCCCTTTCCCACAACCTTCTTCTGGCTCAGAACTCCCTCTGTGTCTCTGTACTTCTTTCCCCACCTTCAAAGCCTTATTAAGGTCACATCTCCTCCAAGAGGCCTTCCCCGATCAAGCCTTCTTTTCATTCATTCATTCATTCATTCAATTGTATTTATTGAGCACTTAGTGAGTAAAGAGCACTGTACTAAGAGCTTGGAAAGAAAAGTTCAGCAACAAAGAGTCCCTGGCTCCCTTTGCTTTCTGTGTCATCTATGCACCTGGATTTGTGCCCTTTGGGCATTTAAGTATTCACCCACCCTCAGCCTCATAGCACTTAAGTACATATCTGTAAATTATGTAGTTTTATTAATGTCTGTCTCCATCTCTAGACCGTAAACTTAATGTGAGCAGGGAATGTGTCTACCAACTCTGTTGTACTGTACCAAGTGCTCAGTACAGTACTCTGCACATAAATGCCCAATAAATACCACTGATTGATTACCTCACTTTTTGTTTTCTAAGTATCCCTGAAAGGGAGGAAAAGGCAGATATGTTCCATTTTACAGATGAAGACACTGAGGCATAAACAGATTGTGTCTTTCTGAAGGTCACTCAGTGGTGCATGGCTGGATCTGAGACTAGAACTTTGGTCCTCCAGTTCCAAAACCTTGCTTTTTCTGCTACTGCAAAGTGCCTCTGATGGGAGGGAGGCTGTTGTGCCGAGGAAGGTGAGTGAGCTTGTTGCTATTAAATTTCACATGGGCTGTCAAGTTTTCTAAAAGTCAAATTTCCACCGAGTTATCACTTGAGATCCATAAAGGGTCGTTGCTAGACTGTAAGCTTGTTGTGGGCAGGGAATGTGTCCATTTAACATCACATTGTAGACTCCCAAACGCTTAGTACAGTGCTCTGAACACAGTAAGCACTCAGTAAATGCAATTGAATGAATGAATCCTGCTGTCACATATTCTACTTTGTCAGGTTGAGAGCCTATAAAATTCCCCATCAGAACTGTGTATTCCTACTGCATATTTTTATTCTATGGTATCTCTAGAAATGATTTTTTCAACTTGTTAAATATTGAAGCAAAAGAGCTAATTTATAAGAAGCACGTTTTGTAATGAGTACTGTTTTGTAAATATTTTGTCCCTTGATTTCAAATAACACGAGTCTTCTTGTATGGATTTGATGGCTGTGCATAGTTCTTGGGAGCATAGAAGAATCGTGAAAAAGTGGTTGTGTTAAAAATAGTAATTGCCTAACAATATATATGGATTTGAGTGTTGGATATGCTTCTTAAACGAGTGCTTCTACTTTAAATTCTGTTCGTGCTTTTTATTGATTTGGCCACTTCCTTTTTACCACCCTAAGGGTGAGTTTTCTATTTTCAAGCAAATTTATGACACTTGTGTTTCATATGAGATCAAAGAAAAGCTCTGATGGAGTTTCTTCTCAGCATATTTCCCCTTTAGTGTGGGTGTGCTGTTTTCAGTATCTTTGCAGAGATCAGACCTTAACTAATGGGCCTCCTTGGGAAAGAGCATTTTGGCTCTAGGTTGATGCATCAGATAGTGGTTATGGTATTTATTTGGTATGTACTATGTGCAGACCACTGTACTAAGCCCTGGGAAAAAGTATACAAGTGGGAATAAGACATGGACCCAGTCCCTCAAAGGATAATCAGTCCGAGGCTCAGTTTCAAAATTAAACCGAAAAAAATGGCCGTCTGCTGGTTTTGCTTTTTGTATGTCAAGGTACCTTGCTGTAGGTGAACAATATTTCCATAACTCATTACAGTTGATACTCTGGAGTTATTCTGAAAGCTTAAGTGGTATTTTGGCAGAAGGATAGTAGAACTAGTCACTTCCTAGGTTTTTTTTCCCTCATTGTATTAAGCGCTTACTCAGTGCCAAGCACTGTTCTAAGTGCTGGGGTAGATACAAGCTAATCAGGTTGGACACAGTCCAAGTCCCACTTGGGGCTCACAGTCTTAATCCCCATTTTACAGGTGTGGTAACTGAGATACAAGAGGAAGTGAAATGACTTGCCCAAGGTCACACAGCAGGCAAGTGACAGAGCAGGAATTAGTAACCCAGGTCCTTTTAACCCCCAGGTCCATGTCCTATCCACTAGGCCACTGTTTTTCTTATTGCCTAGTTTCTCAACTCAAGTGGATGGACATGGGAAGGAATCACAAAGCTGGCTTTATAAAGGTTTTAGGGAAGAGAAACTTCCTAGCCAGAAGGAAGTAAGTTATTAGTAATTTATATTACTGTCTGTTTCTCCCTCTAGACTGTAAACTTGTTGTGGGCAAGGATTGTGCCTCTGTATTGTTATATTGTACTCTACCAAGCATTTAATACAGTGCTTTGCACACAGCAAGTGCTCAATAAATACGGTGAAATGAAAGAATGAACCAAAAATTTACTCATTGGTGTAAGCAAAAGGTGATGAAAAGAATAGCAAAAGGTGAACTCTCCGTAGCTGCTCTGGAATCAACTTGAATAGATGATGTTCATCCTGATATAGTACTTTAGTTATCAGGACCTGACTTTAGAAAGAGGGAGTAAAATTACCTTTGTACCATTCTCAGTCCAATTGGGCCAAATGTCAGTACTTTCTACGTCCCCCGCCCCCTTTGTGTATTGCTTCAGAATGGATTATATAATAGAAGACCCGTTATTCCCTTACTGTAGTCAAGAAATGCTGTCTAAGTGGCCCTTGGCTAATTTACGGAGAAAAATTAATTTTGTGATTTAGTAGGAGGGGGGAAAAAGAGTATACTGTTATATAGGTTGATTCTTCTTGGTCTCCAGTTATAGCAGTCAAGTTCACTATGCCTAGACTTCTTGATCTAGATTAGAGACTGTTTAGCCAGTATCAGTTATCGCTGCAATAGTCTCTACCAGAGAGATATTATGAATGGGTATGTGCGGTGCAATTTTGTGGATACCCTTGCTAAACACTGTCCGACGATTTCTACTTAGGCTCTACACATCATTAAACTGAGTAGCTGTTAACATGTTAACTACTCTCTCCCCTTTCCCCCCCGCCCCCCAACTGATAGGCCTTTTTCATAAGTAAAGTAGAACAGAAAAGTATATGGTTTTCTAGACTTATTGCAAAAGATAAATTTGCTTTACAAAAAAACATAGATCTGCTTCTAAGCATCCATTTTTTTCTTTAATGTTACCAATTGTAGTTTAAATAGAAAGGGAATGTCACGTGGAGCTGCTGGGTTCCTTATCATGACTGGATTCTGAACGTTTTATAGGCCTGTTGACATTTATGTTATTTAAGAATCAGAAATAGTGCTTTCTTACAACCCTAGGCACTACTATTTTCTTATATCTTGGGGTTTATGTAAGTAGTTTCAGCATGTGGGATTT
Organism: Ornithorhynchus anatinus; assembly: GCF_004115215.2. NCBI lineage: Eukaryota > Metazoa > Chordata > Mammalia > Monotremata > Ornithorhynchidae > Ornithorhynchus > Ornithorhynchus anatinus. Next base: position 137,840,556 of record NC_041728.1, read on the forward strand.
TTTAAAAATTTTTTCCCCCTTAGCCTGGTAGAGTCAGGCCTGAGAGTCAGAGGACCTGGGTTCTAATCCTGGCTTAATCAGTTTCCTGTTGTTTGACCTTGGGCATGTCACAACTTCTGTACCTCAGTTTCCTCAGCAGTAAAATGGAGAGCCAGTCATATGGAGTCAATACCTGTTCTCCCTTTTACTTGGACTGTGAGCCCCTTGTGCGACAGGGACTGTATCCAACCTGAATAACTTGTCTACCTCAGCTCTAAACTATGATGTTGATTATTATTATCATCTTGCCTAAGGAATTACATTTCATGGATATGAGGAGTCATTAGGCTTCACTACTATATCAGCCATCTCACTAATCTCCCTGCCTCCAGTTTCTCTCTTCCACTCTTCACTTCACTCTACTCCCTGGATCATTTTTCTGAAATTTCTTTGTCTCCCCATTCCTCAAAAGCCTTTAATGGTTGCTCATTCCTCTCCACATCAAACAGAAACTCTTGAACTTTGGCTCTAAGGCACACAATCAGCTCTCTCCCACTTACATACCTACTGTGTTCTTCCACCATTCCCGAGTTGGCTCTCCTTATTTCTCTCAAGTTTATTCACTGCACCATGACCTTCTCTCTTGCACTGTCGATCTCTTGTTCATGTCTTTCCTCCTGCCTGGAATGCCATCTGGCTTCAAATCGGAAACTCTTTCCTCTCTTAAAAATCCTGAAATCACTTGTCCTCAAAGAGGCCTTTCCTGATCTAATATTTAATCTCCCCAAGTTATATTCCCACCCTCTTACCCCCTCCCTCCCCCACTTCTGTGCCACCTCACCATTGGTGTATTCTAAACGTTCCGTAACATTTACGATATTGATTGAGCACTTATTCTGTGTAAAGCAAATTGCTTGGGAGAGTGCAGTAGTTGGTAGGACTGATCCCTTACCTCAGGAAGTTTAAAATCTTGTAGGGAAGACAGACATTGAAATAAAGTATAGGTAGGGTAAGTAAGAACAGCGTATAAAGTACTTAAGGAGTATGGACTCGGTGCATCAGAGACATAGGGTGGGAAGGTGTCATGGAGGGCTTCCTGGAGGAGATGTGATTTTATTAGGGTTGTGCTGCAAATGAAGGTGGGAGTTTCAGGCAGGAGGGCAGGTGTGAGCAAAAGATAGGTTGTGAGAGAGGTGAGAACAAGGTGCCGGGAATAAGTTGGCATTGGAGGAGCAAAGTGTGTGGGTTGGGTTGTAGAGGAGAGCGAGAGCTGATTAAATACTTCACAGCCAGTGGTGAGTTGATGTGGAGGTGGTTGGACAACTAGTGGAGGTTTTTGAGGAGTGGGGAGATGTATATAGAATGAATTAAAAAAAATTTAAATTAGTGGAAGTGAAGGGAAGCAGCATGTCAAGATGGAAAGAGCACAGCCCCGTGACACAGAGAACCTGAGTTCTAATTCTGGCTCTGATACCTGCTGTGTCACCTTGAACAAGTCATTTGACTTCTGTGCCATAGTTCCCTCATCTGCAAAATGAGAATGCAGTATGCTTTTCTCCCTCCTACTTAGATTGTGGGCAGGGAATGTGCCTGTTATATTGTACTCTCCCAAGCGCTTAGTACAGTGCTCTATACACAGTGAGCTCTTAATACTATTGCCTGACTATCTTGTATCTAACTCAGCACTTAGTACCGTGCTTGGCATATAGTAAGTGCTTAATAAATACCGCAAATATAGTTATTGGCAGTCTGCACTTCTTGTTGACTTGTTGCATTTTGCTAATGCAGTAGTCAAGATGAGGTATGAAAAGTGCTTAGATGAGCCTGGTAGCCATTTGAATGGAAAGGGTTGATTCTGTAGACGGTAGAATAGATACAATCAACAGCATTTGATGCCTGGGTTTACTGGGTGAAGGAAAGTGCTGAGCCAAGGATAATGCCAAATTTGCCGGCTTGTGAGACCAGGAGGATGGTGGTGTCATCAACAGTGATTGGAAAGTTGTGGGAAAAGAGGGTTTGGGTGGGAAGGTGAGTTCTGTTTTGGATATGTTGAATGCGAGATGTTAGTGGGACAATCAAATAGAGATGTCCTGGAAGCAGGAGGAAGGTAGCAGAGAATAATAATAATAATAATAATAATTTGGTATTTAAGTCCTTACTATGTGCCAAACACTAGTATAATCCCCATTTTCCAGATGAGGGAATTGAAGCACAGAAAAGTTAAGTGACTGGCCCAAAGTCACATGGCTGATAAGTGGCAGAGCCGGGATTAGAACCCTCGACCTCTGACTCCCAAGCCCATGCTCTTTCCACCAAGCCATGCTGCTTCTCAAGGAAGAGGAGGAGAGAGGTTGGGGCTAGAGAAATAGATTTTGGAGTCATCTTTGTAGAACTGGGAAGCAGTGTGTGGCCTAGAGGAAAGACCATGGGCCTGGGAATCAGAGGACCTTTGTTCTAATTGTGGTTCCACCACTTGCCTGCTGTAACCTTGGGCAAGTCACTTAACTTGTCTGTGCCTCAGTTTCCTCAACTGTAAAATGAAGATCCAGTATCTCTTCTCCCTTGTACTTAGACTGTGAGCCCCATGTGGGTCAGGGACTGTGTCTGAGTCGATTGACTGGTGTCTACCACAGTGCTTAGAATCGTGCTTGCCACATAGTAATCAAAAAATAAATACATTAAAAATGGTGGTAGTTGAAGCCATGGAAATGGATAAGCTCCCTACGTGAGTGTAGATTGAGAATAGCAAGGAGCCCAGAATTGTGCCTTGAGGGACCCGCATCTCTTTCCCCCGCCGCCTCCCCTGCTCCCATTGTAGAGAAGGGGAGGCAGGAAGAACCAGCGAAAGAGAGGCGTAGCTCAAGAGGTAACAGAAGAAGAGGCGTAGCTCAAGAGGTAACGGAAGAACCAGGAGAGGCTAGTGCCAGAGAAACCAAGGTTAGATAGTGTTTCCAGGAGATGGGATGGTCCACAGTGTCAAAAAAACAAAAAAAGGATGAGGTCCAGTAGGATTAAGATGAAATAGAGGCCATTGGATTTGGTGAGGAGGAGATCGTTGGAGAGATCAGTTTCAGTGGAGTGGCAAGAGGTAGAATGCAGGAAGACTAGCAAGGAAATTGATACAGTAGTCTTATCATCCTATGACAAGAGGTTGGCCATGGTGTTGGAAGTCAGGGTGGAGAGGAAGGTGCAGGTCCGGTAAATATGGAAGGGAGAACTGGCAGGATTTAGCAGTGGATTGAATATGAGTGCTGAAAGACACTGACTGGGGTATCTGTGTTGGTTAGTTTTGTGGCAATTTCAATAAGATTTAAAGGGAAAGTGTATTATCTTGGTTCCAGTTGTCTGAGATTTGTTCAGAAAAAAATAACTTTCAGCGTATGTCATTTCCTCTCCTTTTCTGAGAAGAGGAGATAAACTATGTTATAGTTGGGAATGACCATTCAGAAAAATAACGATTTTTCTCCCTATTGGCTTTCTCTTTTAAAATGGAATGAGTCTGGCTAGCTAAGTTACTTCTCCTAGATGATTCTCTGGAGCAGTACCCAGTTCATTAACTCACTTTGAACAATGGACAGGAAACAGTTATGCATATGTCTAAATTTATTCAAAGGGCAAAGAACATTTGGGTAAAATAATCAAAGAGTTTGGTGATGTAATTTTTTTTATTCTCTTCCAGAAAAGGGTCCTCCAGTTCTGTGTGGTACCACAGGCTGTATCAATCAGTTGATTGATGTGAGTCGAGACACTTCTGCAGACATCATGTATTTAACGTGCAGCAGAGGCTGCAAAGTTTAGGAGTGGTACTTACTGAACACTTACTCTGTGTAAAGCACTGTACTAAGCACTTGGGAGAGTACAGAACAACCGAGTTGGTTGACATGTTCCCTGCTCACAGGAGCCTACAATCTAGAGAGGATGTTGTTTCATCTACTCTAAAAAAGTACACTGTGTAGTGCTAGGAGTTGGTCTGTGCAGTTTTACTTCCTTTTAATAGTTTCTTTTACATGCAATAAAGGAGTTGTCCTGAGGCCCTAGCACTGCTGGCTGTTATCAGTCACGCAGTTTGCAGGCTTCATTGTATTTTTTTATTTTTCAGGGGTTGGCAGACTCCCCATTTCTTCCTACCCTTCTTTTTGTTTGTTTACTCTCTGGCCTGTTTTGGTTTACTTTTTAGTGCCTATATTACTCTCCTCCTTCCTTCCTGAAAGTGTTTGGGCTTCTCTACCCACCTAGAAATGGTTCCTGCTTTAAGTATATTTAAAGCGTGAGCTTGTTTCCGGTATTCCAAGCACTTTAAAAGTCCTAGTGAGCCTTAGAAAAGTTGTTCATTCTAATGAGAGGGAAGGCAGAAGTCAAGAATGGGAAAGAAGTGTGAATACTGAGGAGATGTGTGATTAATGGAAGCAGAAGAAAAAAGGAGGAAGCCTTTGCTTGAAATGGGAGTAAACCATCTGTGGGGGAAATGCACGTTGGGAATCCATTGCTAACATGCTGATTCAAGGGTTTATCTTATCCCGCCTTGACAACTGCATCAGCCTCCTTGTTGACCACCCTGCCTCCCATCTCTCCCCTTTCCAGTCAGTCAGTTGGTCAGTGGTGCTTACTGAGCACTTACTGTGTACTAACTGCTTGGGAACAAAGTTGGTAGATGTGATCCCTGCTTACAGTCTACATCTAGGGGCAGGCATTCAAGTAGATTGGGAATAGCGAAAGTTGTGGTAATAATAATGATAATGAGGATGGTATTTAAGTGCTTGCTATGTGCCAAACACGGTTTTAATCACTGGGATAAATACAAGGTAGTCAGGTTGTCCCACGTGGGGCTCATGGTCTTAATCCCCATTTTACAGATGAGGTAACTGAGGCCCAGAGAAGTGAAGTGTCTTGCCCGAGGTTACACAGCAGATGAGTGTTGGAGCCGGTATTAAAACCCATGTCCTCTGACTCCCAAGCCTGTGCTCTTTCTGCTAAGCTACACTGTTTTTCTACTTATAGTACTTACAGTAGACTATAAGAATTTTCTTTTTTTTGGATGGTATTTGTTAAGCATTTATTAATAAATACTGTTGAATGAATGAATGAATGAATGTGCCAGGCATGGTACTAAGTGCTGAGACAGATACAAGATCGTCAGATTGGACACAGTTCCCTTCACACACAGGGCTCACGGTCTTAATCCCCATTTTACAGATGAGGTAGTTGAAGCCCAGAGAAGTTAAATGAACTTGCCCTAGGTCACACAGCAGACAGCTGGTAGAGTCAGTATTAGAACCCAGGACCTTTGACTCCCATGCCTGTGCTTTTTCTACTAGGTTTCGCTGCTTCTCATATTTAGTATTGTGTCCGTACTTAACTCTGCTTGGCTTTTTTTTCTAAAGTCAGTTGTCACCTTCCCACTCCTCAGAAACCTTCATTCATTGCTCACCCATCTCCAGATCAAACAGAAACTCCTTACCTTCAGCTTTAAGGCACTCAATCAATTCTCCCTTCTTCTAGCTTACCTCGGTCATCACCTACTACAAACCAGCCCACAGACCTTGCTCTAACACCCACCTACTCCCTGTACCTCTTTCCTCTTTCCTACATCCTCCCACTGGCTTGGAACTCCCTTCCCTGTTCTTTCCACTTAGTACTCTTCTAAAATCCCTTTCTTCGACTAAATTCTAATTTCCCCAGTCTTACTGTATTGCTGTATGAGGTACTTTTGGAGAAGACTTCTTTCATGGAGGTTTCTGCCATTTGTATGTTGTTTTTTTCCTTCTGATTTGACTGATTCTTTGAAATATAGTACAGTTGGTTCTGCCAAAAATTGTTTTCGTGATGTTGTTTTTCTTATGCTCCCACTTTTCTTCTGCCTGTTACATTAAATCATAAGTTCCTGGAGGGCGAAGATAATGTTTCTATTGTGTATTTTCCCAAGTGCTTAGTATTAATCGATTTGTGAATTATTGACCCCACCACTCTCCCCACCTTCAAAACCCTCCTAAAATCATGTCTCCAAGAGGCCTTCCCAGCCTGTCCTCCTGTGTGGATAGTTTACATTGAATTATGCGCCTGGCTGTGTACCCCTTAAGTACTTTGATTCATTCATTCAATAGTATTTATTGAGCGCTTACTATGTGCAGAGCAGTGTACTAAGCGCTTGGAATGTACAAGTCGGCAACAGATAGAGACAGTCCCTGCCGTTTGACGGGCTTACAGTCTAATCAGGGGAGACAGGCAGACAAGAACAATGGCAATAAATAGAGTCAAGGGGAAGAACATCTCATAAAAACAATGGCAACTAAATAGAATCAGGGTGATGTACATCTCATTAAACAAAATAAACAAAATAAATAGGGTGATAAAGATATATACAGTCGAGCTGGATACTCAGCTGAGCCCCACAGTATTTACATCTACTTTGATGATGTGTCTCATCCCCGATAGACTGTAAGTAACTTTTGGACAGGAATCCTGTCTACAAACTCTGTCGTATTGTGCTTTCCCAGGCACTTAGTGCTCTCCACATGGTAAGCACTCGGTAAATACCACTGGTTGAACGCCTACTGTGTGTAGAGCACTATACTCAACACTCGAGGGAGTACGATGAAATTAGAAGACACCATACCTACTCGCAAGGAGCTTATAGTTTAGCAGGGGGGACAAACACAGAATAATTTAGATAAAAGAAAAGAAAGGAAAAATGGATGTATAGGTGAGTGAGTGTATGTATAAGTGCTGTGGGTGGGTGTAGGCCCAGAATTGCTGGTAGTTTGGGGGAAAATGACATGGGAGGAAAAGAAAAATGATTATGGGAAATCTCCTGGAGCATAGGCAGGCAGTCCCTATAGAGGCTGTGACTTCATGAAGGGCTTTGAAGATGAGGAGGGCTATCGTTCAGTAGGTTCTCAGTTGAGTGATTGAAGCTAATACTATACAAATGATGAAATAGGCTATTCACTTTTTTGAAGGAAGGCATATTTTTACGTGGCAGATATTTTGACCAGGAAATCCCTATTTCTTGCCTCCTAATCACAAAAATGATGATTTAAGGACAAAAATATTATTTTGAAAATCAGAATAAAATTATTTAATTTAATTTTTCATAATTGTACATGCTACAGCTACCTTTGACCACTATTTAATGCAACATGAGGTCCAACAAAAGTGCAACCCCCGTGTTAAAGGAGAACTGAAGGTATTCTTCTGTTGTTTATGATCTAATTTATATTTTTTAACCAGAACTTCTGCACTCCCCAGGGGGAAAAAAAAATAAAAAATCCCTGCTTCTCCCTTTTTCCTTCATGTTACACTTTTCTCCCCCCTCTTTTTCACTAACTCTCCTTTTTCTCTTGACCGTGAGCCTCTCTTACCTAAGGACTCTTTTTTTCTCTCACCCCTCTGGGAAATCTCTTCCTTTTTCATGACATGAGTACCTTTGACAACCGAGGATTCTCAAGTATACTTTTTGCTTTGAATGCAAAGGTCTTCCAAATCTTATTCAGCTTTTCTCTCCAAGCCATATCGCACATCCACCTCAAATGCAGTCTAGTTAGGCATAACTCCCAATTTGTCCTCAATCTGTCTGTTCTCTTGTTTTATCTTGTTGGTTACTTTTGAGAGCTCCCAGTTTGACACGCTCCCACTCTGGGGTCATCACTGACTCTTCCCACTTCAGCTTTCCTCCATACAAATGTCCCGATCTGTTTGCAAAGTCACCTTGATGAAGAATCCCTGCTCCGCCACTTGTCTGCTGTGTGACCTTGGCCAAGGCACCTCACTTCTCTGTGCTCAACTACCTCATCTGTAAAGTGGGGCTTGAGATTGTAAGCCCCACATGGGACAAGAACTGTCCAAACCAATTTGCTTGTATCCTCCCCAGCGCTTACTACAGTGTCTCACACATAGTAAGTACTTAACAAATATCATCATTATTATTAATTATTATTATTATTTTTAAGAACACAGGGAGCTGAACAATCTAGTTCGCTTCTGGCCACCATGCCTTTTTGGAGGCTACTAATGCTAACTCACAAATAACCACCCTCATATGCTTCATTATACCTTGGAGCTGGCTATTCCTCCACAAGCAGCAATCTTTGAAGAGTGCAGTGTCCCAGCTCGTGAAATAGGATCACAGTCAATAAACCTGTTTCATCTATGACTACTCTTGGCTGTGTTCACAACTGACCTGATCAGTATTCCTGCACAGGGTAGATTTAGTTGGAAACACTTTGTTTTTACTGCATCTGTAAAACTCCAGGGAGCGCTGAAGAGGATACGAGCTGCTCCCTTTTGGCTGTGTGTGTTAGCAACGTGGCAGGTACTTTTTTGAAAAAGAATTACAAACTTTTGGCCTAGTGCCTGGAGCAGCTCCAGATGGTCAGAAAGGAGCCCTGCACTAGAGGCAGAAGTGTCTTGCAAAGACAGAACTAGGACACTCCTGTTTTTGCTGAAGTATGAGCCTCCTCACCCGTCCCTTTGCTTTCATGTTTTCTTTTCACAGAAGGGAAAACAAAATAATAATTATGGTATTTGTTAAGCGCTTACTGTGTGCCAGGCACTGTACTAAGCGCTGGGTACTGTACTACAGAAAACAATACCTTGGTCTATTGCTCTCAGACATCAAGTAGAGTCGGTCAGTGGCCAGGGGAGGGATTTCAACAGGCAGTCAATGTGTTGCATTAAACAATTAAATATGGAGGTAGTTGCAATATTTATGCTCTAGCCTGAAGACCGAAGGGTTCTGGAGTCCCTGAAGCTCAAAATTCCCCTCTCTCCTTTGACCCTGGGCAGATGGCTGGAGCCCAGGTGCAACTTCTTTCAGCTCTGATTACAGTCTCTTACAATACTTTCAGCGAACTATGGCTAGCATCTCCCTTCCCTTCTCTTGCTTTCCCAACATCATGTCTCTTTAAGACTTGCACCCAGGATGGAGCATGGAATCTGTCTCCAAAGGTATCTAGTGGATAGGGTTGGAGGGCAAGAACCCAAAGATCAGGAGGGCTGATAGCATGAAAGTCAATTAGCATGCCTGACTCAATAGCACAAAATTTTTTCACCTGGAGGGAGACAACAGGTCTACCCGGTTTACAGTATTTAGGGAGGAGGAATCATGGATTGCCCGACTTGGAAACGGAATGATTTCGAGCCAGCAACTTCAATTCGAGGTAGCTTGAAATTGAGTCAGTTCAGCAGTGTGGGAATGATATTGAGCAAGCAATAAGGTCACCAGAAGTCCTGATTTGGCCAAGACTTCTTGGGGTTCTGTTCCACACTTCATTGGGCCCAAGGAAGAGCTCAGTAAAGACTGTAATGGTTGTGGGCAGGAAATATGTCTGTTATATTGTACTTTCCAAAGAGCTTAATACAGTGCTGTGCACACAGTAAGTGCTCAGAAAATATAACTGACTGAATGACTGACAAAACTTATTAGTCTTGGAGGTGGTGGTGACTGCTCTTGGTTGCCAGTGAAGATGAGGAGGAGAAAGATAAGTTTCTCCTTATCGCCAACCATACTCTCTTCTGACCTTTTCCTTCTCCTTTTGTGTCCTTTCAGCTTCCTTCTCTAGACAGGCTTGAAACCCCCAAATTCTGGTCACATTTTGTAATCTCAAAAATGGGAGCGTGTCCAAAGGATCCCGGTCAAGCCATTTGGTTTAGAGGTTGATGAAGGGATTCAGATTCTCTCGTTACATCATTTTGAGTCTGCTCTCTGGGGTTTTTTGTTTTTTTTTATTTTTTGAGGTCTTTGTTCATTGTGCTTTCCAAGCACTTAGTGCAGTGCTGTGCACACAGTAAATGCTCAATAAATATGATTGAATGAATGAGCTACCCAAATTGTGACTCTTTGAGCTGGAATTGTGTGACTGATCTGGACTGGGGCAAACTTGTTCTTGTATTGGGCTGTGAGGACAAGGGGTCTAGAAGGAGATGTGGGGCCAGGCTGTATCAACAGTATTTGGTGCCTATTTTGAGCCGAACACCATACTAGATGTTTGAATATGGACTTGGCTGTCAGAGGATTTGGATTCTAATACTGATTCTGCCACTTGGATGCTGTGTGGCCATGGGCAAGTCCCAACTTAATGCCTCAGTTTCCTCATCTGTAAAATGGGGATTCAATACCAGTTCTCCCTCCTCCTCGGGCTGTGAGGCTTATGCAGAAACAGTGACTGTATCCAACAAATTATTTTGAGTCTTCCCCAGCATTCAGTGCAGTGCAAGGAATATAACCAAGAGCTCTATTACTACATACAAACCACTCCCCCAAGGAGCCGCTTGGTTCCGGCAAAAGTAGTTGATGTCATCCTAGTATTTATTGTCTCCCGAGGCAGTGCACCATCATGGCTTTGTGGATATAACTTCAGGCCCGGGAGTCAGAAAGACCTGGCTTCTAATCCCAGCTTGGCCACATGTCTGCTGTGTGATCTTGTATGTGTCACTTCACTTCTCTGGGCTTCAGTTCCCTAATCTGTAAAATGGGGATGAGTATGAGCCCTATGTGGGACAGGGAATGTGTCCAACTGATTAACTTGTGTCTTATTTGTTATTATTATCACATGTAATAGAAATAACAGTTTGCGGTCGCCGGCATCAAAGAGCTTGTGCATGGTGGCAGGGTTAATCGTTTAGTCACTTGGCTGGCTCTTGGCACCTCCAGTTTCTTGTCCCTCTTTGTGATCCAAATTCCCATCAGGTGCACTTGTGTCGGGAAGCAAAGTATGACTATTTCCATCCTCCCCTTGTTACTGCAAGAGATGGCAGACATCTTACGTGGGGAGGCCCCCAAGGCTTACTGGGCAACTCATTATCATTCAGTGGTATTTGATTATTTACTGTGTCCAAAGCCACTGTACTAAATGCGTGGGAGAGTTAATAATAATAATAATGTTGGTATTTGTTAAGCGCTTACTATGTGCCGAGCACTGTTCTAAGCGCTGGGGTAGACACAGGGGAATCAGGTTGTCCCACGTGGGGCTCACAGTCTTAATCCCCATTTTACAGATGAGGTAACTGAGGCACCGAGAAGTTAAGTGACTTGCCCAAAGTCACACAGCTGACAAGTGGTAGAGCCGGGGTTCGAACCCATGACCTCTGACTCCAAAGCCCGTGCTCTTTCCAGTGAGCCACGCTGAGTTCAATACAATGGAGTTGGTAGGCACCGTTCCCTGCCCATGCCATACCAACACCTGTTTCGCTCTGGTTCTTGTGGTTCTTGGACTGCAGGAATATATAAACATCTAAATTTAGTTGGACGCATTACACTAGAAGTTATTTCAAAATTTTCTAAATCAGGTAAATTTTAAGTCTCTTTTGAGAAGGTTAATAACCTTCTGGTTTTTTTTCCACTTAATCTTTTCTTTCACCCCAAGTTGGTGGTGGGGTAGGGAAGCGGGGAGAGAATTTTGGATAATAAACAATTTTTTTTTTACTGTCTTTGGGAACTATCGCAAGCACAAATCATTTTCCCTTGGGAAAACTTTGAACCGGTCAAAATTAAGCATTTAATGTGGTCACAAGGTTCAGATGAAGTGTGGACTTAAATAGTGAATGTTTGCTGACTCCTTTCAATTACAATGGTTATTGAGAAACTTTCTTAATGTTTTTCCAAATTTCCCAAGTTTTTATGTTTTCATAGAAAATGCAGTGCCTTGGGAAAATGACATTACAATCCACAGCATAGGAAAGCTATTTTTATTAATCTCTGTAAGTTTTTTGGCTTGTAATAATAAGCAGAAACCATTAAAAAATCACTAATCCTTGTAGGAAAAGTTAAAGGTTTGCATTTTTGTCACATAGGTGCTATGTGAACTTTCAAAGCACCATCACTGAAGAACATGAAGATTTCTGTAAATAGTTGGGCTTGGGTTGCCATTTGGGCTAAACTTGTGCTATATTGACTCTAAGCTCGTCAATGGGCAGGGATTGTCTCTGTTGCCGAATTGTACATTCCAAGTGCTTAGTACAGTGTTCTACACATAGTATGCGCTCAATAAATACTATTGACTGAATGAGAGAAAAATGCATTTTCAAGAGGGAATTCTTTCTAATAGAAAAATAGGGAAATGTATTACTGGTTGAGTAATAATGTTAATTTTCTTATCTAGAGGGGACTGAAATACTGCAGAGTTGATACCGCCATTTCTGAAGGTGGGAGGGTCTGAGAGGTTGTTTCGGTGCTCTGCAGATAGTAAGTGCTCAAAAAATATGATTGAATGAATGAACAGCAAGGGGAAAACTTACTTGCATGTTGAAGGTGATTCTTGGTACTCGGGTTGTGGTGATTGTATTCATTTAATCTTTTGGGTGGCAAATTGCAAAAAATTAAAAAATGGCTTTCTGATAGTGATAGCTTTCCTAATTTTTTCCTGGAAATAGCAATGTGAACTCTGGTGGTGGTGGTTATTATTAATTGTTATAGTTATTAGTGCTGTTATGGCACATGAACTTGAAATGAGCAAAAAAAAAAAACAACAATTTTTTTTCTTTCTTTTTGCAGGAAGCCCCAGAATTCTGTGCTGTTTTTTCTGTAACTGGGGAAGGTGGAAAAACCCAGAAGGTACTTTATGACATCACTTCTGCTCAGGGAAACTAAGAACTTGGATTAGGGATGGATAAATTGGAGGGAGGATTTAAAAACCCCTGCCATCACAGAGCACCATTTTCAGAGCCTTCCCATCTCTAGACCTGGAACCACCATTATTGAGGAATCCTGTAGACTGTAAGCTCATTGTGGGCAGGGAACATAACTCTGTTGTATTGCACTCTTCCACGTACTTGGAACAGTGTTCTGTGCACCATAAGCACTCATTAAGTTCCACTGATGATAAGCCTAACTGCTGGGCTTGGGCATAGAAGTTGAAGATGCATTCCATTATTCCCCTCCCACCCTCAAACCTATGAAAAGGTACTGGGAACTCAATCATTATGATTAATATATTATAATAATATATAAAAATCATAATATTATTTAAGTGCAGTTCTAAGCACTGGGATAGATACAAGGTAATCAAACTGTGCACAGTCTGTGTACCACATGGGGCTCCCAGTCTCAATCCCCATTTAACAGATGAGGTAACTGGGGCCCAGAGAAGTTAAGTAACGTGCCCAAGGTCACACAACAGACAGATGGCGGAGCTGGAGTTAGAGCCCATGACCTCCAACTCCCAAGCCCGTGCTTTTGCCACTAGGCCATGCTGCTTCACCAAATTTATTGCCAAATTTGGTATTGTTTTAGGTGATTAATCTAGACTGAAATTTAAGAGTTAAGCCACACTGACTCCCAAAAGTAGGGAAACTAAGCTCTACCTCTAGCTGGGTATATCTTTCCTTAGTTCCTGCAGCGCATTGCGAGAGGCCACCAGGAGATTTTAATTCCTGGTCTCAATATCTTATTCTCCTTTGGGCTAATGTCTTCTCTGAGCTTCCTCTACTTGGAAATTCAACTGTCCCTTTTCCCACTTAAAGAGAGAGCTCCCCCTTTTTCCTAGATCCCCCTGCCCCCTGCCCATAAAGAAGGGGAGAATCAAAATGATCACTTTACTGTATTTTCTTCATAGCAAGTGTTATTCTGCATTTTTTCTAATGGAAATAAACAAGGGATGGCATTCAGTCACAAATCTCACAAAATTCAAATTAAAAATGACAAAGGAATAGAATTTTCCATCTTTTTTTGTGTTGCACTTATAGGAAATACATTTAATTTGTTGTAGTGTTGAAGTCAAAATATTTTGAACTCAAAATTAACTTCAAAAGTAAAACAAACTGCTTCTGAAATACTAGGCCATTGCTGCTTATGTGTTTTATTTTGTTACATATTAAATTTAAGTCTAAAACATGCCACCAGAAACGCAGGGTCCTATTGTAACTTCCTGAGGTTAGGTCGACGTGCATATAGGCTCCGATGCTGGGTCCACTAAATTTTCCACTTGATTCCAAATTTGTCCAATATATTTATTTTTTAACAAAATAAAACATAACTGCATTTTCTCAAGTGATTTATATGCATAAAATAAACGACCTGCCACCATGAATCATGAAGTTAAAATTTCACCAGGGGTTTCATAAAACATGAAAGAGAACAATCTTAAGTGCATTTTATGCGGCCATTATAGCCACTCAGTGTAGTGGAATGATGCCCTTATCCATGAAGAAGTTCCTTTCAAAAATCTATTCATTGGGTCAACCAGGGTTTAGGGATTGTGCTTGCTATGTTTTCAAATGAATTAGGAGTGAAGCATCATAGTCTAAGTCCCACCAGATCTGTGGGTTACTTGGGACCTTCGTCTCTTTTCCCTGTTCCCTTTAACTATTTCTTTTTCTTTCCATTCTGAATACACAGAACAGAGGAAACTTGCTTTTTCTTATTTGGGGCAGAAATTCTTTTTGGCTAGAATTGGGTACCAGAAACTGTGTACGTTGGGACACTGAAGTGGTTCTATGCTGGGCTCCTCTCACTTACTACCTGAGGGGGCTTTCTCAGCGGAAAACATTGGTCAAAATGATTGGAAAATGACAAGGGAACCAACAGGGTAGTGAATTTGGGCTCCTTGTGGGCAGAAAACTTGTCCACCAATGCTGGTATATTGTAGTCTCTCTAGTGCTTAGTAGTGATCTGCCCACAGTAAGTGCTCAGTAAATACAGTTGATTAAGTCTCTGTGGTGGAAATGCAGAGAATATGGTAACCTAGAAATATATTTTGGAAACTGCTAGATTGTAAGATCCTCAAGGGCAGGGATGGTGGTCACTTACTCTGTCTTATCCTCCCAAATGCTTAGTACAGTGCTTTGTACAGATTAAGCACTCAATAAATACAATTGAATTGAATCCCAAGTGCTTTCTACAGTGCTCTGCAGACAGTAATCGCTCCATGAATACCATGGATTTAACCTCCACGATGTAGGGTGTTTTCAGTGAACGTGGGTGCTGTTTACAAATTCCGTAGCACTCTCGATTCTTACTGCTTTCAGAATTTGGTTATTTCGTGTCAGTGTTCTCTGGTCACCTCGAAGGCCATTGCTGGGGGATTGGCTTTTTACATCTGCAGCAGGGTCCTGTCACCCCATCCTTCAGAGTAGGGGTGCACCTTTGGTGGGCCATAGGGAGGGAGGGGGCCAGGATTTGCCTGCTCTGGCCCTTCTTCAGTCATGCTCTGAGAATTGATGGCACTGAAGCTGAGATCAGGAAGCGAAGCTGATAACAGGAAACAGTTGTGTGGTACCCTTAATTAGAATAACAACTGGAATGCCACTCTTGAATTGATTTTTAAACTTTGCACAAGTGCCTTTCAGTAAAGCAATTGCCCCATGAAGCGGCTATCACACAGGTCTTCTTTCCATCATTGAGAGTTCAGTGTTTCAGTTTAAGAACACCCTTTGTGTCAGTGCAAGTTGGCTTATAAAAAAAAATCTGCACTCCCTAAGCAGTGTGGCCTAGTGGAAAGAGTGTGGGCCTGGGAATCTAAGGACCTGGATTCTAATTCTGATGGCTCTGCCTTGCCTGCTGTATGACCTTGGGCAAGTCACTTAGCCACTCTGTGCCTCAGTTTCCTCACCTTCACTACTTCTCCTTCCTACTTAGACTGTGAGCCCCATGTGGGACAAGGACTATGTCTGACCTGATTGATTTGAATCTACCTCAGCTCTTAGAACAGTGCTTGACACATAGTAAGTGCTTAACTAACACAAAAAAAATGCATTATATATTTGGGACTGTTTTATAATAGAGAAGTTTCTCTACTTATTAGGAATGTAGCTTCTAAAATTACAAAGACCTATTCATTTTAACACCTACATTCTATTATGTAAACGCTCAATAAATACCATTAATGGTGACTGATAAGTTGCATGGCAAGTTATGTCATATTTTAACAATTGTTTCTTCCCCTCCAAAGAATGGGAAAAGAGGAAAGAAGCATTCGCTGAAACCAGGCATTCTTGGGCGCTTTGAGTGAATAATGGGACCAGACAATTGGATTCAGCCCTTTCAAAAAGACAGTCTAAACCATAAATTCTTAAAAACTTCATATGAATCGAGATAAATATATTCCTCATTCTTTTTGTAAAGGTTGAGTAATTTGTTGATTCATATTGTGAAATCCCTGAAGCGAGGAACAACCCAAGTCACAAGGAAGCACTAACATCACTTCTGTGAGTTAAGTGAGTAATCTAGCAAGTACTGTACTCTCATGAAGTTGAAAAATCACACAACTCTGAATTTGTGGGCATTGGCTACAGAATTGTTTTATGTCTATTGACTAATAAGTATCATTTTGCCCTTTGTTTAAAACTGGCTCATACTTTCCAGTGTTTTTTGTAGGAGATAATTTACAACTTTTTCTTTAAAAAGTCTTTCCAGTTGAAATCACTAAACTTTTATTTTAGTCAGCATTATGCAATCTCCTGCTAATCAGCACTTTTCAGTTAACCACATTTTGGCTTCTAAGATTTGAAAATCTAGCTAGATGGGTACTTGGAAAACAAGTTTTATCATCCTTCACATTAACCACAGTAATAAAATGTTGCTGCCTCTTTGAAATTACAGAAGTGAGCAGTTAATATTTCTGTGTGATGCCTCTAAAATAGATTGAATACATTCTTGCAGTTTGGTATACTCCCAATTTTCCAACCATTTCCACAGTGTCTGGAATATTGTGTGTAGTTGAGCATATGTACGCATTTCTAGATATAGACTTATGTACAAGGGCTTAGTACAGTGCTCTGCACACAGTAAGCACTCAATAAATGTGATTGATATACATATATGGCCCTATATATTTATCTGATGGTTAGCATATTAGTTTGAGTACACAAAATAATTTTCATCAGCTTAGTTTTTCGCTCACCTTGTATGTTCTGCTCTAGGGAGTATGTGTTCCAGCAAAAGGATTGTTGATGGGCTTTCAGGGTAAATAATATGATAGTTCCATGTTTTTGTGTGGTAAGAAATAGCTGTGCAAGAGATACCATTGCATTTCTTTGCACTTTTTTTGGAGGGGGGGAACATACATGAAAAGTTCTTAGAGCTTTGGCTCAGCCTCTGCTCTAACCAGGGAGGGGGAGGAAGTGGCTATCTCAGTTTGAGGAATGTTGGAAAGCTCATGGCTGTTGGGGCTGTTAGAATGAGCTTTGGGGAGCTTGGATTTCTATAATAATAGTAACAATCGCTATATTCCAATATTACTGTATTCCAAGCGCTGTTCTAACCGCTGGGGTAGATACAAACTAATCAGATTAGACACAGTCCCTATCCCACATGGAGCTCAAAGTCCTAATGCCCATTTTGCAGGTGAGGTAGCTGAGGCACAGAGAAGTGAAATGGCTTGCCCAGGGCTACATAGACGTTGTGGAGCCGGTATCAGAGCCCAAGTCCTTCTGACTCCTAGGCCCATGCTCTATCCACTATGCCACACTGCTTCTTTAGTAGTGTAAACATTTATGGAGTGCTCACTTGGTGCGGTGCATGGTACTAGCTACTTGGGAGATAACAGAATGTCAACCACTCTAGTTGTAAATATCTTTGTTGAGTGTAAGCTCCTTGTGGGCACAATGTCCTTACTTCTCTGGTATTACTGGTGTTCTGTCTCACATTTTTATGTTAATAATAATAATAATAATGTTGGTATTTGTTAAGCGCTTACTATGTGCCGAGCACTGTTCTAAGCGCTGGGGTAGACATAGGGGAATCAGATTGTCCCACATGGGGCTCACAGTCTTAATCCCCATTTTACAGATGAGGTAACTGAGGCTCAGAGAAGTTAAGTGACTTGCCCACAGTCACACAGCTGACAAGTGGCAGAGCTGGGATTCGAACTCATGACCTCTGACTCCAAAGCCCGTGCTCTTTCCACTGAGCCACGCTGCTTCTCTGAGCCACGCTGCTTCTCTAATACCAAGAAGGAGGCTAGTGCTGTAATCCAGGGACTTTGTCATTACTCAAAACACTGAGGACTGCCTGTTATGAACCTTTAGGAATTGTAAAGTCCACAATGATGGAACCGTTCTTTACAAAGAAGCCTAAAATCAGAACACCAAAATATTTGGTTTTTCCAACTTCATAATTGTATTTTTTTTTAAAGTAGTGAAATTAGCACTTTTAAGAAGGTTAGTTATTCACTACTAAAGAGGTGATGAATCACCAAGAGGCTAGAATGTGGGCAGAAGATTGAGACTTGGATTCTTTTCTTTGTAATTTGCTCTCCCAAGGTTTGTCATTGCCCCACATGCTAAAAATGGCCTAGGCTTGCCTTTTTTGGGTGGTTGGACAGATAAAGTACCTCACCATCTTAAAAGAAAGAGACATTATGTAAAAGACACCACTAAAGCATAGGGATGATCTTTATTCCCATAAAGGTGTTCCTGACAGTGACATTCTTCCCCGTTCCTGACAGTGACATTCTTCCCCAGTGACCTGTCCAATATACTTTCAGAATTATCAAGTCGTGATTTATTTTTGCCCCTTTCATGTACTGCTGAAAACTCAGTGAACGAGGGAGCCAAACTAGAGCTGCTAACATTCGTTATAGGAAAGTCTGAACACTAGATATTGGATCCATAGCATTAATTTTTTGACCAACTTTCAGGCTTTCCCCACAGACTGGGAGCCCTACTATGTTTTTTGTGAGTTTAATCACCTCAGCGCTCAGTACAGTGCTTGGTATATAGTAAATGCTCAACAAATTCCATTAGCAGCAAAGTGTAGTGGGTAGAGCATGGGCCTGGGTGTCAGAAGGTCATGGGTTCTAATCCTGCCTCTGCCACTTGTCTGCTGTGACCTTGGGCAAGTCATTTCACTTCTCAGGGCCTCAGCTACCTCATCTGTATAAAGGGGATTGGGACAGTGAGCCCCACATGGGACAGGGACTGTGTTTAACCCGATTTGCTTGTATCCACCCAAGTTCTCAGAACAGTGTCTGACACATAGTAAGTGCTTAACAAGTACTTTAATCACTATTATTATTATTATGAGTATTAGTAATAGACTTGCCCATTAGGCACTGAAATTGGGATTCTGCTGACTTGATTGTTTCTCAATCAGGCTTTCCCCAATTAAGCCCTCCTTTTTCATTCATTCATTCAATCATAGTTATTGAGCGCTTACTGTTTGCAGAGCACTGTACTAAACACTTGGAAAGTACAATTCAGCAACAGAGACGATCCCTACCCAACAATGGGCTCAAAGTCTACCTTTTCCATTGTCCCTGCAGTTGGATCTGTACCCTTTAAGTACCTGTTATTCATTCCACCCTCAGCCCCACAGCCCATATGTACATAGTTGTAATTCATTATTTATGTTAATGTTTGTCTCCCCCTCTAGACTATAAGCCCCTTTGTGGGCAGGGAGCATGTCTGCTAACTCTGTGTATTTTCCCAAGCACTCAATACAATGGTCTACACTCCATAAGCACTCAGTAAATACCATTGATTGCTTCATACAACAATCCCCCATCTACAAATTGGGGGTATTACCATTTGCACAAATTGTTTGAATGAAAACATTTCTAAAGGTAAAGTTTTAATTTCACACCCTTGCGTGCATGTAACTTAGCTCATAATAAGTGAGACTTAGTGCTTGTGGGTGGACTCAGAGAGAAACCCAGAAAAAATGTCCTTGGTGGAATTTGGCAGGACATACATAGTTACTGAGCTTATCCTGGGTGGACCTCTGACTCCTCCATTGCTCCTGACCTCTTGTATTCTTTTCCCCTGTCCCCCACTCTCCCAAGCTTTGCAACTCAAATGCTGCTTTTGCATCATGGAAAAGGGTTGGTGGACGATGATCTGTAGTGAACTTTAAATTACCCAAGAGCTCACCCATCGTGTCAGGAACAGGAAGAGAACACATCTCATTTAAGCTTTACAGCACACCCACATTTACAGCAAAATATTAAGGTGGAATCCTGCCCTTCATACCCCTAGTCTTCTCTTTTCTTGTCTAGATCATTCATTTCCTTTTGTGATCATTTTTGTCTCTTTGGGCCCCCTCCAGTTCCTTTCACATGCATTTTAGTGTGGGGTGATCAAAATTTGCCACAGTGTTGTCATGAGTATTTGGTATTGGAAAATACAACTCTAGACTGTGAGCTCGTTGTGGGCAGGGATTGTCTCTCTACTGCTGTATTGTACTTTCCCAAGGGCTTAGTACAGTGCTCTGCACACAGTAAGCACTCAATAAATATAATTGAATCGAATGAATGAATGAATGGAAGATTTCTTATCTGGTTGCCACATGGTCCAGTACCGTTAGTCCTTTATAAATCATTGCCTAACATTGCCGAAGCAGGTTCAGCCTCTGGTTGACTATCACTCCCAGATCTTTTTCTCCTTTTCTTACGATGGTTTTCCCATCCTGTGATTGTCTGGGTTTTCCTTGGCCCATACCCTTATTGAATGCCATTCCGCATAATAGGGGTATTTTTCCAACTTGCCTTAGTCGGTTTGAATTCTATTCCTTTTTTCCCCCAAAAAGTTAGCACCTGGCTCAATTTAGCACTGATAAAGGTGGCTTATCAAAACAAGTTCTTAGTAGACAGGGTGCCAGAAGTAACCAGTGCTTAGAACAGTGCTCAGCATGTAGAACGGTGCTTGGCAAATAGTAAGCGCTTAACAAGTACCATCATTATTATTGTTATTAACCCTTTTCAGGAGTTAATCGATAAATAGACTCACTGAGTTGAAACTGAGCCATTGATGACTTCTTTTGGTGGGCAACCCTCATACCACTTGGGCAAAACCCAATAATATTGTGGACAGCCTAGCTCTATCTTGTGTGACAGTTAACTGGTTTACAAAAACCCTCCTGAATACTAGCTAGGTTATATCAAATTGCTTCTCTTGTTTTTTTCCCCCCTTGTACAAGGTCTGCCACTAACTTGGAAGGAAGCTAATCACTTCTTTCTGAAGACATTTTCTTCCTAGTATTTTTTGCTCTTCTATTCAGCTGCAAATTGTTTTTTAAATAATGTGTCCTGATGTGTTGATGATACCATACTGTCTGGATTTTTTTAGGATCCGTCTTTGAAGATGGGTATGGCTTTGGCCATTTTCCAGTTCTTGGGGACTCTTTCTTGCGGTCTTGCAGTAACATCCATTATAGTCTTTCCAGTTTGCTTAGTTGGTCATAAGGTTTAAATATCTAGTGTGTTGTTTTTTTTAAATATCCATGTATTGTTTTTTTCCCCTTTCAAGTTTGGCTTTTCAAAGAGGACCTGGCCTCAGTCACTTTTAATCTTCTTAGTTTTTTTAAAAAAATTAAACATTAAAAGACTCTGGTCATCTGTTATCAGTTACTCCTTCCTGCTATCCTGCCTTGCCTAATATAATTGAATAATTTTTTTGTCACATTTTATGACTTGTGCTAGTTGCATCCTCCCTTCCTAACCTCTCCCAATTTTCACTTTATTTTTCATCCTGCCCCTCCATAATTGTGGTATTTCAGTCTTTAGTGGTCTGGCCTAATTTACACCTTTTTGTAACCTTTCCCACATGCCCTTTTGAATCCCTGTAAAGTGCTGGGTTCAGACAGTTGACATCACATTTCCCTTTCTAGTCATTCTAGTGAGTTGATCTGGTTGGTTCCTGGGCTGCACAACTTCTTCAACTTGAAGAAAGCTGGCTGTTCAATTATTTTTTTTCTTCCCCATTGGATTCTTCCCAATTTCTTAAAACTGTTAGCGTTTGCTCTTCTCAAGGTCATTTTCCTCTATCTTGCTGAATAATAGCATAGATAAAGTAGAGGCCAGGAGTAAGCAATTTTATAATCAGATTTTAAAAAATGGTAAATAGCTGTCTTTTGTATCTGAAAAAGACCTGTCACAGATGGTGAGGTTCATATATTACTGCATGACTGACTGAAAGGCCAGTGTGGGCTCCAGAGTCATGGCTGTGTTGTGTACCCACAAAAGCTTCCATGTTTGTGTTATAGTGTTTAATATTAGTTTGTAGTGCCTGATGTTGTTTTCTCCTTTGCCTCTTTGTCTCTCCTTCTTCACAAGGTTTTTTCTCAAAAAGCCATTCCCTTGATAGCAATCCCCCATGCAGGTCGGTCTTTAACAATGAACTCCCAATTTTCAGCTGGGATAAAGCATGGTCTGAGGATTTGTTTTGCCTGTGTCCCTAAAATATTCCCTAAGCTCTCCTTGCTTTCAGTCTTGCAGTTTCAGCTCCCCATACAACAGTGTGATGTAGTGGAAGGAGCACAGGCCTGGGAGGTGGAATTCATTCAGTTGTATTTATTGAGTGCTTACTGTGTGCAGAGCACTGT
Source organism: Ornithorhynchus anatinus (assembly GCF_004115215.2). Classification (NCBI taxonomy): domain Eukaryota; kingdom Metazoa; phylum Chordata; class Mammalia; order Monotremata; family Ornithorhynchidae; genus Ornithorhynchus; species Ornithorhynchus anatinus. Next base: position 137,862,784 of record NC_041728.1, read on the forward strand.
ACTAAGCGCTTGGAAAGCACAATTCGGCAACAGATAGACAATCCCTACCTAACAGGCTCACAGACTAGAATAAATAGTCAGGTTGTCCCACGTGGGGTTCACAGTCTTAATCCCCATTTTACAGATGAGGTAACTGAGGCAAAGAAAAGTTAAGTGACTTGCCAAAAGTCCTACAGGTGACAAATGGCAGAGCGGGGATTAGAACCCACAACCTCTGATTCCCAAGCCTGTGCTCTTTCCACTAAGCAAAGACCTGGGTTCTAATCCCAGCTCCACTTTTTGCCTGCTGGATGACTTGGGCCTGTCACTTCACTTGTCAATACCTTGGTTTCCTCGTGGGGACTAGTGTCCATTCTCTGTCCTTTTTAGACCAAGAGCCCTATATGGGTCAGGGACTGTGTCCTTTCTGATGAACTTATATCTACCCAGGGCTGCTTATAGTGCTTAGCACATGGCAATCACATAACAAATCCTGTGGTTGTTACCATTACCCTGCTGTCATTCCCCGTCTGTGTTCCTCCCAGTGTAGCTGTGATAAGGTGAACATATCTCTGATAGTAGGAGACTGACCAGTTGAGCATAGATTCTATCTTATCAAGAGTCTTAGCAGGGTCTTCAGGGGTTAGAGAGGGAGGAACTGAAAAGACTGCAGACTTCTGGGGAAAGGTAAAGATCTTGAAATGTTGGAGTGAAAGGTCCTTGGGGTAGGGATTGGGTCTCTTTTGTTTAATTGTTGTGTACAGTGCTCTGCACTTACTCTGCACTTACTCTGCACACAGTAAAGCGCTCAATAAATACGGTTGAATGATTGAATACTCTTACATGTGTATAGTGCAGGAATGCCCTTCACACTTTAAGCACTCCCAAAATGCTGATTGCTTGGTGAAGAAATGAATGAGGATCAACCAGTGGTAAATGATGGTATTTGTTAATAATAATAATAATAATAATAATGTTGGTATTTGTTAAACGCTTACTATGTGCCGAGCACTGTTCTAAGCGCTGGGGGAGATACAGGGTAATCAGGTCGTCCCACGTGAGGCTCACAGTTAATCCCCATTTTACAGATGAGGTAACTGAGGCACAGAGAAGTGAAGTGACTTGCCCACAGTCACACAGCTGACAAGTGGCAGAGCTGGCAGAGCTGGGAGTCGAACCCATGACCTCTGACTCCGAAGCCCAGGCTCTTTTCCACTGTTTACTATGTATCAGGCACTGCTTGCAGAGCACTGTACTAAGTGCTGGTGAAAGTATAATTCAGTGGAGTTAGTAGATGTTCCCAAGACTGGAATAGAATTGTTGATGTGCAGATAAAAGAATTGTTGAACAGCCACTATATGCAGAGCACCTCTCCAAGCCCATGGGAGAGTATAATACAAGACATGGTCTCTGCCCACAAGTTGCGCACAATTTGGTGGAAGCATATTGAAGAGCAGAGTTGTTATAATAATAGTAATAATAATAATTGTGGCATTTAAGTGGTTACTATGTGCCAGGCACTGTACTAAGCACTGGTTAGGTTGGGCACAGTTTCTGTCCCATGTGGGGTTCATGGTCTTAATCCTCTTTTTACAGATGAGGTAACTGAGGCCCAGAAAAGTGAAGTGATTTGCCCAGGGTCACAGAACAGACAAGTGGCTGAGTGGGGATTAGAACCCTTGCATGTGCTTTATCTACTAGGCTGTTCTGCTTCTCATATAACTTATAGCATGAGAGGGTAACTTTGGGCAGAATGCAGTGTGTTTTTTTTGGATTTCCACCTAGACTACTTCACCAAGTCTTATCTGCTTCCCCCACCCATTTTACTTTTAAAAGTAGTTTAAAATATGAAATACACTTGAATGAATTAGCCACACTATATTTTTTAAATTGTTGCATTAAATTTTTTTATGCATGTGCTATTCATACACTGTATAATTTCCAATGTTTTAGCACTGTCTTGTACTGAATCATTTTTTTTTAAAACAGTGGGTAATAGTGAATCTCTTTGTAAACGATTATTCACTGTTCGCTATATCATGGTTTCTGTCATAGGTCTAAGTGGATGTTAAAATGGAAGCAAAAGAAGGTGGTATTAGTTGCCCAAGATCAGTCATTCCATCTGGGATCGAACTAGAATTAGTTAATTGTATTTATTGAGCACTTACAGTGTGCAGAGCACTGTACTAAATGCTTGGGAGAATATATTCTAACAGATACATTCCCTGCCCACACGGAGCTTACAGACATTAATATAAATAAATTGCAGCTAAGTACATAAGTGCTGTGGGGCTCCTGGGCTGGGGGAAATGAATAAAGGGAGATTAGTTGCCACATCTCCATCTGGAAACAAGATAATTTTTTTTAATGGCACATATTAAGAGCCTACTATGTGCCAAGCAGTGTGCTAAAGTCTATTCTCTTTTGTCTCTAAGGTGCTTCCCCAGCAGTAGGCAGGGGTGTTTGAGAAGTGCATTGCCAGTGTGGAGCCTGACTCCAGTGATTATGGGATCCATCCAGAGACCTCAGGGAGACTCTTAAACCCTTTAGTTCCTGTAGAATTCCAGGCATTGCGGAAACTCTCGTGGCCCTGGGGCATTTCCAACATTTCAGTCACCTTGCTCCCTCCTACCTCAACTCGCTGATTTCCTAGAGTACTTCAGCATACTCACTCTGCTCCTTTAATTCCAATAAATTTATTGTTCCTCAATCTCATCTGTCTCACCACCGACCCCTCACCCATGAGGGGTCTGGCCTGAAATGCCCCTCCTTCCCTCCCCTCCCCCACCTTCATATCCTACAGACGATCACTCTCCCCATCTTCAAAGCCTTACTACAATCACATCTGCAAGAGGCCTTCCCTGGCTAAGTCTTCATTTACCCTCTTCTTGCTCGCTTCTGTGTCTCCCTTGCACTTGGATTTGTACCCTTTATTCAGCTCTTACTCAGCCCCACAGCACTGATCTGCAAAATGCTGAAAGTTCTAATTCTGTTTCGATCCTGGTGGAGTAATCCCTAGGCAACTCATTCCACCTTCCTTTGCTTCAATTTTAACGTCAACTTGGACCTACAATAACTGTCAATAATCCTTTACAAAGGGATTCACTATTACTATTTTTTAAAAAGTAGTTCAGGCATAGGGAAAAGGGGTAGAAACATTTCAAATTATGAACAATGTATAGCATAGATATTAAAAAGTTTTACTGCAACATATTTTTAAAAATACAGAGTGTGGTTAATTAAATGTCTGTCTCTCCCTCTGAACTGTAAGCTCCTTGTGAGCAGGGAACATGTCTACAAATCTGTTATACCAATCATTTAGTATAGTGTTCTTCACACAGTAAGCAGTGTTGCCCAGTGGAAAGACCCCAGGTCTGGGAGTGAGAGAACTTGGATTCTAATCCTGGTTCTACCCTTGTCTTCTCTGTGATCTTGGGGAAGTCACTTAACTTCTTTCTGCCTCAGTTCCCTCATCTGCGGAATGGGGATTCAATACCTGTTCTCCCTCCTATTTAGACTGTGAGCCCTGTGTGGCACCTGATTATCTTCTATCTACTCCAGTGTTTAATATAGGGCTTGGCACATAGTAAGTGGTTAACATACAATTAGTAAGCACTCAATAAATGTGATGTATTGATAGGATTGGGTTTTAAGAGAGCATGAGCATTGGGATTCCAAAGTATCACTCAGGCCCCCTGTCATAGAACTATGTGCCCCATGATGAATAAATTCAGACCTTCTGGCAATTTTGTGTCAGCACAGCAGGGGATGGGGAGGCCCAAAACTAATTTCTGCTACAGGGTTTGTGGTTGATGTTTTCACAATTTAAGCTGAAAATCGAGACCTGGTTCCCTGATGATCTGAAGGAGTTAATGTATTGCCCTAAGTACATTGAATACTAGGGAGTGACTTTAAGTATGAGGAAGAATCTAGCTTGGTGTATCTGACTTGATAAGTTTGAACAAGTCTGCTGGAATTTAAATGTGGTTTGGTGGGCACTAGGTGATCCAAGCTTGGTGTTCTGATCATATTAAAGGTGTTTTTTCAAAATAATTTGGCTGCAAATATCCCAGAATAAGACACCTTAAAAGATATGATTAAGTCGCTGATGTCGGCTTTTAAAAAATGATTAAATCAGGCCTCCCTATATATATGCTTGTGTTTAAAAAATGGGAAGCTGGACTTTTATGCAGTGAAAAACAAGGAAAGCAAATCTTAGAAATGACATTATTTAGAAAAAATGGGTTTGATCTAGGACGTGGAAATCATTATAGCATTCAGCTTTAACACAAGGCCTCTTTCTCTACTTTATTCAGAACTACATAAACACCAGTTAAAGCATTCTAGTCCAAGTTAACAGATGGTGATTTATGCTAGAGTTATAAACAAAGCCCCAGAACATTACTACACCTAATTGATGAATGCGCTCTCCTCTCCCCAAACAAAGATTTTGGCCACCAATGTGGTTGCCTAAGAGAGAATTAATGAATGCTTTTTTTGTGTTCTAATGCAAGGCTACAATTTAGGAGTTGTCTTTTTACTTGCAGAGTTGCTAAAAAAAATTACACTAACGGAATAGGGAGTTATTAAAACGATTAGAGCTTCAGCGATCTGACTAAAATACACATTGTTGGCTTAATGTGAGAGAGTAGCCGAAGAAATAAATGAGTTATACATTTTTAACCATATTATTCTATGTATTTCATTAATTGGTCATGAGTAATTGCATGAGATTAAACTGAGTATTCTACTTTGAATTTCTACTAATCACTTTTCTAGATGAGAATAAGGTGATAGGGACTGATACTGTGGTTTTTTTTACTTAGATGCTGGTGTGAGCTCTTTTCCTTTCCTACCATTTGCATAAAAACATTTGGATGATAAACTTTTAAGAAAAGTCTAACAAAAGGAAGCTATTTGAAATAGCACATCACAATACATGGCTGGCCCTTTTGAAAGCTTTTCTGCTATTTCAGTTTATGAACTTGTTAACTCTTGTTCCTTAGAAATGAGCTGGTCACTTGGCATAGAATTTTTAGGTATGATAACACTTTTAGGATAATGCAAAAGAGGATGGAAATAGTTAGGTGAAGACTACCTGGAACTCCTTTGCCTTGTAGAAAGCTTACCGCCCACTCAGCAACTGCTTTTTTTGATGGCCGTGTAGCCTCCTGACATCTCCCAGTTTCATTCAGTTTAGACTTCTCACCTGTGATTGTTTATCCAAACATTTCAGGAGCCAATCTGTATTTCATTCCTGAACTACCTCCTATGGTAACAAATATCATTTTTTGAACAATCACTTTGTAGAAGAGTTTTCTTATTTTTTATATTTGTATTTGTCCCTATTATTTTTCATTTATGACTGTGGTAGTTAAGTTATGCATATGATCCAAAACAATACACTATTGAGTCTTTCATTCTACCTCTTTTTGCTTCCCCATTGTCCTGTTCCTCCTCCTCCGCCAGCAGTTTCCCACCACTTTTCTTGTTATTCCTGTTTCATCAGCTCTGACCTTTGCATGGGGATGGGGATGATTTGGTGAATTTCCTTTTTCAGAGTGTTTGAAGTGCAAAATCATTGCATTTGGGCTATTCTATTTTATACAACTGGCAAGCTTTTGTGAAGTTCTAGGAATATATACTGTAAATTTAAACACAGATATTAAATGGATGTAAACTGTACTTTCTTGACTAAAATAATAATAATGATGTTTAAGCATTTACTATGTGCCAAGAACTGTTCGAAGCACTGGTGTAGATACAAGGTTATCAGGTTGTCCTACGTGGGGCTCATAGTCTTAATCTCCATTTTACAGATGTAGGTAATTAAGGCACAGAGAAGTGAAGTGGCTTGCCCAAAGTCACACAACTGACAAGTGGCAGAGCCTGGATTTGAACCCCTGTCCTCTGACTCCCAAGCGCGTGCTCTTTCCACTATGGTGGGATATAAAGAAGTGTTAGGTTTCCTCTAGGTTGAAAGTGAAAAGATCATCTATTGTGTAGCATTCTTGTTTTATGCCTTCGAGTCATCTCCAACCCATAGCAACGCCATGGACACATCTCTCCCAGAGCGCCTCATCTCCATCTGCACTCCTGGCAGTCTATCCATAGAGTTTTCTGGGTAAAAATATGGAAGTGGTTTACCATTGCCTCCTTCCATGCAGTAAAGTTTAGTCTCCACCCTCAACTCCGTCCCATGCCGGTCCTGCCCAACTCAAGTGAGTTTTGATTTGTAGCAGATTGCCTTCCATTCATCAGCCACTGCCCAAGCTAGGAATGGATGTGTATGCCTTTGCTTGACTCTCCCTCCCATAGTTAAGACTGGTAGAGAACTGGAAATCTCCAGGTACGACCTGCAGAGGGGACTGTGTAACATTAGGAAAGCTAATTTAGAGTGAGTTCTATTTAGACTGTAAGTCCCATGAGAGAGAGGGGCTGTGTCCAACTGATTATTTTGTGCCTGTTTTAGTGCTCAGTACAGTACTTGGTACAAAGTAAGTACTTGACAAGTACCATTATTATTTTTATTAATAATAAGTCTGAAACATAGCAGTGATGCCTTCTGGTAATTAATGGGCCAAATTTAGTGTTTAAATATTTATGGGATGCAAATTGATTGATCATTTGCTGTGTCTTAAAATAATATTGTTGAACACTCTCTGGCACAGTTGCTTGGTGAAATTAATTTGAAACACATTTCTTTTGTGGGAATTTGAATACGGTGTTCATTGTACATTGGGCATTTTGATGTTTTGTTTTGGTGTATGTTTATTGGTCTGTAGGACATATGCAAGTTTAAAGCTTTACAAAAATAGTTATTTTTTATGCTGCTTTCTTTGCAGTAAAGAAACCTGTTACTAGCTTCCAACAACTGTAAAAACTGATAAAGATATTGAAAAAATAATGAATTAAATTCATGCTTTCAAATAAGTACAAAAAGTTACCAGCCTCTCTCCAGGAAATACACAGAAAATTAAATGATACCAAAATTCTTTACTACTACTAGTCAGCCATAAAATGTTATTTGTCTTCAGGAAGTAGCGTTAGCCCTGGTAAAAACTCCTCTGTTTAGGGATTTCGAAGTAGTAGTGGAGCATATCTTTATTCATTCAGTCATATTTATTGAGCACTTACTGTGTGCAAAGCACAGAACTAAGCTCTTGGGTGAGATGCATTCCTGCCCACAACGAGCACATAGTCCAATGACTTTATGAAGTGCCTCTCATACTAAATTCTGGGAGTAAATACACATTGAGAATTAGATATGGTCCCTGGCTCCTAAGGGGTTCAGCAATATACGAATAAGCAGGGAGAAAGAGAGTTGGTGAGACACACTTATAGAAAGATGATATAATACCAAAGCGACATAAGAGACCAGGGCAAAGATAACCGTTGCTCACTGCTCAGAATCCAACCGTCACAGTAGTCATAGCTGCAGCTATTGCCAAGGCCTTCCCAACATTCTCGGCTGATTTCTTATTCATCCTTGGTGGGAACAGGGACTTACGGCAATGCCTGATGAAGTGGGGGGCTGGACACCTTTTCTTCTCATGCCATAGATGTCCAATTTCATGATGAGGGAATGGTTGGGACCTAATTCTGCTGCCTGAGGTCTGTGAGGATTTGTTTGTTTGAGCAGCAGCAATACCCTTTGGAAGGAGCGCTGGACTGGGAATCCAGAGACTTGAGTTCCGATCCCTGTTCTGCCGCGTGCTTGCTTTGTGACCCATGACAAATCACCTAACTTCTCTGTGCCTCATGGTGTTGAAATATAATAATAACCTTGGTATTTTTTAAGCGCTTACTATGTGCCAAGCAATATTTATTCTCTTTCCTCTTAGACTGAACCCAATGTGGGACAGGGACTGTTTCTGATCTGCTTTTCATGTATCTTACTCCAGTGGTTAGTACAATGCTTGACCCCCTAGGTTTTAGTAGTAGTATTATTTTACACAAAAGTCACACTTAATGATATTTAAGATATTTTTACTATGTGCCAGGCACTGTTCTAAGCACTGGTGTAGATACAAGCTAATCAGGTTGGACACAGTCCCTGTCCCACATGGGGCTCACAATCTTAATCCCCATTTTACAGATAAGGTAACTGAGGCACAGAGAAGTGAAGCCCCCTGTGGGCAGGGAATGTGTCTGTTTAGTGTTATCACTGTACTTTACCAAGTGCATAGTACAGTGCTTTGCACACAGTAAGGGCTCAATATATATGATTGAATGAATTGAATAATAGTGAAGTGACTTGCCCAAGGTCATACACAGCAGACAAGTGGCGGAACCAGGACTAGAACCCAGGTTCTTCTGATTCCCAGCCCCGTGCTCTGTCCACTATGCTGTTTCCCAGTTACCTTGTCCAGTCTTATGCTGTTGAGTCATCTTCGACCCATAGCAACACCATGAAAACATCTCTCCCAGGACGCCCCACTTCTATATGCAATCATCCTGGTAGTGTATCCATAGAGTTTTCTTGGTCAAAATACAGAAGTGGTTGACCATTGCCTCCTTCCGTGTAGTAAACTTGCACTTAGTAAGCGCTTAACAAATACCAACATTATTAAACTTGAGTTTCCACCCTCAACTCTCACCCATGCCGCTGCTACCCAGCATAGGGGAGTTTTGACTTGTAACAGATTGCCTTCCATTTGCTTGCCACTGCCCAAGCTAGGAATGGAATGGATATGCCTCTTCTTGACTTTCCCTCCCATAGTTGAGATTGGTAGAGTACTGGGAACTCTCCAGGTGTGACCCTGAGAGGGGTCCCAGTTACCTACAGATAGTAAATTCTAGATCCACAGTTCTGCCAGCCAAGTAGGATGAGTCAGTGGGGCGGGCTGGAGTGGGGTGGTCTCTGGTGCCCAGCTTTGGGTTACTGCTTGAACTGGCTACCCAATCTTTGGGGCCAGACTAAGAGTGTGGAGGTGGTAAGGCCAGTGTGTAGTACAGAGCCTGGCTCATAGTATGTACTGAACAAATACCACTTAAAACAAAACAAAAACAAGGGATGATGCGGTGACCTGCATCTCGTCTGTCTCGTCACTGACCTCTGTCCACATCCTGCCTCTGGCCTGGAACATCCTCCCTCGTATCCAATAGACAGTTACTCTCAGCCGCTTCAAAGTCTTATTGAAGGCACATCTCTTGCAGGAGGGCTGCCCTGATTAAGCCCTCCTTTCCTCTTCTCCCACTCCCTTCTGCGTAGCCCTGTCTCCTTTTTATTCATCTCCCCTCCCCCAGCCCCATAGCACAAAAATATATATCTGTAATTTACTTAAAGAATGCTAGGCCCCCCCCCCCCAGAGTGTAAGCTTGTTGTGGGCAGGGAATGTGTCTGTTTATTATTGTACTCTATCAAGTGCTTAGCACAGTGCTCTGCACACAATAAGTGCTCAATAAATGCAATGCTATGCTAATTCATTCATTCATTCAATAGTATTTATTGAGCGCTTACTATGTGCAGAGCACTGTACTAAGCGCTTGGGATGAACAAGTCGGCAACAGATAGAGACAGTCCCTGCCGTTTGACGGGCTTACAGTCTAATCGGGGAAGACGGACAGACGAGAACAATGGCAATAAATAGAGTCAAGGGGAAGAACATCTCGTAAAAACAATGGCAACTAAATAGAATCAAGGCGATGTACAATTCATTAACAAAATAAATAGGGTAACGAAAATATATACAGTCGAGCGGACGAGTACAGTGCTGTGGGGATGGGAAGGGAGAGGTGGAAGAGCAGAGGGAAAAGGGGAAAATGAGGGTTTAGCTGCGGAGAGGTAAAGGGGGGATGGCAGAGGGAGTAGAGGGAGAAGAGGAGCTCAGTCTGGGAACGCCTCTTGGAGGAGGTGAGTTTTAAGTAGGGTTTTGAAGAGGGAAAGAGAATCAGTTTGGCGGAGGTGAGGAGGGAGGGCGTTCCGGGACCGCGGGAGGACGTGACCCGGGGGTCGACGGCGGGATAGGCGAGACCGAGGGACGGTGAGGAGGTGGGCGGCAGAGGAGCGGAGCGTGCGGGGTGGGCGGTAGAAAGAGAGAAGGGAGGAGAGGTAGGAAGGGACAAGGTGATGGAGAGCCTTGAAACCTAGAGTGAGGAGTTTTTGTTTGGAGCGGAGGTTGATAGGCAACCACTGGAGTTGTTTAAGAAGGGGAGTGCCATGCCCAGATCGTTTCTGCAGGCAGATGAGCCGGGCAGCAGAGTGAAGAATAGACTGGAGCGGGGCGAGAGAGGAGGAAGGGAGGTCAGAGAGAAGGCTGACCCAGTAGTCTAGCCGGGATATAACGAGAGCCCGTAACAGTAAGGTAGCCGTTTGGGTGGAGAGGAAAGGGTGGATCTTGGCGATATTGTAGAGGTGAAACCGGCAGGTCTTGGTAACGGAGTATGCTAAGTGGGGTTGGGGGGAGTGGGTGCACTTCTGGGCTTCAAACTACTATAGTTTTGACATATGTTAAGCGCTTACTATGTGTCAAGCACTCTACTAAGTGCTGAGGTAGATAGCAGATCATTAGTTCCCTCATGGTAGGCATGGTCTAAGTAGGGGGGAGAGCAGGTACTCAATCCCCATTTAGCAAGATGAGGGAACTGAGGCTCAGAGAAGTAGAGTTACTGGCCTAAGGTCACACAGCAGACTATTGGCAAAGGTGTGTTGAGAATCCAGGTCCTCTGACTCCCAGGCTTGTGTTTTGCTGTGTGTGCGACTGCAGGACAAACAGGCCCAGGTCTGTCCAGCCCGACCCCCTTTGCCCCACATGGATTGACTGGACCTGAGTCCTCTCAAACCCACTTCCAGTTGGTGGCCAACTCTAACCCCTGAACTCAGCCAGAAGTGAGCAGTGGCTGGTGGCAAGGAGTGCTGCATTTTCCCTTCTAAGACGGTATGGGGAGCAATTTTTCCTGGACTCTTTGAGCGGGGAATGTTCATATTGGAAGCAAATCTTTCCAGGACAATTCCGAGTACTTATTTTTTTTTTTCTTCTCTATTTCTGTTTCTGGTGAGATACTATTGTAATTTGCAAATTTATCTTTCTCTAAGTGTGTGACCAAGTATTCTTTCTTGTTACAAAGATAAGCAACTTCCATTAGACGCACATTATGAACTCACTGGAAAATTAAAGACATTGAGAGGACCCAGATTTTTACCCGCCCTCGGTCAAAACTGAACTCCACCCAGAACTGAAGAGGCCGAGGGATTTCCTTTACATTAATTTAACTTTGTTTAGTGCATTTAGTCAGAGGGGTGGAGGGATGGGGTGGGTGGAAAGGTAGGAATCCAGATGAGATGACACAAATGGGAACTGTCATCTTTTTTTTAAAATTTTAGTTATAAAATAGTTTTGCTTTATTTAGAAGTCAGAAATCCACTGTTTTTCATCTAAATAGGATAATTTAATGCCTTTGCTAAGTATTTGCCGACTGCTGTCTTGTCAAAATGCTTGGTGTTAGATGCTTGAGAAGCACACAGTAGATAGGTGACACGTTCCTTAATGAACATATACTCGAGTTGGGGAGATAAGCAAAAATGTCACTTAGCTCATGCCTCAGTTTCCTCATCTGGAAAATGGGAATTTACCTATTTTCCTCTTCCTTAAACTGTGAGACTGTAACTTGTATCTAACCCCAGTTCTTAGAATGGTGTTTGACACATAGTAAGCACTTAAATAATATTTAATATTGTAATTACCACTGTTATCACCTAATCACTGTCTCTTTCTCTGCTTGGCTTATCTGTTTTAGTTGGCTATTTTTTCTTAAAACTGCTATACATACTATCTTTACCCATTTGTTAGTTCCAATTAGGATTTAAAAGGTCGCTTTCTCAGTCATTTCATATGTTTTTCAGTGGTCACTGAGATTAGACCAGTATATTTATGATTCCTGGTGAGCAATGATATTTTATTACAAAACATGAAAGCAAAAGAAATTTGATTCTGGGACTATCCTTATTAGGAATGTACATGAAAGTTCAAAGGGAAGCAGGTACAGTATAAAGTGTTCTAGGGAATAGATTATTTCAGACCCAACAACCAGTTGTTTGTTAGGCCATGTAAATAAGCTCACCCTAGATGACAAAATTATATTTGTAATTATCACTGATCATAGAACACAGTGCGTATTCTTCTAAAAAAATATTTTTTTTTTCCCCCTGCCTTTCAAATTAATTTAAATAAGCAGGTAGATGCAAGCCAATTAAAACTAGATTGGTGACAAGTTTATGCATCACAAAATAAATTGGTAGTGGTTTATAGTCTCCTCAAGAGTAAGTAGCCAGATCAAGAGATAGGGTGGTGGGGAAGATTACTGAGCCGATTGATGGGTATTTTTTTTTAGATTTTCGGGGGTGTACCCCTTGGGTGTATACACCTCTTATCCAGTTTTGATACTGTTGCAAAGTACTCCAGTTGCCCTAATCTCACTTCAGCAGACTTCCTTGCAAAACCTATCCTCAGGAGGCCACTTGAAGACAGGAGGTTGACTAATAGGTGGTGTGCCAAGGGAGACAATGTGGATGCCATGGATGCTGTGACTCAGTGATTCAATCAATGGTATTTATTGAGCGCTTATTGTGTGCAGAGCACAGTATTGAGTGCTTGGGGAGAGTACAATGTAATAGAGTTAGTAGACACGTTCCTTGCCCTCAGAAACTTACGTCTGGGACAGGGTGGAAGATAGGGTAAGAGTTTGTAGCCTAGAGAGAGAAGTGGGAGGTTTTCCTTCCTGTGCTTTCTAATCTGCAAGCTCCTGGGCAGGGAATGCCACTACCAAGTCTTTTGTGTTTCACACAGCAAGCCCTCAGTAAATATAATTAATTGATTTATCAGATGAGAAGATGAGAGCAGAGTGACCAGTGATGACCAGAGAATGTATGACATCTTTAGTGCCTTAGAGTTGGAAAATTTGAGAAGAACTGCTGAAGAATTGGAAATCAGTTGTTTTTTCTATTCCCTTCCTTCCCATTCCATCCTGCCTTCCCACACTGACTCTGCCTCTGACAGTTCCATGAAGAAAAGTGGGGGGGGGGGGCAGGAAGGAAGGGAGGAAGGGAAAAGGAGGGAGGGAGGAAGTGAATAGATTTGGCATTGTTTGAGCATTTGGAAATCACAGTTCCTTTCCTGACTCTTTCCCTGACTGGAAATTGCTTGAAGGCCCCTGATAATTTTAAATAGCTGGCATATGGCACTTGAAAACTTGTAGAAGTTATCATTTTGAGCTTGTTGCTCTTTGATGTGACTAGAATTTCCTCCCCTTTCCTTCTCCCTTTTTGTGGTATGTGTGTGTGTGTGTGTGTGTGTGTATGTATGTATATGCACACGTGCAGGGTGGGGAGGGAATGGAGAGGCAAATAAATGTGTTGTAATTATCTTTTTAAATTTTAATTACACTTGTTAAGTGCTTACTATGTGCCAGATACTGTAGTAAGTACTGGAGTAGAAACAAGATAATCAGGGGGGACACAGCTCCTGTCCCTCGTGGGACTAACAGCCTAAGTAGGAGGGGAAGGATTTAAACCCCATTTTAGAGATAACTGAAGTACAGAGAAGTAATGTGATTTGCTTGGTGTCAGAACAGAAAAGTGGCAGAACTGGGATTAGAACCCAGGTCTTCTGACACCAAACCCATGCTCTTTCCACCAGGCCGTACTCTATTTTATCTGTCATCATGATAATGATAGTTTGCATCGAGGGGGTAGCAGTTTCCAGGAATCTTGAAACTGATAGTGTTTTGTGAAACTTAATCAGAAGAAATTTTTCTTAGGTCATGGTTCAGAAATCTTTCTTGTTGAAAGTTTTAAGACAGATACAAGGAGGTCCTGCAGCATTATAAATTTGACCTGCTCTTTGAATATTCAAAAGCATATTTTGGACAGTAATCTGGAGACCTGAGTGTTAAAAAAAAATATGCCCAGCAGGATTTGTCCAAGACAGTATTCAATCACATTTATTGAGCATTTACTGTGTGCAGAGCACTGTACTAAGTGCTTGGTAAAGTACAATACAGCAGTAAACAGTGACATTCCTTGCACACAGTGAACTTACAGTCTAATTCACTTACTGAAGTTTACTCACATTATAATTGCATACTCTTAGAGTCAGCGCCTGAGGTGTGTACATGAAATAGTTGAAACTTGCTGTAATGTACATAATTTAAGAATCATGTGTTTCCATGAAACATGAAACAAACCTCAATTTTAGGTGGTCTTACTATGTCTTTTCAGAAAAACACATTTCTACCTAAGGTTCATTTCCCACAGCAAATTCCAATAGCAAATTTTAATTGTATTCATTTTGACTTTATCTTATCAGCTGAATTTCAGAAGGAGAGCAAACCATAGCCATAGCCTAGCTTTATTGTGCATTATTTAAATATTTTTGCCTAGTTTGAGACTCTTTGGAACCAAGTTAATGTCGTTTCAAGATACTTAAGAAATAGTCAATAGTTAATAAATCATGTTTCCCTTTCTACTACCCAGTTTATTATAAAAATGTTGATCTTTTTAAAAGTGAATTTACAAGTAAGCTGCTTAGTACAGGGCAAAGAAACTTCAGTTAATTTTATTTGTTCCTATATGAAAAATATTCATAAACTCACAATGCTGAAGTTGCACTGTTAAATCTGTGTAGGTTGTAACATGCTAAGAGAAAAATCCAACATTGATGGAAACATTAATGCTGATGTGAAAATATGACTTGGAATCATTGGTATTTGCCAGGGGCTAGAGGAGTTGAATCCTTCTGTACATTTGTTCTTCAGTTATAGCACGAATGACTTTGGAACCCTTTGCCACACTTCGTTAAAAGCTAGCCCAGCTGTACTTGAGGAAAAAAATTTCAGTTTTAATAAAAATTTCTTAACCACTGCAAACCTCTAAAGATATCCAAGCACTTTACATGAAACAGTTAATAATAATTTCGCCCTTCAGCAAAATGGGCACAGCAGTGTTAGAACTGAGGGTTTTTTTTTTGCCAACTCTAATCCCCTCCAAAGAACACTGTCAGCAGCTTTTTGCTGTTTTAGCAATTCATGTCATGTATCCCACTACTATAAAGTGATGAGAATGAAATTTGGCACATCTGGAGCTATATTGAAGTCTGATTAGCTTGAGGAAATTACTTTTCTGGTAAACAGTTAAGCAACCGAGGGTCACCATGACAGTGCCAATTCTAAATTAAGCAAATCTACTTTGCTACAGAATAACGTCCTGCTTTACCAACTCCCATTTTTTAAAAAGTCCTGAAGACTGGATTCTGAAATGTAGTATATAATGCAATACCTTTTATTAGGAACCCTGAAAAGAAACTGTTATTACTGATCAAATTTTTTTTCAAGAAATGTGGGCCACTTAAAACTCGTAGTATGCATAGAATTGAAAACAGAAAAGTAAGTTTTTTGTTTCTTTTTAAGAGCAGGAATATAGATTCATCAATGGTATATGAGTGATTATTGCACAAAGAGTACAGTACTTAGTGCTAGGGAGAGTACAGTACAACATTTAGTAAGCAAGTTCCTTGCCTACAAGGAGCTTACAGTGTGGATTCAATCCATCAATCAATCATATAGTGCACTATACTGAGCGCTTGGGAGTACAGTACAACAGAGTTAGCAGACATTTACCCTTCCCATAAGGACCCTACAGTCTAGAGGGGGAGAACAATGGTTAAATACAATGCAGGATTCTATTTTGAATGATAGAGAAAACATCTTTTTTCTTCACAGTGCACTGTGGGGGTAAAAAGTTAGTTGCCCTGGAATTGAGTTTCAGTTTTCTTCATAGTGCTTTGTGGGGCGGGAAAGTTAGTGGCCCTGGCACCAAATTTCTGTGGCATAAATAGGATTTTTCAATGTGTTAGTTGCTTTAAACTTTGAACAAGGCTGTGGTTTGGAAAGTCTTACAGAATTTAGTGAACTGAACAAATCAGCTTAGAAGCATTGCTGTATTGATAAAATATTCTTGTCTGAAAATATTAGGATTAGAAAGTAGTAAGTGGTGGCATTTAGAACATACACTATTGGATTTCGATTAAAGGGCCGTCAGGAGCATAACGGTTGATTTAGATGTAAAACTTTTAACCACCGGGATTTTCTTAGGCTGTAGAAAAGAAGTCTGAATTCATTAGAGATGAGGGAATTTCCTTAGTGAACATTATGAGCAGGGTGAGCTGCCCTATAGCTTCCTGCAGAGGTTTGGAGGGCTTCCCTGGAACCCAAGGCAATTTTTGTAGACATCAATTGACTTGTAAAGGGAAAAAAAAAAGGTAACTACAGGATAGGATGCAGGAAAGCTGCTTTTTGTCTACTCAACAAATGGGAAAAATTAATTTATATGTTAGGACCTCTGAATTGAACTTTCTAGGGCATTTATTGAACACCTACTGCCTCTAGAACCATGTACTTAGTCTAAGTTCCTGGCTTGCATAACATGAAACAGTGATACACGGTCAAGCAATCAAATAGCAAATACTATAGTCAGATTTGCAGTAAATATTTTTCATTTTAATATTAGTGTCTGTGTTTGATTCTCCTGTTAGGTTGTGAGAACCTTGAGGGCAGGGATCCTGTCCGTCAATTGACTGTATTTATTGAGCACTTACTGTGTACTGAGTGTCAAGTACTTGGGAGAATGTAATAAGTCGTCTAGACTGTAAGCTCATTGTGGGCAGGGAACATGCCTGTTGTTATATCATACTCTCCCAAGTGCTTAGTACAGTACTATGCACACAGTAAATACAGCAGACTGATTACAATATGAGCTGGTAGACATGTTTCCTGCCCACAAGAAGTTCTACTAAATCTTGTATTCTCCAAAGTGTGTTATCCTCTGCTCTGTACATTGGCCCTTAATGAATGCTGTAGATTGATTGACCTTTCATATAATGATCCAAGTGAATTCTGCGAATAAGTTGAAAGTGCATTTGGGAGTCTTCCTTGACGAAGTGGAAATATAGTAGCAATTCCCTTCTTCCCTAATAGTTGAACACAGAGGCGTATTTTGCGCACAATGTAAGTATTCTTTTAGTTAGAATATGTAGAATATGATTAAGGTGCCAAGGGATGCCTGTTTTGATGACTCTCTGTTTTGAAGGTAAGCACGTCATTCAGTGGTATTTAAGTGCTTACTGCAGGGCACTGTACTAAGTGCTTGGGAGAGTACAGGATAACATAATTGGTAGACACGTTTCCTGTCCACAGTGAGTTTATATTATGCAACCTTAATATAAATAAATAATTTATAGATATGAACATAAGTGCAGTGGAACTGAGGGTGGTGTGAATAGCCAAAGTCAAAGGGGACAGATTCGAGTTTATAGACAATGCAGAAGGGAGAGGGAGTCCGCCGAAAAGAGGGCTTAGTGAGGGAAGGCATTTTGGAGGAGATGAGTCAACGGTATTGAGTATTTACTGTGTGCTTTATTGTACTAAGTGCTTGGGAGAGTGCAGTACAACAGGCTTGGTAGATATATTCCCTGCCCACAAGGAGTTTATGGTCTAGAGCGAGAGAGTCAGAGGTTGGGAGACAGAGAAGCCTATGAAAGAGATTGGAAAAGGAACAGTCAGAGACGAGGAGAATCAAGAGAGGACAGTGTCAGTGAAGCCAAGGTTGGATAAATTTCCAGGAGAAGGGGGTGCTCCACAGTGACTAAGGCACCTGAGAGGTCGAGGAGGTTTAGGATGGAGTAGAGGCTGTTGGATTTGGCAAGGTCATTGGTTACTCCATGGTTGTTTCCATGGAGTGACGGGGACTGAAACCAGATTGGAGGGGATCGAGGAGACGAAGTGCAAACAGTGGGTTTAAGCAACTCCCTCAGGCTTGGAGAGGAATGGTAGGGAGATGGGGCAATAACTGGAGGGAGCCATGGGGTCAAGGGAGAGCATAGAAGGGAAGGGCCATTTCTACTTAACATCCTTAACAGGGCCAACTGAGAGCATAAGCATAAATGCCTGTCCTTGTCGATTCTGCAGATAAATTATGAATTGCCACCTTAAGCATTCTGCTACTCTAACACCAATCTACCCTAGTCCTAATTAAAGTGAAGTACCGTGATCTTGTCTGTCCTGTCACCGTCCCCTTGCCCACATCCTCCCTTGGGCCTGGAACTCCTTCCCCCTTCATATCCAACAGACCACCACTCTCCCCCAAACCCTCCTAAAATTATATTTCCACTGAGAGGCCTTCCTGACTAAGCCTTCATTTCCCATATCTATCCTCCCCTCTGCATTGACTGTGCCTTTGACTGTATAAGGACTTTGATACCCTTCCCCATTGCACTTATATGTGTACTATTCCGAATCTATTTTAATGTCCTTCTTCCCATGTAGATTGTAAGTGCCTTGTGGGCAAGTATTGTGTCTATCAACTCTGTTGTACTGTACTCTTCCAAGTAATAATAATAATGTTGGTATTTGTTAAGCGCTTACTATGTGCAGAGCACTGTTCTAAGCGCTGGGGTAGACACAGGGGAATCAGGTTGTCCCATGTGGGGCTCACAGTCTTAATCCCCATTTTACAGATGAGGTAACTGAGGCACAGAGAAGTTAAGTGACTTGCCCACAGTCACACAGCTGACAAGTGGCAGAGCCAGGATTCGAACCTATGACCTCTGACTCCAAAGCCCGTGCTCTTTCCTCTGAGCCACACTGCTTCTCTACCTAGTACAGTGCTCTGCACAAATAAGCATTCAGTAAATGCCATTAAAAGGTCATGGGTTCTAATCCTGGCTCCGCTGCTTGTCTGCTTTGTCACCTTGGGCAAGTCATTTCACTTCTCTGGGCCTCAATTTCCTCATCTGTAAAATGGGGATTGAAACTCTGAGCTCCATGTGGGACTTGGACCGTGTCCAACCTGATAAACTTGTATCTACCTCTGCGTTTAGTACAGTGCCTGGCACGTAATAAGCACTTAACAAATACTGCAATTATTATTAATAATTATTATTATTAATTTTTTTGCCCATACACACTTTTGCGTTTGTATTCAATTGAACAGTAGCAGAAACGGTACTTTTTGAGCTCTTACTGGGTACAGTACACACATGACTTGCCCACAGAGAATTTACACCATAACTGGTAGTTATTTATTCTGAGTACCCTATTTGTGAGTATTTTTTTACATCCGATCCCCTTTTGTAGTGCAACTGCATTGTGAATAGGGAGCCTCTCTTGTGTTTCTGCTGTACTTTTAGTTGTATTTTAAAATTTCTACAGAGAACTCTTTAAAACGTTAGATGTGTTGTGGATTTAGAGCCACCTTAATGTTTATCTACTAAAGTACTTGTTTTCAAATTATTAAAGGGTGACCAAAGTGTTATTCTTTTTCTACCCCTTATTTCAATCTGTTATGGCATTAATATTTGCATTAGTTGCTGGAAATATGAAGGGTGTGAACCTCTCTCTAGGGAGTGGATGCAACA
Organism: Ornithorhynchus anatinus; assembly: GCF_004115215.2. NCBI lineage: Eukaryota > Metazoa > Chordata > Mammalia > Monotremata > Ornithorhynchidae > Ornithorhynchus > Ornithorhynchus anatinus. The sequence continues at coordinate 137,882,172 of NC_041728.1, forward strand.
ATAATCAGCCAGTGCAGGCAATTTGAAATTGATTAGCAGGAAGCAGCTCAGGATAATAAGATAATAGCATACATTTTTATGTGTAACACACTTTCTATATTCATCTGATAAAATTGGTCCCTAAAGGGCTGTTTTTTGAAGTCATATATTGGGTGGGGCCACCAAAATGATGTCAACACTTTGAGATTACACTTCTTAATTAATAATTAGCTTGGCAAATACACAGAAAAACCACCAGCCTTCCCGTCATAACTCTTTTTTTCCTTTCCATTGCCTCCAGGGTTACATGCAGGTGGTTAAAGAAATGAAATCAGCATTATTTGCTCTTTAACTGGCAAGGTCTGGTGGAAGGAGCATGGGCCTGCTAGTCAGAGGACCTGCATTCTAATTCTAAATCTGCCACTTGGCTGCGTGATGTTAGACAAGCCACTCAACTTAGTAATGATAATTAATAATTACAGTAATTGTTAAATGCTTAATATGTGCCGGTCACTGTACTAAATGTTGGAGTACATACAAGCAAATCAGGTTGGACACAATCCTGCCCCAAACGGGGCTCACAGTCTCGATCCCCATTTTATAGATGAGGGAACTGAGGTTACAGAGAAGTAAAGTGAGGTACGGTAAAGTAAAGTGACCAAGGTCACGCAGGAGACAAGTGGTGGAGTTGGGATTAGAACCCATGACCTTCTGACTCTTAGACCTGTGCTCTATCCACTATGCCATGCTGCTTCTCCAGCTTCCTTGGATTCCTTATCTGTAAAAAGAGGATTAAATCTTCATTGTCCCTACTAAGACTGTGAACCCTATGTGAGACTGGGACTCTGGATGACCTGATGATTGTTTTTTCCACCCCATCCTATAGTAGTGCTTGGCACATAGTGAGCACAAAAGAAATACTGCTGTGAGAAGCAGCGTGGCTCAGTGGAAAGAGCCCGGGCTTTGGAGTCAGAGGTCATGGGTTCGAATCCCGGCTCTGCCACTTGTCAGCTGTGTGACTGTGGGCAAGTCACTTAACTTCTCTGTGCCTCAGTTACCTCATCTGTCAAATGGGATTAAGACTGTGAGCCCCACGTGGGACAACCTGATTCCCCTGTGTCTACCCAAGCGCCTAGAACGGTGCTCTGCACATAGGCGCTTAAAAAATACCAATATTATTATTATTATTATTAAATACCACAGTTGTTATTATAGAACACTCCTTGAGCCAGGTGTCTTGGTAAGAGCAAGTTGGATAGCTGGTTGTGATTCTGTGTCTTAGTTTAGTTCCTAATTATTTGCAGAAACCAATTCGCTATTGTATGTATTCAAGGCAAACACACTCCAGTGTATCGATGCTCGGGCATGTTGTGGGACCTACAGACCCTCCTTAGCCCGGCGGCCAGAGGATGGACCATGGTGCAGTCCTGGCCCGACTTAATAATAAATGATAATAGTAATTTGTTGTATTTGTTAAATGTTATGCGCCAAACACTGTTTTGAGTGCTGGAGTAGATCCAAGATAATCGGGTTGGACATAGAGGGCTCACAATCTCAATCCTCATTTTACAGATTGGGGAACTGAGTCACAGAGAAGTGAAGTGACTAGTCTGTTCTGGGACCCAAGGCAAGTGGCAGAGCCAGGATTAGAACTCAGATCTTTCTGACTCCCAAGCCTGTGCTGTATCCATTAGGCCACATTGCTCTAGGCACCCCAAAGAGGGTAGATGGGGTGGTGGTGGTGGCCGCTTTCTCGTCCCTACATTCCTCATCTCTCCAGCTGAACTCTTCCACATCTGACCCAGACCCACATCTGGTCCCTTTCCGGTTGGACTCACCCTCATATTGTGGCCACCACGCTCTGGTCAGTTCAAAAATATATGCTCCTTCTTACTTAGCTGGTGAGGCTGATGTTCATTCAATAAAATTTATTGAGCGCTTACTATGTGCCAAACACTGTACTAAGCGCTTGAGTTGTACAATTCTGCAACAGATAGAGACAGTCCCTGCCCAATGATGGGCTCACAGTCTAACTGGGGAAGCAGATGGCAGAGCAAAACAGAATGAAGTGAAAACAAGACAACATTATCACAATAAATAGAATCAAAGGGACGTATACCTCATTAACAAAATAAATGCGGTAATAAATATATACAAATGAGCACAGTGCTGAGGGGAGGGGAAAAGGGGAAAGCAGGGGAAAAGGGGAAAGCAGAGGGAAAGGGGGCTCAGCTGAGGGGAGGTGAAGGGGGAAGAGAGAGGAGCAGAGGGTAGAGGGGGAGCAGAGGGAAAAGGGGGATAGCTCAGTCTGGGAAGGCCTCTTGGAGGAGGTGAGCTCTCAGGGCTTTGAAGAAGGGAAGAGAGTTAGTTTGTCGGACGTGAGGAGATGTGGGACAGGGACTGTGTCCGACCAGATCATCGTGCATCTGTGCTCAGTACAGTACTTGATCCATAGTAAATGCTTAACAAACACCCTCTAGATCAGTCATTCAATCAATGGTATTTATTGGGGGCTTACTATATGCAGAAGACTGTACTAAGCACTCGGGAAAGTACAGTGCAACAGAATTAGCAGACGGGTTCCCTGTAACGAGTTTACAGTCTAGGAGAGGAGACAAACATTAATATAGACAAGTGATTTATAATATATAATTTAAATACGATTTATTTAAATACAGTTTTATAGTTAAAGTTGTATAGAAGTGCTGTGACCATAAGATCACTAGAAGAAAATATCTTCTAAAGATTTTAGAGGGATGCTCTTAATTGATGTTACATTTATGATTTCAGAAATGCAAATCTGCTTCCTTCAGTGAATTTTCAAGCTTGCTGCTACTTTTTTTGGGTCAACTATATATAGTAATGGATCTTTTTCTTTCTTATGTTTTGTTTTTTATCGTTGTGATAGTAAGTTTTCTTGAATATCAACAGAATTAGATATGCCAAGTTTGGCACTGTCATTGCATAATGACTTTACTAAATAGCTGAAGGAATAAGGCTTGCAATGAATAACCAAAGAAAATAATCCAATCTTTCCTGGAAGTCCATAAAAATGGAATAATTGTCATAATTTGGAGATGTTGAAATTAGGTACTTTGAATACTGTACAGGTACAGGATGAACTCTTTCAGTTTTTCAGCCATAAGATAAATGACAAGGTAGCTGTCCTACAAGTGAAAACAGATCACTCGGTTTCCTGTCCACCTGCAGGAGGATGTTGAAAATAGAAGAAAAACACCCCATCCTTCTCTTATATAAATTTTGAAATATATGGATCCTTCAGCAAGCCTCAGCTTGTGTCCCACGACTGAGCAATGTGAGCAATGTATTTCGTGTATGAGGAAGACGACTTTGGCATGCTTATCAGTTAACACTTCCTTCCTTTCCATTAGTGCTTTTGCTAGACGCAGCAGTATTGCATTGAAAATCCAAACCTGAATTTTCTACAGTGCCTCAACTATTAACCTAATTAAGCATTTTCTAAAACTTGAAGTTAAAAGAATATTTTGGGTTTCATGTTGTCATACTCATTGTACTTAGCTTGATTCAGGACACTCTGTGATTGATCTTAAAATTGCCAGCAGCAGTGCCATTGACTGTTTGCTTGTCTCAGCTTCTCCGTCTAAATCATAGGTATCCACCTACCTATAGAATCATTTCTAAAAGAACCACAAGAAATATTCAATAATAATAATAATAACTATTGTATTTGTTAAGCACTTACTATGTGCCAGGCACTGTACTTAACTCTGGGGTAGATATAAGCGAATATGGTTGGACACAGTCCCTGTGCAACATGGGACTCACAATCTCAAACCCCATTTTATAGTGAGGCAACTGAGTCACAGAGAAATGAAGTGACTTGCCCCAGGTCACACAACAGGCAGGTGGCAGAGCTGGGATTAGAACCCATGACCTTCCTACTCCCAGGTCCATACTCTGTCCACCACACCATGCTGCTTCTCTAAACACTCTTTATGTAAAAGTACCATGTCTTAATTATACATACATGCATGCTAATTATACTTATGACTTACAATAGGTCATGCTAGATGTATATATTTTAAACTGTCCAATCATTATTTTAATTTAGTTCAGTTTCTTTTATCTTAAATGCTCAGCCGGTAAGACATTTTTAGGTGAAGTGGCTTTTAACTTGATTGCTCATGCATACATTCTCCCTACAAGGATAGATTTTCAAAGCTGTGAGGAAAGTACTGCTGCTCCAGTGACTTGAATCCAAAGAATGTGAGCATTGACCCCTGGTTTTTTAACCTTGGCAGACTATGGAGTGAGCAGTTCAGTCCAGGTTGCACCTTTAAGAACACCAATGGAACTAACAGTTTAGTGCTTTTGTTATTCTTTATGGATGCTTGTTTCCTGGAGAGCTACTAAGTCCGACTGCCAAATGGTGATCATAGCAAAAATGGCTAAAAGGAAGTGTTGGTGATCATTCATTCAGTTGTATTTATTGAGTGCTTACCTTGTGCAGAGCGCTTGGGAGAGTACAATACAGTGGTAGACACATTCTATCAATTGTTATCTATCCATACCTGTCCTCCTTTCTACTTAATCTGGGCACCCCACGTGGTACAGGGATTGTGTCCAGTCTGATTATCTTGTATCTACCTCAGTACCTATTACAGTGCTAGGCACATAGTAAGCATTTAGCAAATATCATCATCATCATCCGCTTTCAAACAAAAGCATGGTGTATGTATGCATTGACAAAGAATGTCATATCTTTTTTTTAAAAGGTGGTTGTTAAGCGCTTACTATTTTCTAGGCATTCTAAGTGCTGAGGTAGATGTACGGTAATCAGGTCAGATGTGATTCATCCCATATGGGGCTCACGGTCTTATTTCCCATTTTACAGGTGAAGTAACTGAGGCACACAGAAGTTGCTTGCCCGAGATTACACAGCAGATAAGTGGTGGAGCCGGCATTAGAACCCAGGTCCTCTGACTCCCAGGCCCATTCTCTTTCCTTTAGGCTGTGCTGCTTCTCATGTATTACCAAAAACTTCCCCATATTAGAGGTGGTATTTTCTGTTCACATGTTGACAATTGCAGCGGGATAGGTATCTGTTCCCTCTGGCTTTTAGCCACTTGGTTCCTGTAACATTTTGGCTTGCTTCTTTGAAGTTTTATGTGCTAAAGTTGGTTTCCAATTGAGTATTCAAATGTGCCAAAAAGGAAGGAAAAAAACCTCCAATCAGAAGGATGATCCGATTTCACAATAAAGGTTGAAGCATCAAAGCAAACAGCACGTGAGCACCATTGGGAACAGGGACTGTCTGACCTCATTATCTGGTATCCATACTAATGCTTAGTACAGTGCTCAACAAATAATAAGTGCTTAACAAATCCCTTGAATCATCCTGTTACTCTTTGGATAGAACTCCTGTGAATTGCCTGGTTATTCATTCATTCATTCCTTCTCGTATTTATTAAGCACTTACCACGTGCAGTGCACTGTACTAAGCCCTTGGGAAAGTACAGTACAACAATAAACAGTGACATTCCATGCCCACAACGAGCTCAAAAGCCTCCCTGAAGCTGAACTTTGCCTGTGAGTAGCCTAGCAGCAGCCTTAGCCTGACATGGTATTTTTCTCCCCGTTACAAGCCATATTAGTTTACCTGCGTTAATCCATTGATTGACAGTGAGTAACTCCACCTATAGACCATGATTTATTTTGGCCAGAGGGAAGGAGTGGGTGGCAAGTTTTACTATGAGTCAGTGTATCTTGCAAGCTGGATGGAGTTGTGTCTCTTGGATTCATAGCCTCCGGCCTGGAGTTTTACAGACGGGCATGGCTTAGAAGAGTTGGATCTACTGCAAAACCCAGTCGTCTTTGCAGGGATTCTTTTACTCTCTCACTTTTGCGTGATTGCAGATAAGTGGGTTGCACTTAATTTAGGATGACAAGCTGTGTGGCCTAATGGGTAGAGCATGGGCGAGGGAATCAGAGTGATGATGATGATTGTGGCATTTGTTAAGGGCTTTGTGCCAAGCACTGTCTAAGTGCTGGGGCAGATACAGGGTAATCAGGTTGTGCCACGTGGGGCTCGCAGTCTTAATCCGCATTTTACAGATGAGCTAATTGAGGCCCAGAGAAGTTGTGACCTGCCCAAAGTCACACAGCAGACAAGTGGTGGAGCTGGGATTAGAACCCACGTCCTCTGACTCCCAAGCCTGGACTATTTCCACTAAGCCACGCTGCTTCCCGAGGACCAGTTTTGAATCCCAGCTTTGCCGCTTGTTGGCCCAGTGACTTTAGGCCTCAGTCTCATCTGTAAAATGGGGAACAAGACCGTGAGCCCCATGTGGGACACAGACTGTATCCAACCTAATAAGCTTGCACCTACCCCAGCGCTTAGTACAGTGCTTGGCACAAAGTAAGTGCCCCTTTTTTTTTGGTTTACTGCACTAGAAGCTAACTGCTAAAATATATGAATATAATAATAATTGTGGTATTTAAGTATTTGTGCTAAGCACTGAACTAAACATTGGGGTAGATACAAGATAATCAGGTCCCATATGGGGCTCACAGTCTAGGAGGGAGAAAAGGTTTTGAATCTGCATTTTGCAGATGAAGGAACTGAGGCGCAGAGAAACTAAGTGATTTTGCCCAAGGTCACCCAGCCAGTAAATGGCAGATAAGGGATTAGAATCCTGGTCCTCCGACTCCCACGTCCACACTCTTTCCACTAGGCCTTGTTGCTTCCCGTAATTTATTGCAATGTTTGTCTCTGCCTCAGGACTGTAAGCCTTTGGTGGGCAGGGATTGTGTCTGTCAACTCTGTATTGCAGTGTCCCAAAAACTTAATAATGTACTCCTCACCAAATGCTCAGTTAATACTATTTATTGATTGATATGCATATGGTAGTTGTCCTTTTCACTGGAAGAAGACTTCACTGATGGTAAATTCACCTTTACATACACGTGTCTGAAAAGACCATTGTCCTAGTAATAAATGTGTTTTTGGTTTTTTTTTTTTGTAGTATTTGTTAAGCGCTTACTATGTGCCAATGACTGTTTTAAGCGCTTGGGGAGATAGAAGGTTATCAGGTTGTCCCATGTGGGGCTCACAGTCTTAATCCCCATTTTACAGATAAGGTAACTGAGGTAGAGGGAAATTAAGTGATTTGCCCAAAGTCATACAGCAAAGTGGTGGAAGCGGGATTAGAACCCACAACCTCTGACTCCCAAGCCCGTGCTCTTTCCATTGAGCCATGCTGCTTCTAAGTGAATGGGAGATCAGACACAGGACCTGTCCCACATGGGTCTTACATTCTAAGAGGGAGGGAAGGCAGGTACTGAATCCCCACTTTATGACTGAGGAAACTGAGACGAGAAGTTAAGGGATATGCCCTCCAATCGCCCAGCGCCCAAGAGGTGGATCTGGAATCAGAATCCAGGTTTCTGATTGCCAAGTGTGGGCTCTTTGCACAGTCACGCTGCCTCTCCCTAAGCCATGCTGCTCTACCCTGGCCGCATTGAGTACATTGCTCTTGACTGTATTTTCCTGACTTCTACATCTCTGGAAGCCCGGTTTACATTCTACTCACTAGGTGTTAATGCTCGTACTTAAAATGAATAATAACACTTGTGATTTTCCAGGCATGTGGGGGGGAAAAAAGGCCTCCTTTTCAAGACCCAGTTTTTTAAAAATACAATTTTTTAATGGTTAGATGATAACAGAACTGGCTTGCCATGGTATCCAACATATATTTAAGATTTTTAGTTGTTTTGAAAAAAAAACAAAACACCGCTCCAGATTCTTGTTTTAAAATTCTCTCCAGGAACTAATTGAATCTCTTGTGATGGAACCACTGTACTTTTTAAGCACAGTGGTACCTAAGGAAACAGTTCAGAAAGTTAAGCCCCTGTTAAACCATTCTCTTTGCTTTGTATCGAGCTAGGGAAGCATGAAGCAGATTTCTAGCCTGTTCCCACAGTGAAATTTCACACTTTTTAATTCCATCTTGAAGTTAGGGCAATTAGAGTCTGTGTACATGGCATTTACTGGGGTTCAACATCTCTACTGTGTCAGAAATTCCTTAGCCGAAAGTACTCTTGGGCTGATTGCTTCCATTGTGAATACCTATTGTAGGGACCCCTGGGTGAATGGGAGATGGTGGAATGTGCTCTACTCACTGTCAATACGGTTCTAGCCCGGGGGGGTCAGGCTCCAGCAAATGGTTAAAGTCTTGGGGCATAAAAGTGAGTTGAAGCCAAACCATTAATGGAGCAGATCCTATTTACTTCTAACAGCTGCCGGGAAACAAATATGATTAGATTTGACGTTCAGAAGTCAAATGAAATTCTCTGCAGATGTGCCTGGTTACTACCGCAAATGAGCTCAGTGTGGCAAAAACTTGCTTTTTCCTTGGGACTAATTATAGAAATCTGTGATTGGGAAATCCTGATGAATCTCAGAGATAATTGTGAGATACTCTGCCACTATAGAAAAACTTAATTTCTCCAGACAGAGGAGGTACTTTTCCTGACTCCTAGGTCTCTGAAAGGCTGAGATATAATCTGCTGTCTAGGTATCAGCGCCATTTGCTCAGTGCTCTTTCATAAAATGAATAGCAACCCTTCTGATTTTGCAGCTAGAACGGGTCAATTTGGCTGGTATTGCCACCAGTGGCTCCATCCAGGTTAGACTGGCCCATCCCGGATGATGTATTGGTCTTTCCTGAGTAGCTAGAAGTTCACAGTTCTAGAAGTTCATAAGCTAGAAATTCCTATGTTTGGTGTTTGTTCTTTGGTAATTGTTAAGCACTTACTATGTGTCAAACACTGTTCTAAGTTGCTGGGGTAGGTACTAGTCTATTAGATCCCTGTCCCCCTTAGGGCTCACAGTCTGAAGTAGGAGGGAGAACAGGTATTTAATTCCCATTTTTCAGTTGAGGAAACCGAGGCACAGAGCGTTTAACTGACTTGCCCAAGGCCACACAGCAAGCAGTTGGCAGAGCTGGGATTAGAACCCAGGTCCTCTGACTCCCAGCCCTGGGCTCTTGCCTTTAGGCCAATGCTCCTGTCAGGGTGGACCAGTTCAGTGCCAGGAGGGTGGTGGTAGCAATAATAATTATGTACTTGTTAAGCACTTACTATGTGCCAAGCACTGTTCTAAGCGCTGGGGTAGGTACAAGGTAATCAGGTTGTCCAATGTGGGACTCGCAGTCTTCATCCCCATTTTCCAGATGAGGTAACTGAGGCACAGAGAATTTAAGTGATTTGCCCGAAGTCACACAGCTGTCAAGTAATGGAGTGGGACTAGAACCCACAACCTCTGACTCCCAAGTCCATGCTCCACTAAGCCATGCTGTATCACCTGTATCTGTCACCAAAGAAAAGGAAGATGAAGAGGCAGCTGGTTACCTCTCTGTTTCTCTTTCCTTTCCTCCTGTCAGTACTCTTTGCTTCCCTCCCTGTTGCTACTGCCATGCCACCATATCCACAGCTGTAGAACCATAATAAATCCATCGATGGTATTTATTGAGCACTTACTATGTACAGAGCACTGTATTAAGCACTTGGGAAAGCACAATACAACAGAATTAGCAGGTATGTTCCCCACTTATAAGGAGCTTTAATGGGGCTCATCTGAAACCTTGTGGTTGGTGGTTTGGAACCGTGAAAACTGAGTATCTAACCTGTTTCTTAGGACTGGTAAAGTTAAATGTAAGTGAATCTGCAGGCAGAAGATCATGAAGCCCAAAATATTGACATATGTGGTAGAATTCTAGTTTCGTTTCAAGTGCAAGCTTTGACAAATAGTCACAAATCAATCAATCAATATTTGAGTGCTTACTGTGTGCAGTGCACTATACTAAGCGCTTGGGAGAGTACAGTATAACAGAGTTGGTAGACACTTTCCCTTTCCACAACGAGCTTACAGTCTAATGGGGAGACAGACATTAATACAAATAAATAATGCCTAGAATGTGAATATGGTGGAAGCGCAATCTTCCCATTTCAACTTTGATGAATGTTTGAAGTTTCCAACACCTCAGTCCTGCTGCCTTCCAGATTGAAAAAAAAAATGTGCCGAAGCAGTTATCAGAGCACCTTGTGCTTTTCAGAGTGCTTTTGCCCTTACCTTACCTCTTACCCAGCTCTCTGGAGCAGAAGGTATGGCGTAGCCTTTTGCTTGTAGAATTTCAAATCCGTTATTAACTTGGATGAAACTTCTAACGGCTCCTTTCTTCTCCATCCTCAAAAGATATAAAGAAACGGTTTCTTAAGCCTTCTATTTCCTGAAGCCAGAGAGCTGGATTTCTCTTGACTCACAGTGGACTTTTCAGTTACTCTATTTTTGTTATGACAAAGTACGTGGCAAACTTAGCTTGGGTATGTGTGAGGTTAGTGTCTCATAACTCTGGAATGCTCGATTTTTATATGCCAGACTACCATCCTCCTGAGATGAAAGTCGCCTGTGTCTTACTTGATTTTCTGTTATGTTTGCATGCAAACAACTGGAATACTAGCCTCTATCTTATCTATCAGAGTTTGAATGCTTATTTTAGGTCCATCTGAATAATAATATTAAGCCAAATGAGTAGTAAAGTTTGCAAACTGCATTTTATACATTAAACCTTTTATCCCTTTTTAGTTAATCTTTGTAAAATAAGACTCGTTATGTGAGGTTGTGGGAGTGGATTTTGGTGGGGTGGGTAATTACTGGACAATATTGCTTGCATTTTAGACCATGAGCCCCACAAAGGAGAGAGACCGAGTCTGTCTTACCCATATATTTTCTCCTAAGTGCTTAGTGCAGCACTTTGCATAAAGTAAGAACTTTGTGGCCTCATAGGTAGAACATGGGCCTGGGAGTCAGAAGGGCCTGGGAGTCAGAAGGACGTGGGTTCTAATTCCAGCTCTGCCACTCGTCTGCTTTGTGACCTTGGGCAAGTCACTTCACTTCTCTGTGCCTGTTACGTCATTTGTAAAATGGGGATTGAGACTGTGAGCCTGAAGTGGAAGAAGGGACTGTGCTCAATCTGATTTGCTTGGATCTACCCCAGTGCTTAGTACAGTGCCCAGTGCTTAGTACAGTGTCTGGCACTTCGCAAGCGCTTAACAAATATTATTATTGTGATTAATGCATAATGTTACTACTACTGTCGATCTGATTACCCTATGCATAGCTTTGGTGCTTGGCAGTAAGTTAGTGCTTAATAAGTACCATAACTCACAAAGTGGAATTTGCTAGCTTTCAAGGTGGGTATGTCCTTTTCATTTATATTTCGTTCAGTGACTAGTGGTGTTTTCAACCAAAGTTAGAATAAACATCTGAAATCTTTTCTTTAAAATGTGTGATGTTTCTTTTCAGTGTTTCAATTGCTCTGAATTATTTAGCAAAAATAGCACTGATCTAATAAAGAAAACAATTTTTAATTCAATTTTTTAAAAAAATAACACTTTCCTAAACCTGGGTTAGTATTACTAACCTTGTTTGGGGTTTCCAAATTAATTTTCCATGTTGGTTATTGGTCATAAGTAAAACTATACTCAAGGGTAAGAACTTTCAGACACTGTGATTTAGTTGCATTAATGAACACCTATCAGACAAGACAAATTCCAGACTTATTTGTGCTTTGACCAGCCAGCTGAGTGCATACCTACAGGTACTGCTCATGTCTCAAGAGCCTTTTCTGCATGAACAATTATCACCACTCCTTTTCCATTTAAGTGGCAAGCCTTGGCAAGAGTTATTCGTGCATGCAGCTCTATGGCACTCAGTTGCAAAGTTAAAAAGTATACTAGTTTAAAAAAGAAATACATCCATTCAATCACTCTTCAGTTGTTTCATTTTATCAGTATTCAGTGTTTTTCCAACTGTGTGTTTTGGGGTTTTTCAGGAAAATTGGTGTGACCATATTTTGAAAATAGTTGTAGTATTAATTTTAACTGAGCACTGTCTGGGTTCAAGGTACTGTGCTAGGAATTCAGAAGCAAGTGACATGCTCACACTAACGGAAGAGACAGAGATAATATTTGTAACCAGCCGAGTCAAAATAAATCGACTGTACAACTGGGAAGCAGGGTGGCCTAGTGGATAGAGCTGGGACCTGTGAGTCAGAAAGGCCTGGGTTCTAATTCTGGCTCCACCACTTGTCTGTTGTGTGATCTTGGGCAAGTCACTTCACTTCTCTGTGCCTCAGTTCCCTTTCCTGAAAATGGGGATTAAGACTGTGAGCCCGATGTAGTACAGGGACTGTGTCCAACCTGATTAACTTGCATCTATCCCAGCACTTAGTACAGTGCCTAGAACATAATAAGTGCTTAACAAATAGCATTAAAAAAAATTAAATATACAATCACATATACCAACATTGATTTAATTAAATACCATTGATTTAATTAAGTACCATCAATACCAAATGGTAAATACCATTGGTTTAATTAGCCAAATAAATATATGAGTAATAAAGAAGGATAAAAATACGTTCAAAGTGCTAGAGATGGTTAATGGGTTCATACGGCTTGTGGTGCTGGGAAATAATTGGAGAAGGCCTGTGGGGGAGGTGGATTTTAAGGGGCTTTGAAGGTGGGGATTGCAGAGAATACCAAATATGGGGAAGGAGGGTGTTCAAAGCCGGGGCAAGCAGAATGAGGGAGAGGATGGAGGTGGGAGAGTGCAGGGCGAGGTAAGACTATGAGACTGGTTTGGGAGCAACATAGATAGCAAGTTGGGGAAATACGGGTAAAGAGAGATGAACCATTGCCTAGTGGAAAGAGCACTTGCTCAGGAGTCAGAAGGACCTGCGTTCTAATCCTGGTTCCACCACTTGTTTGCTGTGTGACCTTGGGCAAGTCACTTCACTTCTCTATGCCTCATCTCTACAATGGGGATTTAGACTCTGCCTGGCACACTGTAAGCGCTTAAATGCCCTTAAAGAAAGAAAAGCATACAGGTGGGCCAGTTGGTGGAAAACATTGAAGTGGATTATGAGTTTTTGTTTGATGTGTAGAAACTGTGGAAGTCATTGGAGGGTTTTCAGGAGATGTGGGGTGAGCAGGGCTTCAGGAAGATGATTTGTACAGTATTGTGTAGTATGGATGAAACTCACTGAGGTCAGGGAACGTGTTTCCCAACTCTGTATTGTACTCTCCCATGTGCTTAGTACAGAGCTCTGCACACAGTAAGTGCTTAATAAATACTGTTGATTATCAATGACATGGAGGTTGTGAGCTTTGGAGCCAGTGGGGTCAGTGATGGTGGTATTTAAGGCTTATTATTTCTCAAGCACCAGGGTTGATACAATTAAGAATCCTTGTCCCACATGGTGCTCACAGTGTATGAGAGAGAGAGAGAACAGGTATTTTATCCCCATTTTATAGTGCAGGGAACCAAGGCACTCTGAAAGTTGTGACTTTCCCGAGGTCACACAGCAGGCAAGTCACAGATCCGGGATTAAAACCCAGGTATCTTGATTCCCAGGACCATTCTCTTTCCCCTAGGCTGTGTTGCTCTATTGTTGGCTAAGATGAGAAGGTTCGGAGGAGGAGTGTATTGAAGGGGGAAAAATGAAGAATTCTGTTTTTAGATAGGTTGAGTTGGAGTGTTAGTATGACATCCAAGTGGGAGGTCCTAGATTCAAGGGGAGATATGGAAGGCCATGACTAGGGAGATAGATTTGAGATCTATCCATACAGTGGAGATCTTGTGAGTGGTGAGCTCTCCCAGAGAGTGAATGGAGACCAGGAGTAGAGTGTGTAGGACCCAGGACAGGGCCCCATGGTAGGAGGGTGAGAAGAGGAGGAGTCGGTGAATGAAATTGAGATGTAGTGATCGCCATCAGAGGTAGGAAAGAGAGGTCAGGCTGGAGTCAGCAAGACCAGGGCCCGATGATGCTGATGTTTCAACAAAGAGGAAGTGGTCAATTGTCAAGAGCAGCCAAGAGATCAAGGAGCATCAAGATGTTGAACTTTGATATGAGGGGTAGAGTGACCTTAGAGGGTACAATCTCAATGGAGTGATGGTGTTGAAAGCCAGGCTGTGGATGGAGAGGAAGTTAAAGGCAGTGGGTGTATATGACCCATTCGAGGAGTTTGAATAACAACTGGGATTGGGGAGATGGACTGGTAGCTTGGAGGAGTTGTGGGATGGAGAGAGGGGTTTTTAGAAAATGGGAGATTTGAGCATGTTTGAAAGCAGAGGAGAAGAAGCCATTGGAGAGTGAGAGGTTGGTGATGATGGTGAGGGAGGGCAAGAGAGTAAGAGTAAGTACTTTTATAAAGTGTGAGAATGTAGGTCAGGTGTTCAGGAAGCAGATCTCTGAGGTAGGTGTTTAGAGTTTACTACTCTCATTTTTTGTCTACGTGATGTACTTTAAGCATAATTCCTGTAAAAGGAAGTCTGATTTCTCTTTTGGACTGTATTCTACTTGTTTGGAAGAAAGCACACCTGAATGAGAACTGCTCCGGGATTTAGCTGGTTTTCCCTTTTATAGCCCAATGGTCAAGGAAGAACTATAGTCTAGGATCACTTTTATCCAATGTGAGTGACCCACAAAGTTCATTAATGGCCTAGGTGCTGATTCCATAATGTATGAAAAAGTGCCCTTGTTTCATGTCATGGTGAATAATAATTATAATTGTGGTATTTGTCAAGCTCTTATTCATTCATTCATTCATTCATTCATTCATTCAATAGTATTTATTGAGTGCTTACTATGTGCAGAGCACTGTACTAAGCACTTGGAATGTACAAATCGGTAACAGATAGAGACAGACCCTGCCCATTGACGGGCTTACAGTCTAATCGGGGGAGAGGGACAGACAAGAACAATAGCAATAAATAGAATCAAGGGGATGAAGTGCACAGTACTAAGCATTGGGGTAGATAGAAACAAATCAGTGGACACAGTCCTTGTCCCACATGGGGCTCAAAATCTTAATTCTCATTTTACAGGTGAGGTAATTAAGGGCCAGAGAAGTGAAGTGACTTGTCCTGGGTCACATAGCCGAAGAGTAATGGAGCACGGATTAATAGGTCAATCTTATTTATTGAGTGCTTACTGTGTGCAGAACACTATACTAAGCACTAGGGAGAGTACAATATAATAATAAACAGATACATTCCCTGTCCACAATGAGCTTACAGTCTAGAGGAGGAGACAGACATTAATCGAAATAAATTACAGATATGTACATAGGTACTTTTGGGCTGGGGGCAGTGAATAAAGGAAGCAATTCAGGGTGATGCAGAAGGGAGTGGTAGAAGAGGAAAGGACGGCCTCTTGGAGGAGATGTGCCTTCAATAAGGCTCTGAAGCTGGGGAGAGTAACTGTCGAATATGAGGAGGGGAGGACGTTCCATGCCAGAGGCAGGATGTGGGCCAGAGGTCAGCAGCGAGATAGACAAGATCGAGGTACAGTGAAGAGGTTAGCATTGGAGGCGTGAAATATGTGGGTTGGGTTGTAGTAGGAGAGTAGTGAAGTGAGATAGGAGGGGGCAAGGTCATTGAGTGAGAGCTTTAAAGCCAATGGTGAGGAGTTTTTGTTTGATGCGGAGTTGGATAGGCAACCACTGGAGTTTTCTTGAGGGGTGGGGAAATATGGCCCAGCTCCTCTGGCTCCCAGGCCCGGGTGCTTTCCACTAGTCTGCTTCCTATGGAAATGGAAAGGAAAATGACACTTTCTGTGAGATAGTTGGCTAAAAGCAATCCTGATTCATCATTGGGCTGTTTCTCCCACTGTTTACGTAAGTGTATTGTCCTGTTTTATTCTAATTGTTATCCTCATTTTGGTACTTCAGTGGATATTATCAAAAGGCTACTTCTAGCATTACTGGGTGGGTCTGAGGTTGCAGCTGTTTTCAGAGTTTCCAGGTCTAAAAAGATGAGTCAAGAGGATTACCTTTAAGGGCCAATTCAAAGCAGGAAGGAAACCTTTTGTTTGTTTGTTTTGTTTGTGGAGGGGGAGGGGGGAAATCTGATGCCATTTTGATATGTCTTGTTAGTGTAGCCTACACTAAAATCTTTTGTGCCCTTGATAACAATGCTCACTAGAAGAAAGGCATAAGGTGGACCAAGACAGCACACTTGGGAAAATATAAGATACTTTCAACTAATGGCATATAGTCACAAAGGACATGTGATTATGGCATTTCTTTATCGCACCAGGTTTGGGGTTGTATGAGGATGCACAGGAGATGTGGGAAATTGGAAAATGATTTTTTGAAAGAGCAATGGGATGGAGAAGGGGGAAGAAACCTAAAAGAGGGAGTTTTGGGGGAAAGAGGGTGAGTTGGAAACAAGAAACCCAAAGATTCTTAAAAAGTATATTTGCTACAGGATTATGTGGTTGCCAATCTTATTTGAGGGGAAATAATTTTTCATGTCTCTTTCTCTTCTCCCCCTATCTTTCCCTCACCCACTTTTCCCTTCCCACCTCTCCTTTTCCCCTCTCAATAAACCAGGGCCATTCAGAAGTATAAATACTAAACACCTTCTGAATGGCTTTATTCCAAAGATTTTGTCAAAGCAAGTTGGGGTCTGATTTGGTTTGTCTTAATTGTTTTCTAGAGCCAAGGCAATCTAGCCAGCCCCATGTCTCAACTAATTCTACTCTTCCAATTTGTTCTCCCAAGTAATGAAAGCCCGTTCTCTTAGGAGAGAGGGAAGTTAACAGCAAATTCTCACATGGCATTTTCTGGTAACCAAAAGAATAGAATTGGCCAAGCATGAAGTCATCGTGGTTCAAAGAGTTAAGATCTGTAGTTACAGTCCTGTAGACTCTAAGCTCAATGTGGGCAGGGAACTTGTCTACCAACTCTGTATTTTATTCTCCTAAGTGCATAGTACACTGTTTAAGCACTCAATAAATACCACTGATTATGGGGGAAAAGAATATGAAACAGGTGACTGTTACCAACTTGCAAAGAATTTATTCTTTTGAAATGGGAAACAGGTCTAAAATCCAAGAGGGGCTGAAGATTGGGGTTGAAACTGAAGCTTAGCACATGATGAGGGCTAAATAAATATTCTTAATAGTGAATATTACTATTAAATATTTTGTCCCCTGAGTTTACACGTAGACAAGAGGCTCCAGAAGCTCCTGTAATCTGCTGAGTAGTTTAAATCACAGCCAAAGCGAACATGTGAATGACTGGTTAATCCCCCCACTGTACCTTTTAAACTTGCACAAGATTCATATTTTTTTTGAAGCTTATGGCTGATGCAGATAAATGCCATCTTGCAATAGAGGTGTGCAATCCAGTGATTCTTGGAGCACTTGAGGCTTGAAGCAAACTATGTAGTGGCATACAGCATTCTGAGGACTCTTTTAGAGTAAATTATTTTGCCATATTGTGAAGAGTATTTTAAAATGGTATTTCCAGATTCAGATGATATCACCTATTAGCTATTTCTCAACACATTTATGATGACTCTTGTCAATCTCAAAACTCCTTAAGTCTTATCAGGGAAGTGCCATGTGAGCCAGGAATGAATTGAGGACACGTGTGCTTTTGTCTGGATTAACAGTCAAAGCAGAGAAGGCTCAGTTTAGGGAAGCTGTCATCTTTGAATGATTGATGAGCACACATGGAAAATGTTGCCTGAATTAACATGCTTTAACTGTCAACAGTTTGGAAGTGTGTTATTCCAGTTTACAATCTGAACAACCTACCTTCTGTTAGTGTAGAAAACCTCCTTTCTTCAACCAAGAAAGCCCCCTCAACCTAATCCTGTAAAAAATACAAATTTATTGTAAAAGTATCCGTATATTACTGATTAAAGGAAATAGACGATCCGTAGTGGGTTATACTTCCACTTCCAATTTGCCTCATAATCTTTAATCAATCGATCAATCAGTAGTATTTGAGTGCTGCTTTTGAGCAGAGCACTCTAAATGCTTGGAACACAATTCCTGCTCCATTTACATTAATTTCTGTCTATCCCTCTAGACTGTAAGCTCACTGTAAGCAGAGAATGTGTCTGTTGTTGTATTGTAGTCTCCCAAGTGCTTAGTACAGTGTTCTGCACACAGCACTCAATAAGTGTGATTGAATAAAGGAGCTTACATCTTTCTTCCCCTTTCCAGAACCTAGTATCGTGTTTGGCACATTGTAAGAGCTTAAATATCACAGTTTTCATAATGTTTTGGCAAGGTTGGCATTTGTGGAAACCACCTGACTGGACATTAATTCATTCAGTTGTAGTTACTGAGCACTTACTGTGTGGAGAGCACTGTACTAAGCCCTTGGGGGAGTAGAATATGCATGGGACTGTCCAGTCTCAGTTCCAACAATGAGAAAAATGTTATCTCCAGCAAAATGAAAGACTCAAATGCTTCCTTGCGATACAGAATGCATAAAGACATGCCTGGAGGTTTTGGGGAGCCTTTTTAAAAATTAGGATGAATTTGCCTGGCAACTAATCAGGCTTTGGCAAACTTAAAAAAAAAAAGCCCTCAGCTTTGCTTACAGCTATTGTATAGGGTAAGAGGGCTTAAAAAGTTCTTGATCATGAGTAAATGGAATGCTTTTAATAGACATAATTCCAAATCTTTTCTCTTAGCGTTATTATTATGTCATAGATTAGGTATGCATTTTTCCAATCAAGATTAACTTCTTAATTAACAATATTCTGTGGGTGGTTGAATTGTGAAATTAACAATAATAGTGGGGTTTTTATGGTATTTGTTGAGTACTTACAATACACTAAGTATTGTACTAAACATTGGGGTAGATATAAGATAATCGGGTCCTACATGGGGCTGCTGGTCTAAGTAGGAGGAAAGATAATTATTAAATACCCATTTTGCAGATGAGGGAACTGAGACTCAGAGAAAATAAGTGATTTGCCCAGCAGCAAGTGGCAGGCCTGGGATTAGAACACAGGTTCTTAGACTTCCCGGCTCATGCTTTTTCTACTAATAATAATGTTGGTATTTGTTAAGTGCTTACTATGTGCAGAGCACTGTTCTAAGCACTGGAGTAGATACAGGGTAATCAGGTTGTCCCACATGAGGCTCACAGTTAATCCCCATTTTACAGATGAGGGAACTGAGGCACAGAGAAGTGAAGTGACTTGCCCACAGTCACACAGCTAAGTGGCAGAGCTGGGAGTCGAACTCATGACCTCTGACTCCAAAGCCCAGGCTCTTTCCACTGAGCCACGCAGGCTTCCTCCCTTTTTGCCTTTTGTGGGGAACATAATACAGGTGTGATTAATTTCTTTTCACTTGCACCTTTTTTGCTTGCTGTTTGGTGTAATCAGTGCAAATCAATCGGTAATTTAGCCATCTGGAAGATTCACACCATACTGATGTTCACAGGGATTTCCTATCTAAAGGAAATAGGCCATGCCTCCCTTGGTACCAGAAAGGAACAAAGCCCACTGCTTCTAGAGACATTTCCTCTGAACCTGAAGAGTGTTTCCATTATAAGCTGCAGAGCGCCATATGCAGTGATAGGCAAGTTTAGCATGTCCCATGTTGTCATGAAAAGGGGAGAGGGCAGCCTATGAATGTGGAAAGTGCCAAGTGGGAAAGCAGAGGGTCCCATGGGAGAGGGGGAGAAATGGAAGTCAAGAGTAGAAAAATCATCTTGATAATGTTTCACCAACAAAAGGTGCATTTAAAAACTAATTTTTAACTAAGAGTGTGTTTCTTTCTCCGGGATAAGCTTAATAGTCTTTGGGATTTTAAGTTTCCGATTTTAATCACTGGGAAACTCCGTTATTGCTGCATAAAACAGCATGATGATACAATTAACAGTGAATTATAAGATTTGCTGTTACAGAATGTACTTACCCTAGTCGTAAAAGACTTCCCTGTGTAACACTTAAAATAATTAGCTTCCTAAAATGGGGATAGAGTAAGGATAGTGTAAAAATTCCTAGTAAAATACACACACACACACCTGTCTTCTTTTGGGTGGTCCATTTGGATTGTTCTAGGCTAGTTTTAAAGCAACAATTTGTCAGTTGCATCATCAAAAGGAGAGACCTAAAGCAACCTGACAATACTTTCAGTTTCTAAATTCCCCATTTCTGAAGAGCAAACCAAAATGGAGTCATTTAAGAAACTTGAAACATAGGTTGCCTATTCTAATTTAGATGTCATGGATAAAATTGCTTTCTAGTAGCCTTTGAATGTCAAAGTTAGCAGTTTCCATTGTAAATGGATTCCACTAGCATGGCCTAGTGGAAAGATAATGAGCCTAGGAGTCAGAGGACGTGGGTTCTAATTCTGGCTCTGCTGTGTGACCTTGGGCAGATCACTTAACTTCTCTGTGCCGCAGTTACCTTATCTGTAAAATAGGGACTAAACACTGTGAGGTGCATGTTGGACAGGGGCTGTGTCCAACCTGATTACTTTGTATCTATCCCAATGCTTAGATCCATGCTTGGCATGTAATAAACACTTAACAAATACCACAATTATTATTATTATTATTATAAATATGCAACCCTGCTGATTTCCTGAACAGCATTAGATGGTGGAGGTGGCTGAGTGAGTTTAGGTAGTAGTTGCAGTAGCATTTATTGAATATCCGTTTGGTGTGGTGCTCAGTAGTAGGTGCTTGGGAAGTACAGAATTAAGTGACATATTCCATGCCCACAAGGAGCTTACTCTTTAATGGGGTGAGACAAACATAAAAAGCAATGACAGTGAAACCAAGTATCATCGTGGGATGTCTACTGTCCACATTGTTACTGTTCGCGGGCTAACATAATTCCCTGACTGGGGTATTTGAGTGAAACAAATCTGAGGTTTCTAATGGAAAGCTGACTCTCTGGATTGAGAAATGAAATCTGTGCTTGAAATTCGTGGGGAGGAGCCTTGTCAGAGACAGAATCTGCCTTGCACTGGACCTTTAGTGGGACATTGGTTTCATACTCTTAAGCATTTGGATACTCACCCCAGCCCCACAGCACTTAGAGACACTATTTTTCTTATCTGTAATTTATTTTAATGCCCATTAGTTTCTTGGGGGCTTGGGTTGTGTCTGTTAACTCTTGTACTTTCCCAAATGCCTAGTCCTCTGCACACAGTAAATACTCAGTAAATACATTGATTGATATCCTGGGAGTACTAAATTGCTTGTTAAAACAGCTCACCAAGTCCTGTAAACTGCCTGTGGCTTTTTTTTTTTTGATCCCTATGTGAGGGGACTAATATGACTAAAAAGTTTTATTTGTAGTTTGTGCTGTTAGCATCAAAAATTCCATTCTACGGGGAGATTAGTTTGCGGTTGGATTCCTTGAGGAAAAATAATCTCAGTGTGTCAGTTGTAATGATGTATTGATGAATTAAACCACTTACATTTCAGTTATCCTTTTAAGCTGGGGTCACTGGTACGTGCCACTGTGGCTGGGGGAAGTGACGAACCTTGTACGATCTTTCTTTAATAAACAACCCACAGAACTAATTAAAGTCTTCTGTTTTACCTGCAGGAAGTCAGTTGAGGAAAATTCTCCATGAATGTACGTCACAATGATGATGACCGACCAAATTCCTCTGGAACTGCCACCATTGCTGAATGGAGAGGTAGCCATGATGCCACATTTAGTGAATGGAGATGGATCGCAGCAGGTCAGTTATTGTTTTGAAAAGACACATTTTTAATGGCAAGATTTGTACTGCTCAGTATCTTTCTAGCTGTGGAATGCTCTCCTGAGGGAGGAATACCAACATCGTCATTTTCCATATAAAGATCCTTTGGCCAGGTTGTGGACAAGTCACAACCTAAGTGTAAAAAATTTTAAAATCCCGCTATCTAATTACCAAGATTTTGACTTGTGTTTGAGACTTTTTCATGCATAGTTTATAAAAGTGGTATGTAGCAACACTGTCCAAGCAACTGTTGCTCTATTCTTTGGGAACACTAATATTTTTATTAAGTTGGGAGGCCACAAGGTGATCACTAAAAGGTGAGTTTCTTAGTCCGACTTCAGATCTGTCTTAGCCTCTTTATTTAAAGTCCAGTGAGACAGGGAACTAACTGTCCATGTAGGTGAGAGCCATTTCTGCCAGGCTTGCCATGTGGCCTCTAATTGGCAAGATCCACTTTCCTATTTGTGCTGCTGAAGGATAATAATAATAATAATGATGATGATGATTAATAAGTATGGAATCCACATTTTACAAATGAGGAAACTGGCACAGAGAAGGTAAGTGATTTGCCCAAGGTCATACAGCAGGGAATGGCAAATAACTTCCGTTCTCTGTGTCTCAATTTCCTCTTCTGGAAAATGGGGATTAAGAATGTGAGCCCCATGTGGGACAAGGAATGTGTCCAAACTCAATTTGCTTTTATCCACCCCATTGCTTAGTACAGTGCCTGGCACACAGACACTTAAATGCCAAAATTATTATTGTTATCAATATTAACTTGTATCTGTTCCGGTGCTTAGAGTGCTTGACACATAGTAAGTGCTTAACAAATACAATAAAAAACTTTCTCTGATTCATTCATTCATTGTCGTATTTATTGAGCGCTTACTATGTGCAGATCACTGTACTAATTGCTTGGAACGTACAATTTGGCAACAAATAGAGACAATCCCTGCCCAGCAGTGGTCTCACAGTCTAAATGGGGGAGACAGACAACAAAACAAGTAGTCTGGCGTAAATATCATCTGCCCTTTGGATCTGGATAGGTAGTAGAGGCAAGTTGGTGGCTCTGTGTTTTACACCTGTTTGGAGGCCCAGTGGGGCCAGACTCCAAACCCAAAAGGTTTTTGGTGTTCTTAAGCCAGCCTGGGAGTCCCTCTTATCCCTGACCCCACCAGGCTGCTTGGGGAGGGGTCAAGGTGAGGTGAAAATCTGAGCAGGGCATTCCGGTTTGGGAATGGGTCTGCAGGGCACTGCAAAGCCAAGGTGCCCAATTGTCTCCAGTGGCTTTACTTATTTGTCCTCCTGTTTGTGTACGGAAAAAGAAACCCAAAACACCCACAGTGCTTCCCAGAGAATCCAATGAGCAAGTGGCAGAATTGTCACAACAACTTGGACCTAGCTTCCAGTCCTGCACTTTGACTTGGTAAATTCGTGACTATTCTTCTGATATGAAATTTGTTTTGTATTTTAAGAAGCTTATTCCTTCTTTGTAAGATATTCAGATATATTGTCTACCTAGTCAGTATCCCTTTGTTAAATCAGTTGTCCCCCTTTGGACATGAGTCAGGTCTGCATTGTCCAAAGGGAAGTGGGAATTAGGCAGTTACCCAGTTTTTGTTCCAGCAGATGGTTATTCTGGCTAATTTAGTTCCCCCAAATGGATTTTTTTTCCTTTGAATTAGTGGATTGGACTGTTTCCTTGGATCAAATCAATCAGATAAATGTCCATTACATTTAGGGGTAGTTGAGAATTGATGAAAAGGTCCTACAGTTTTGTCCTCTTCCTTCTAGCAAGATTGCAGTTTAACAACCCTAGATGGTATTTGTATACTCTAAAAAAATCTTGAAGAAAAGAAACTCTAGAATTCCTTTTTAGTGATGCTTTTTAGTTGACTTGGTCAGATAATTTACTTTAGGGATTTCCATTAGCATCAGTCTGCCCACATTCAGGCAGTTTTCTTTTATTGCGTATTCTCTATTCATGGTAATTCTGAAACCTCTACAGGTGCACAGATTCTATTTTTGAGCATCAGTTTCATAGGCTATATTTCTTTCTTGACCAGCCTGAAAATGAATATGACAGACAAGGATGGTGAAATGGCATAGTACATGTTGACAAAATTCTGAATTATAATCACCTGTCAAATATACAGAGAGTATGAAAGAAAAACTTCACTTCTAAGAAAACCTTTGATGTCCAACATTTTGGTCTTCTCATTTCTCTCTCAAATTCAAAACTCATCTTGTTAAGATGCTGTTATGCTCGTAACCAAGAGGGCCCCCCTTGAATATTCATCATCCAAAAATATTGAATTTGGAATTTCAAGCTTTAATTTTCAACAGTAGCAAAATATAAAATATCAGGGAGAAGTGATTGCATTATATTTGCCACAATTCTTAGCATATAGTTAGTGCTTATCGAATGTCATTTGCCCTTATTATTACTTTAATGATTCCCATTTTTCATTTATGAACAAAGGTTATTTCTGTTTCTACTAGCACTGGACTTTAGTAGTATTTGGAGAGGCAAACCGAAGCCCTTAGGCCAAATCCTATGGGCTCTGCAGTTTCTAGGCACTCAGTATTAGTTGTTGAAGATGATCTATAGCATTTTTGTGCACTTTTGTGCAAGTTAGGTCTGTCATACACCCACAGTTCATTCTTCCTGTGTGCTGACAAAAATCCTTCTTGGTTCCATGAGGTTTGTCTATTTTGGGGATGGTTAATTCTAAAAAGATTTACTGGTAATAGGCTATTGCTTGAATTTTCCTTTACTGGTAATAGGCTATTGCTTGAATTTTTTTAGGCTATGCCCCGTTAACTTCACACTTATATTCCCAAGTATTTTTTCCTTTAAGATTCTACATTAGTTATTGGGGAACACAGAGGAACGTGGTGTTAAAAACAGAAGTTTTTCCTTAAAACAATGGAAAGAAGTTTTTTCTAGTTCAGAGTTATGGGCCTGTTGACTCTAAATTGACTTGGGAGGGCTTCCCACCTATCAGATTCTCCACCCTCTCTCATCATACCTGTTGTGTGATATTTAGTATGCCCTACCAATTTGTCATAGAAGGGTTCTTTAAGTTTTGGTGGGGTTTATTAAATAAACTTTTTTTTTGTTTCTCCTGAATCCATTTCGCATAGAAATTTTTGTGAAGTTCACAAGTCAAGATGGGGTTCTTGAATTGCAACATATTCCAATTTTCTGTGTTGATATTATGATCACCAGCTGTATTTTTTAAAATGAAAATATCCCACCTGTAAGCCAGTGACTCGGCCTGTTAGAGTCAATGTCTTAACTTGTGACATTTTATTTCCCTCATGGATTCCTTTCTGGAGTTCCAGATTTTAGAACGCTGTAGAGCATGAACTCACTAATGCCAAACCTACATGTATTTTCCTATCTGTAGATAGATGGATTTATTTAAAATATTGTACAGCACCTCTCTGAAGTTTTAAGGGCTACCAGGAAGTAATTGGTACACTTTAGAAGGCTGACAGATGACAGAGCTGGGAATTGGTCATTTTTATGAAATTAAAAATTTTAACAATGAAGCCTCTAGAATAAATAGGAGGGAAAAAGTTGTTGGTTAAAAGTTAAGGGAATTCAGATGGGTAAGTGTACCCAGATGCAGTGAGTTCTGTATAACATGTGTTCTAAGTGTGTTGGGTAGAATGTGATGGTAGAACTAGGGACAACCTTTCAACCACACACAACTTTCTAGATATAAAGTAACTTGGTTTCTAGAAATGGCTGTGCTTAGACATGTAGTGTTGGGCACAGGCAGATTGTATAATGCAAGATTTCCTTTTTGTGGTGTTCTTACCTAGTAAAGTTCTGTGCACAGTAAGTGATCAATAAATACGATTGAATGAATGAACTAAAACACCGTAATGGCTATCATGGTCAGTCACTGGAATAATAATGATGATAAAAATTATGTCATTGGTTAGGTGCTTACTATGTGACAAGCACTGCCCTAAGCGCTTGGGTAGATACAAGATAATCAGGTTGGACACAGTCCCTGCCCCAGAATGGAGTTCTTAGCCTCATTTTACAGATGAGGTAACTGTAGAAATTAGAGAGTTACAGAGTAGTTAAGTCACTTGCCCACAGCAGATATGTGATGGAGCTAGGATTAGAACCCAGGTCCTTTGACTCCCAGGTCTGTGCTCTATTCACCAAGCCACACTGCTTCTCTGGAAACCAAAGGACACGGGTTCGAGTTCAAGCTCTACAGCCGGCATGTTGGCAAGTCACTTGACCCCACTGTGCCTCGGTTTCCTCAGCTGCAAAATGCATTTAATACCTGCCTCTCTAACTACCTCATTTTTTTTAATGGTATTTGATTAATGCTTACTATGTGCCATGCACTGTTCTAAGTGCTGGGGTAGATACCAACTAGTCAGGGTGGACACAGTCCATGTCCCACATGGGACTCACAGTCTTAATCCCCATTTTACAGGTGAGGGAACTGAAGCACAGAGAAGTAAAATGACTTGCTCAAGGCCACACAGCAGATAAGTGGTCGAGCCAGGACTCAGAATCCATGAAGGACAGGTCCTTTTCACTTCCCAGGCCCATACTCTATGCACTAGGCCACGCTGCTTTTCATTAGGTTGTAAGGTGGGGAAGGAAGGTGAGGAATGGGAATAAAAGTGCCATACAAAACCCAAGGTATTTTTTAGATGACACTAATACTATTATTTAGGTGTATAAATGGCTGAAAATCCATACTCTCCCCTCTAATCCTTTCCATATACACACATGGAAGTATTTGATGTCGCCAACTGCAGCAATTCTTTGCAGGGTGCACTGTGGGTATGAGCTCTGATCTTTCACCTTACAATATTTTGTAATGCCCGTTTTGGATTTATTTTGTCTCTTCAGTTGTCACATGTCAGGTTGGGCGATCTGCTACTGTTAAATCTCAGTTTTCAGGGTCTGTGCTTTTCTGTGAAATTCTTGAGCGAGTCTTTGGATATCCCTTTTCTTTCCAATGCCTGCCTTAAACTCTCCCACTTTTAGCTTACAGAGCCATAGTTGATAAATTGTTTAACCCATTACAGAAATTGTGTGTCCTATGCAGAGTTGGCTGAAGTGTCTCATAATAGAGGCACAAGTATTTTAAACGGCTGCCGTTGAGTATGAGGCCCCAGAAAATCTATAATTATGACTGAATGAATCTCAGCTGCCTGGGCTGAGAGCACTTCAGAACTTAATCCGCTGTAGAAAGTCAGTCATAATCAAACACGGGTTGCAAAGTCAGAATCTTTCAAACAGCTGGAATTCAAATGCTTGGAAAGGGAAAATAATAAAGCTTTTGTTGATAGACTTGATAATATGGTGGTTAGAATCCATAGCTATTTTGCGCTTGTACTTGTTCTTATCTTTTTGGTTTTGATTCTTTTGTCTTAAGTGGATGCTGTCTCTTTCATCTTGGAAATTGGACACCCTTGCACCCAGAGTCCTACTAAATATGGCTTCCTTCCATTTGCATTTTTAATGGTGATAGATACAGAAAACTACTGTATATGCCTGACAGCTACAGTTCTTTTTGCTTTGTGAGGGTTTACTGCATACTCTTTCCTCAAACGTCCGACACATTCAAGTGTCATTCATTTTAAAAGTTTTCCTTATTTAGCAGAATCCCAGATGAGAAGTCAGCTAAAAGTAGTCTGATTCAACCTCAGTTTTCAGGAAGAGGAAGAGAAGTCAATTAGTTGTATTTACTGAGTGCTTACTATCTGCAGAGTACTGTGCTAAGTGCCTGGGGAGAGTACAGTACAACAGAGATGGTAGACACTTTGAATGCCCACAACGAGCTCGCAGTCTAGAGGGGGAAGCAGACATTAATATAAGTAAATAAATTACGGTTATGAACATAAGTGCTGTAGGGCTGTGGGAAGGGTGAATGAAGGGTAAAAATCCAAGTACAAGGGTTACACGGTAAGAAGTGGGAGAAGAGGAAATAAGAGCTTCTCTGGGGATAGTCTCTTGGAGATGTGCTTTTAATAAGGTTTTGAAGCTGGGGGGGAGTGACCATCTGTAAGATATGAAGAATGAGGATGTTCCATGGCAGAGGCAGGATGTGGGTGAGAAGAGATGCCCGCACTGTATTTTTCATTATACAATTGGAGATCCATTTCCATTTTCATCCCTGGATTGGACTGGGACCTGGGCATCTTCTGCCTACTAGTAATTTTTTTTTTTATGATTTTTTTTTAAAGTGCTTACTATGTGCTAGGCACTGTACTAAGCACTGGGTAGATACAAGCTACTCAGGTTGGACATGGTCTATGTCCCACATAAGGCTCACAGTCATATTCGCCATTTTACAGATGAGGTAACTGAGGCACAGAGAAGTGAAGTGACTTGCTCAAGGTCACACAACAGGCAAGTGACAGAGCTGGAATTAGAACCCAGCTTCATCTGACTCCCAGGCCTGTGTTCTTTCCACTAGGCCTTGTTGCTTCCCAAAGTCAGGGGCCCCGTTGGAGAGAAGATAGTGCTTTTGTATTTGTGTGTGCTCATGAGTGTGTACGTACACACACACACACCCTCCCACCCCCTAGAAGAATATACAAGAAAAGCCCTTAGAGCTTGCTAAGGTACATGTTACTGGCTGAGGCTGACACCCATTCTCAGATCAAGGCACTGGTTAGATAATGCCCATTCCTGGCTCTGGGCCAGGGTCCTCTTCCCTTAGGGTTGGCACCCTTGATTATAACTTGGGCATGAAGCATGTTTTCAGGCTGGTAAAAGTTTTTAGAGATAAAGTGACTAATGTGGCTCCCTTAAAAAAAAAAATCATCTGTTCTAAACATAATTATCTGTAAAATCTCATCTCTCCCAGATGGTACCAATGAAGAAAACAGAAACAATTTTATTTTGGTTTCCAAAAGATGCTGAGACTAATTTTTATTATTTGGGGGCAATTATTAGATTATTATTCATTAATAGTATTAAGCGCTTACTGTGTGCAGAGTACTGTACAAATGTCTGGGAGAAAATACACAGGTGGGAATTTAACCCAGTCCCTGTTCCTTGGGTCGGGCAGGGGAAGGGCAGCTCAGTGTTAAGTATATTTTTCAGCCTTATTGAGGGTAGACTTACATGTCAGATCTTCAAAACCAAATGTTTAGTTTTTCTTTTAGGTATCCAAAATAGATTATTTGAATGTTACAAAATGTGCACGTGTGCATCATAAATGTACCCCGATTAGGTGGCAACTTGTCACGACCTCCTTATCTTTTCCAATCATTTTCAGAGGTAGTCAATTTTTTTTCTTGTTTCATAAGGTAGGTTTTAGAGGCTTGATTCAATTAATTGTATTTGAGTACTTACTTTGTGCAGGGCACTGTACTAAGCTCTCTGGAGAGTACAACACAACAATATAGAAGACACGTTCCCTGCCCACAATGAGCTTACAATCCATAGGATTGATTGTATAAAATATATGAACACAAAATAGTACAAACTTGTCAGGAATGAGCCACCTTTATAAAATGTAAAAATGTGAAAAATAAAGTTGCTGTCAGGGAACAATTTACTCAGATAGCATAGTGTCACCTAAAAGAGCTTTCAGTATTTTAGGATTAGACTTGGTTCAGAGAACACTGGTTTGCTCAGTGGTACAAATACTGGTCAAAAATAGCACTGCCGTATTATAATGAGTTCTTGCGAACGTCCTGTACCTAAAACCAAAAAGAGTGGGCAGAAGGGCGATGCAGGTTTATTACAAGCATTTCAGTGGTTGTCATTTCCCTCTCCTGCCCCTTTCCCTCAGCCTCTCCTTTACAGGAGAACATCTGACCATCTCTAGAGCAAAGAGGTTGTGATGGGATATCTGTGTGGAAAAGTTATGTGCTATTTGACCCTACTTGTCCTCTCCAATTTCCCTATTTTCTGTTCCTGTAGACTAAGCATT
Organism: Ornithorhynchus anatinus; assembly: GCF_004115215.2. NCBI lineage: Eukaryota > Metazoa > Chordata > Mammalia > Monotremata > Ornithorhynchidae > Ornithorhynchus > Ornithorhynchus anatinus. The sequence goes on from NC_041728.1 coordinate 137,911,669, forward strand.
GGACAGCCAGTTCCAGAAAATAATTCTGTCCTTTGCTCTCTTTCCTGCTTAACAAATTGTCCAGTTAGCTAGCTGTCAGAGAGGAGGGATATGGGGCGGGGGGAGAGGGTAAGGAAAGGGAACATTTAGAACTCCAGATGAAGCAACTGACCAAATCATCTTAATAATTGCAGCATTCCACTTAATAACACTGCCATGAGAATGATGGAATCAATAAAGGCTAAAATTCCCCTTGAGCCTGAAATTTGGCATAAGAAGAAAATGGATTGTTTTGGGTCATGTGTACATTCTGTTTAACTTTTCATTTCACAGATATTTTGAAATAGCATATTGGTATACTTTTCCTGAGGTTGCAGTGCTGGTTTTGAATAAAGAAAATGAAATTGTATAAATGCCACTCACACTTTTTGTGGTATCTTGCAATTGGAAGTAGTCAAACTGTTACAATGGAATCTCTAGCACGGTGACAGTACAAGGATAGATTGGGACTGTAGGGACACAAGGAAGGAGAAAAAGGTGGAGGGGAGTCCATGGTAGGATGGATGAGAATATGGAGGGGTAAAATGAGTTTGGTGGGTTTCCAGGTGGTGTAGTGGGTGAGATGAGTGAAGATGTAATTGGGGGATGATCAGTCTGGACCAGCCCCCACCCATCCAGGAGGAACGATACAGGAAGGGGTAGGGGAGGATTGGAAGGCCAACACCCATAGTAGAGAGGTTTTTGGGGAGCAGACGATACTCCTAAATGATATTTGTTAAGCGCTTTCTATGTGCCAGGTACTGTACTAAGCACTGGGGTAGATACAAATTAATCAAGTTGGTCACCGTTCCTGTCACCATGGGGCTCATGGCCTAGGAGGGAGAACCCCCATTTTACAGTTGAGGAAACAGGCACAAAGAAGTTAAGCAACTTTCCCGAGGTCACACAGGCAAGTGGCAGAACTGGGATTAGAACCCGGGCCCTGTTCTTTCCACTAGGCTCTGCTTCTTCTGGTTCTCCCACTCAGTACTCCAGGCAAACATGTGAATACAGGGCACCGATGTTATTGAAGGACCAGTCTTTGCATAATGAGCTTTGAAAGAAAAATACTTGCATGAGGGTGCCCTCCCCTTTCGCTAGGCAACGTTGCAGTATCTTCACTTTGCATTGGTTGAGTGCCACTTGGATTTAGACCGCTCTACTTAGTCGGTAATTATAAGTTTCAAAATCATGTGCTCCATTAAGTCATTTACATGTAGTCTTGGAAAGAATTGGAGGCGAGGAGAAGCTCCAGGGTACAGAATAAGGGAGGCCTTGGGAAAGAAGCCTTGGAGTAGTTCACCACCACCAAGATGTATTTAGTCAGTGTATATAAACAAAAGAAGTCACAGTGTGCCTGGACATTATTTGTCCCAGATGGAGTTCTATACTTGGCTCATTATACTGCGCTGATGTCATGGTACAGAAACGGGCACTGAATTAGAGGCGTGCATAGAATCTGTTGTGTGCTTGTGTGTGGCAAGAGGGTGAGAGGAGGAGGGGAAGCACTAGCTGGAAAATCTTTGTCAAGTTTTCCTTTGCTGTCTGCAGAGAATGCTGTCAGTTCTGAAACTGAAAGAGGAGCAGAGAATGGGAAGAGTTAGAATAGTTTCTCCAATGGATATTGCTAATATTATTATTAATTATAATACTATGATAATATCATTATCATTGTTGAAAATCATTATCAGGTAAAAAGAACCAAGGGAGCACCATTAGATTGTAAGAACCTTGTCTTGTACGTTCATTGTATGCTTCCAAGCACTTAGTACAGGGTTCTAAACATACAGCACGTGCTCGGTAGATGCTGTTGAGGATAATATTCAGGTAGTAAGCATGTTTACAAGATGGATATAGGCATGTCCCAGGTTCCAGCCACTTCATGATACAACCCTGGGGTATAGCTGTTATCCCTTATCCCAAGTTGCAGTCGCCTCAGCCATTCTTTGAGTCATTACCCCAAGCAAAAGCTCTACTGCCCATAATGTTACAGCCAAGCACGACTGCTAAGTAAAGCCAGCCTCACCTTTTAGTCACCTGAGTCACCTGAGCTGAGTTTAAGTAATCAGCAATGGCTTGACCTTGGAGGAAGCTCTGCCCACAGTTTATCATATTTTTGAGGCGTAGAAGAGACCCCCTGCCCCGATCAGGTAACCAAAGAGGATGTTGACCTGGGGGAGGTAACTTTGTTCAGAAATGGATGATGAAAAAAATGTGTGTTAGTTGCAGCTCCTTTGGAAGAATCATTGCCCAGTGGCTATCTCATTGAACTTTGACAACCAGTGGTATTTATGGTGCACTTACTGTGTGCAGAGCACTGTATTAAGTACTTGGGAGAGTACAGAATAACAATACTTGTCAGCTGTGTGACTGTGGGCAAGTCACTTCACTTCTCTGAGCCTCAGTTCCCTCACGTGGGGATTAAGACTGTGAGCCTCACGTGGGACAACCTGATGACCCTGTATCTACCCCAGAGCTTAGAACAGTGCTCTGCACATAGTAAACGCTTAACAAATACCAACATTATTATTAAACAGACACATTCCCTGGCTTCAAGGAACTTTCATTTCAGTGCATCATTGCAAGAGGTTGAAGCAGATGAAGCAGCAGTTATCATCTCACAGCCACCAGTTAATATTTGGGGATTAAGAAGCCTTACTTCAATAAGTTGGATTTACTGAGTGCTTAGGTGTGCAGAGCACTGTATTAAACACTTGGGAGAGTACAGTACAATAGAGTCGGTAGACACATTCCCTTCCCCCAGAGAGCTTAGAGTCTAGAGGGAGAGACGTTAATGGCGTTAATATTAATAAATTAAGGATAGGTACATAAGTGTTGTGGGGTTGAGGGAGGGGTGAATAAATTTACTTCCATTTTCAAGAAAGTAAATGAACATATGAAAACTAGTGAGCGGAGTTCGGAGGTGCTAAGAAAGAGTCTGAGAAGGTACTTTAAGAAAAGAAGGTGGTTGTGTTTCAAGGCAAGTTGGAAAACTTCTTTGCTGTAGTTGAAAACCCACTTCCACAGTCAGCAGTGTGCAGCCTCTTGCAAAGACTCACCATCAGAAAACAGCTGCTCAGTTAATTAATGGCATGATGTTTGGCTCCGAATTACTTTAACCAAGATTAAACGGTAGTTTGATGCTATTTAGAGTTACAGCATATATAGCACTTAAAAGAATTTCTGGACTGGGTCCTAATTTATAACATGTAAGTCTTTGGCAAAACATATCTCATGATCTAACCATTTGTGATTCAACCATGTTTTCAGGGAGCCTAAGCCTACTGGACATTTGAGGGTGTTCATTCGTTCAGTCATATTTATTTAGCGCTTACTGTGCACAGAGCACTGTACTAAATGCTTGGAAAGTAAAATTCAGCAACAAATAGAGATAATCCCTGCCCAAAATGGGCTCACAGTCTAGATGCTTGAACTGGTTGTTGGTAATGGTAAGGCCAGGATTTCTCTAGGGACAAAATTACTTTAGCTGCATTTTTACCGTTATTTCATTTTATAAAAGAACTCAGAACTGGTATAATGGGCAATAGATGGTGGGAATGGGGGTAGGAAGGGAAACCAGAGGGCAAAGAGGAGGAAGCCATTTCGATTAAAGTGTTTTATACCTATGTTCAGGTATTGTTTAAAAATGAACCTAACTTGCTTAAGAAACCTAATCAATAAAGCACTTGAGTGATTCAGGGGAGTATGATGGCGACCCAATTGCTGAGAAAACATCCAAAGGTACCCCCTCTTGCACATAAATGCCAGTAGAGGTTTAAAAGGATTTTGTTGACTCTAAGTACTGATTTTAAGACTTGGAACCAAGTACCCCTTTGCTTGTTTTTTTGTTGGAAGAACTGTAATTGAAGTTTGGGGATTGGGTGTTTATGGTTAGCCTGAAAAGCAGTTGTTGCCTCCCTGTGAAGATAATATATATTACACTCAGCAATTCTTTTTCACTTAAAAGTTAAACTATATTTCTATACTTAGTAGATGGCAACTCTTCTTGTAATTTAATCTTTTCAGTATATAATTTAGGTGCAAAAGTAGAACTTCACAAAGTTGGCTAATACATTTTCCAAAGCACGTAGGAGTTTTTTGTGTTGGATGTGTGTGTGTAAAACTCCTTTTTTCCTGAAGTAATGGAGATTATTTGGACATTTTATTTAATGGAGAGGTGGGGATGAGCTAAATGGCCCTGAGTGAATTATGTAAACTGGAGTTCCTTAATGAAGGACATTTAACATATTGTATATAATTTACAACTATAATAACTTAACCCTCCAGGATTTCCTGTTAGTAGATAGCTGGGGGCAATCCTTCACCCCAGTCATTTCATATCTACTCCATGTCCTAACTTGTCTATCTCAGTCAGTAACACCACCACCCTCCCTGTCCCATGTCCCAAATGCCTGTTATGCCGGACTCTTCTCTGTCTTTCAATTCTCCCATTCAGCTCACTACCACATCCAGCCAGCATTTCTTACCCAACATTTCCCCAATCCCTCATTTCATACATACTTTGTTACAAGCTCTAGACAGTCATAATGGTCTCTTCGCTGGTCTCCCTGGCTCCAAGGTCTCCCTATTCTACCACATGTATCTGCAAGATTCACCTTCCTGAAGCTCCGCTTCACAAATATTTCTCCACTAGCTCTCCGTGTCCCTCTGCATCAAGCATAAACTTCTCTCTTTTGTCTTCGAGGCTCTACACAGATTATGGATATTCAATAGTATTTATTTATTGAGCGCTTACTATGTGCAGAGCACTGTACTAAGCGCTTGGGATGAACAAGTCGGCAACAGATAGAGACAGTCCCTGCCGTTTGACGGGCTTACAGTCTAATCGGGGGAGACGGACAGACAAGAACAATGGCACTAAACAGCGTCAAGGGGAAGAACATCTCGTAAAAACAATGGCAACTAAATAGAATCAAGGCGATGTACAATTCATTAACAAAATAAATAGGGTAACGAAAATATATACAGTTCTGATCTGTTCTGTTCCCTCACTACTTCTCAAACTCCACTCTCCTTTGATTCCAAGCTAGCTTTCTACCTGTAGCTCTCTCTCCTATCTCCCATCACCATCTTCTCACTCTTGCCCTCCCTTGGTTTGTAACTCCCTTCTCTCCTATTTTGCCATTGTTTTTACGAGGTGTTTGCCATTGTTTTTACGAGAAGTTCTTCCCCTTGACTCTATTTATTGCCATTGTTCTTGTCTGTCCGTCTCCCCCGATTAGACTGTAAGCCCGTCAAACCGCAGGGACTGTCTCTATCTGTTGCCGACTTGTTCATTCCAAGCGCTTAGTACAGTGCTGTGCACATAGTAAGCGCTCAATAAATACTATTGAATGAATGAATGAATGAACCAGTTGCAGTCCTCATATTCAAAGCCCTCCTGAGAGCTCACCTCCTCCAATCACCCTTCCATGACTAATTCCCAGCATCCCAAGTCATTTAGACCTATTAGTTGACCCTAGCACATAGCGGTGGCATTTTTTAAGCTCCTGTTTTGTGCCAGGCACTGTTCTGGGACAGATATAAGGCAGTCAGGTTGGACACAGTCCTTGTCCCAAATCACATCAGACTTAATCCCCATTTTGCAGATGAGGTAACTGAGGCCCAGGGAAGTGAAGTGACTTGCCTAAGGTCACACAGCAGACAAGTGGCGGAGCAGGGATTAGAACCCCTGACCTTCTGACTCCCAGACCCTTGCTTTATCCACTAGGCCATGCCACATATCGATGTGCACGGATTCAACTGTATATTCCATTATGTATTTTGAATACTCTGTAAATACATTTATGTCCATCTCCCCCATTAACAATAATAATAATAAGCAGTGCGGCTCAGTGGAAAGAGCCCGGGCTTGGGAGTCAGAGGTCATGGGTTCTAATCCCGGCTCTGCCGCTTGCCAGCTGTGTGACTTTGGGCAAGTCACTTCGTTTCTCTGTGCCTCAGCTGCCTCATCTGTAAAATGAGAATTAAAATTGTGAGCCCCACATGGGACAACCTGATCACCTTGTATCCCCCCAGCGCTTGGAACAGTGCTTTGCACATAGTAAGTGCTTAACAAATACCAACATTGTTATTATTATTACTAGAATGTGAGCTTCTTATGTCTTGCAATTGTCAGTTCTCTGTTTTGTACTTTCCAAGTGCTTATGGTGCTCAGTTGATATGATTGTTTGGTGAGGAGCAGTGTTGCCTAATGGATAGAGCACAGACCTGGGAGTCAGAAGGACCTGGGTCTAATCCCGGCTCTGCCACTTGTCTACTGTGTGACCTTGGGCAAGTGGCTTCACTTCTCTGTGTCTCAATTCCCTCATTCATTCATTCATTCGTATTTATTGAGTGCCAACTGCATTCAAAGCACTGTACTAACCACTTGGAAGAGTACAATATAGCAACAGACTCCGGCCCACAATGAGCTCCAAGTCTAGAAGGGGAGACAGACATTAATATAAATAAATAGATAAATAGATTAAAGATGTATACATATGTGCTCCGGGGATGGGAAGGAGTATGAATGAAGGACCAAGTAAGAGCAACGGAGAAGGGGCTGGGAGAAGAGGAAAGTAGGGCTTAGTCAAGGAAGGCTTCTAGGAGGAGATGTGTAATCTCCATCTGTAAAATGGAGATTAAGACTGTGAGCCGTATGCAGGACAGGGACTGTGTCCAAACTGATTAACTTGTCTTTACCCCTATGCTTGGAAAAGTGCTTGGCACATAGTAAGTGCTTAACAAATATCACAATTACTATTATTATTATTATTAAGGTACAAATATTTCACATGCTTTTGCAGCTTGGATCACTTTGCTACGACTCCTTATGGTTAATGGCGGCCGTCAGGCCTAGGGCAATTCATCATTGGCCTAGTGACAAGAGCACGGGCTTGGGAGTTAGAAGACATGGATTTTAATTCCGGCTCCCCCACTTGTCTGCTTGTATGACTTTGTGCAAGTCACTTCTCGGGGGCCCCAGTTACGTCATCTGTAAAGTGGGGATTAAGACTGTGAGCCCCATGTAGAATGAGGACTGACTACATCCAACCTGATTACCTTGTATCTTCCCCAGCGCTTAGAACAGTGCTTGGTACATAGTAAGTGCTTGACGATATCATAATTATTATTATCTTTGGGTGGAAGTGAATTAAGAATCTAGGTAGGGATAAGAGGATGTAATGTCAAGGAATGGATGGGACCCCATAGATTTTTCGTTTTCCCCCTAAATTCAAAGCTGCTTTATGGTGACTTTTCTTAGGATCTACTTTCTCTGGAGAAAATCCTGAGATAAATTTTAGATTTAGGCCCTTTAGTCCTAGTCTTCTGTACCACTTGCGGAGTAAGGATTTGTCATGGAGTTGGCTGTGTGTGGGATTCTTAAGGCTGACACTAGGACTTGAACACAGACAGTGAACTTCCGGAAGGGAAGCACTTCCCGAATGTTCACCAGTTCCTTTTTTGTTTTTAAAAAAATTTTTTTTAAACTATTTGCTTTGTCCTATTAAAGGCCAGGGTTTTGCATGAAACGTGATGTATACAAAAGCAGCCTCGTCAGCTCCCAAATTCAGGGTTGGGTTTCAGTGGCTTGCATTGATGTTTAAAGTCTGTAAGAGAGTCTTAAAAAGTTGGCTGAGAATGAGAGGATAAACTTTGTTACCAGCTGCATAAACCCACTAAGAGGACTGATTGAGGAAGACCTGCTTTCCGGGCCTTGCCATGCCTTTTATTCGCTTTGCGATTTTGAGTAATGCACTCATTTCTTTAAATCTTCATTTCTCCATCTTCAAGAAGGGGAGATTCCTTGCCTCATAGGGAAACTGAGAGGCCAGCCAATTTTCTGTTTAGGCAGGTAAGAGGGGGCTAGTGGAGATCCTGATTGTTCAGACTTGAGAGTTCCCTTATTATTTTCATCATTATCATTGGTATTTACTGAGTAGTTACTGTGTACAGAGGACTGTGCTAAGCACTAGGGAGAACACAATACAACAGAGTTGGTAGACACGTTTCTGCTCACAACAACTTGTCTGCTTTGTGACCTCGGGCAGTCACTTCACTTTTCTCTGCCCCAGTTGCCTCCTCTGTTGAATGGAGATTAAGAATGTGAGCCCTATGTGGGACATAGACTGTGTTCCAACCTAATACAGTACAGTGCTCTGCACATTGTAAGCGCTCAATAAATACTATTGAATGAATAATAAAATGCCTGGCACATAGTTAACACTTCACAAATACCATAAAAAGAAAAACAAAAAAAGTTTACATGATGAAGACTCTAGCTGAAGCAGCTTCAACAGAGCCCGAATATCTGGGTTTAGGCCTAAGACTAGGCCTTGGAGATAGCCGGTGGTTCTGATGTAGAGGTTATAATTTTTTTATGGTATTAGTTAAGCACTTACTGTGTGCCAGGCATTGTTCTAAGCGCTGGGGTAGTTACAAAGTAATCAGGTTGGACACAGTTCCTGCCCCACATGGGGCTCACGTTCTTAACCCCCGTTTCACAGATGAGGTAACTGAGGTCCAGAAAAGTGAAACGACTTGCTCAAGGTCACACAGTAGACAAGTGGCGGAGCTGGAATTAGAACCCAGCTCCTTCTGACGCCCAGGCCCATGCTCTATCCAGTAGGCTATGCTGCTTCTGGGAGGGTGAGAAAATTTCATTTTAGGAGTTTCCCTGAGGCCCATACATCACTAGCTATGCTTCTGCTTTTCAGGATCACATCGTGGAGAGATCTTGAGCAGGCCATGACCTCTTGATTGGCATGCTGATGAGGGCCTATGATTTTCCACATGCCTGGACTTTTCTGTTGCAAGCTGCCTGTATTCTCCTCCTTGCTCCAGGGAATTATGGGCCAATCAACTAATCCCTCATGCTTGGCTATGAGCAGAGGCAAGGCGAAAGTACAGAGGCTCTCTGGAGCAGTTCGTTTAGCCATGGCGGGTGGGTTCCAAGTTGCAATCCATTTGAAATTGGATGCACTTGTGTCCATATCCTCTCTGGTGTATGATTTCTTTTGCCTCCGATCCATATGACACAGTGAAAGAATGAAGCATTTGGTTCTTCTGGGAATGTCATCCAAGGTTTTCTGTTTGGGAAACTGAAAGCAAGGACAGAGGAAATGTTTTCAAGGCCTCAGAGCATGCTGCATCTCATCTGATAATCAAGAGTCAGTGGTTGTCTAGACTAGCATGGCGTGCCACTATCGAGAAAGGAACAGCACTTTTGAAGCAGAAGCCACTAAGGATTGAGATGAGTATGCGAAAGAAAAACATCACCAGTACTGCAAACATCAAGCACGACAGCACGAGGGGCAGCCTCTAGGTGTTTTTCCCTTTTATAGACTGTAAGCTCATTGTGGGCATGGAATGTGTCTGTTTATTGTTATATTGTACTGTCCCAAACACTTAGTACAATGCTCCACACGCAGTAAACTCTCAATAACTGTGATTGAATGAATGTATGTTTATGAAACATAGCTGGGATTGTGACTCCCTGATGGGCCCCCTCTGTCCCACATGTACTCGTATTCACCACCATTGGCATCTTCAAGTACATAGGACAACTATTACCACAGGGTAAAACTATAGAATATATAGAGAGTGCATATAAGTCATTACTGCTACAAGTGGGACCTGTCTTCATTTTAATAATTTTGAGTATTAGACACAATTTTAATAAGCTTACTGACAAGGGTGATTTGAGTGTGGCATGTTATAATTTCTGTTTTTTCCCTGTCCAATGCTTAAAATGAGCAGATGCCATGCTTTAAAGTCATTTAATGCTCCTTTCTTTGGGCTTTCTTGTCCTTTATCTGTCTGCTAATGAGCTCCCTTTTTTTGCCACCCTTAGCTTCCTCTATCCTGAAGGACAGGTGAGCAAACTTTCATTGCTGTTAAATGCCAGAGTAGGAAACATTTTATGCTTTGTAGAGTGATGCTCCTTGTTTCTCCTCCCCCTCTACCCCTTCCTGTTCCCTAGAGTGACTTGCCCAGGGCCACACAGCAGACAAGTGGCCGACAGGATTAGAACTCATGACTTTCTGACTTCCAGGCTTGTGCCTTATCCACTAGGCCATGCTGCTGCCCAGTACAGTCGGATCAGTCCTAGTCCCTGTCTAGCATGATCATGGCCCAGAATGGATATGCGCAGGTCATATGAGTCAGGTAATATGTTGTCACTGGCAGCGAGATAGCTGGGAAAATGGAGAAGGTAGAAGTAAGACAAAGACGTCTGGACTTCTTAAAAGATGGAAAGCAAATGTGACCAGTGATGCTCAGTTTTTTTGCAATTAAGTATCGACAAAGCAACCAAAGGTATTTTGATTTTTGACTCTACTAAATTTAATTTAGATTCTCCTCTTCAGTAGTCCCGTACTTCTGAATGTCGGTATATGTAGCCCTAGAATAGAATAGCAATCCTAGACCTGGGCTTCGTAAGCGGAAGGCTTAATGCACTTCCTTTCAATTCAGTGTCAATCACAAGCTAGGTTTCTTAAACCAAGATTTAATCAATGTTATTTATTGTGCATTTTCTGTGTTCAGAGTACTGTACTATGTGCTTGGGAGAATACAATATAAAAGAGTCGGTAGACACAATCCCTACCCAAAGGTGCTTACAGTCTATCTGGGGAGGCAGACTTTAAAATAAATGTTGACCATAGGTTCATTCATCCACATGGCCCATTATGGCCGAAGTATCCATTCAGCACCAGTTTATACAGATTTCATAGAAAAATTTGATTCCATTAGATCTTGGCTTTTTTGGTTGTTGTTGTTGTTATGGGAGAGGAGCTGTTTATTAAGCACTTACTATGTGCCAAGCATTGAAACTAAGTGCTGGGGTAGACACAAGCTAATCAGGTTGGATACAGTCCCTGTCCCAAATGGGGCTCACAGTCTTAATCCCCATTTTACAGATGAGGTAATGGTGGTGCAGAGAAGTGAAATGTTTGTCCAAGGTCACACAGCACACAACTGACAGAGCTGGGATTAAAACTCAGGTCCTTCTGTCTCCCAGGTGTGTGCTCTATCCACTAGGCCATACTGCTCTGTAAATTAATAGTCACATTTGGTTGCCCCGAAAGGTTCATCCAGGTTCTGAGACTGCTACTTTGGCTGACTTTAATTCATTCATTCAATAGTATTTATTGGGCGCTTACTTTGTGCAGAGCACTGTACTAAGCGCTTGGAATTTACAATTCGGCAGCAGATAGAAACACTGTAGGAGCTGAGGTCCCACTGGCTGATCCATTTCCCATCCGATGGAGTAAAATGGGAATATGAGGTGGGCTAGGTCCTGTTCAACTTATTCTATGCAGCCCTGCTGGAAGAGAGCTGGATGGAGGTGCTAGAATATGCTTCCGCACCTCTGGAAGCCTGTTCCAACTGAACAGGTTGTGTGTGTCATCTAAAGTCCTTGAAACAGTCATTCAAGCAGTGTTTCATGCAAGTGACTGCACCCTAGAGGCATACACCCAAGAAGACATGCAAATGTTTGTAAAGCGCTTCACTGAATCAGGGAGGCTCTGTGGGCTGATAATAAATGGGTTAAAAAACGAAACAAAACAAAGAACACTGAGGCAGTGTATCAGTCTGCACCAGGTAATCCATACACACAGTTATAATTTGTATTCACAGCACAGAGCCACTCACAATTCTGCTACCTAGGCAGCAACCCGACCTAGGGCACAGTGATATACAAGTAAGTAGTGAACCAAATCAGGTGACCAGAGGCTGTTGAGTGTGGTGCCAGTGTGATATCAGACTTATTTTTTTCTGGTATTTGCCATGCTGCTTCTCTATCACTTTTCCTCATCTAGACTTAGCCCCAAGTGGGACAAGGACTTGTCTCCAACCTGATTATCATGTACCTACCCCAGTGCTCAATACAGTGCATCACACATAGTAAGCGCTTACCAAATATCAGTGATTTTATCCTTGGTATAGTGGATTAATCTCTAGATTGGAAACTTAGCTCAGTATTTCACTAAGTGCCTGGGCGGATCTTTGGTGCTTAAAATCCCTTGTGTGGAAGTGAATTGAATCTAGGGTGTGACTTGGATGGGTATGTGATGTCAGAACATTGCATGGGTCGTGGGCACTCTAGTGCAGTGTTGTGGACTTTGCTGCCTAGCTGTAGAAGTCACTCCCGAACCAAAAAAAGGGCTTACAGTGTGGGGGGAATCCTCCGTAAAAGGAGTTTGTGAGGCAACCCCCGTGGCTCAGAGCTAATAGGCACGTTTCTACTTCACAAAAACATTGCTTCCTGAACCACCATCCCACTGCTGGTCACTGAGGCCCAAGTTGTGTTTCTGCTGCTGCTACTCACCTCCTCCTTAGAAGCAGCGAGGCTCAGTGGAAAGAGCACGGGATTGGGAGTCAGAGGTTATGGGTTCGAATCCTGATCTGCCACTTGTCAGCTGTGTGACTGTGGGCAAGTCACTTAACTTCTCTGTGCCTCAGTAGGTCTTGGGTTCTAATCCCTGATCCACCACTTGTCTGCTGTGTGACCGGCAATTCACTTAACCTCTTTGTGCCTCAGTTACTTGATCTGTAAAAAATGAGGATTAAGAATGTGAACCCAATATGGGACAGGGACTGTGTCCAACCTGGTTAACTTGTATCTACTCCAGTGCTTAGAACAGTGCTTGCCAGGTAGTAAGGAGTTAATAAGTGCCATAATTATTCTTCTTCTGAACTTCTCTGTGCCTCAGTTCCTTCATCTCTAAAATAGGGATCAAGACTATGAGTCTTATGTGGGACAGGGGCTGTGTCCAACCTTATTTGCTTGTGTCTGCCGCAGTGCTTAGAACAGTGCCTGACATATAGTAAGCACTCAACAAATACCGCTATGGTTATTAGTATTAGATTATGAGCCCCAGGTGGGGTAGGGACTGTGTTTGATCTGGTTATCTTGTATCTACCTCAGCAGTTAGTATAGTGCCTGGCACATACTAAGTGCTTAACAATGCTCTTAAAAAAAAAAAAGCACATAACTGCCAGGCCACTGGGCTGGACTTTGGAGGCAACACAGACGTCTTTCCCTGGCATCCCAATGCCGCCTCAGACTCCCCAGTCTGGTGACGGTTACTTGTGTGACGGGACCTGTTGCCTTTTCCATCTTTGCCTAAATGACCTCTGACGTTGGTCTTCCCAGTCGACTCTGAGAAGTTTGTGTTGGCTTTATGGTAGCCATGGTTTTTAATATGTTCAGAAGTTTATCTCTCCGTCCTTCCCGGACGCCAGTTTATAAATCTTTGGTTTCTGAGTAATTCCTGTAAATCCTAAGAGGGCCTAAAGTTAAAACTGTCATTTCCTTTTCATCAGCAAGTGCTTCCTCCCAGTAGAGTTATGTGTGACGTCTGTGTGGCTGACAGGTAGAGCTGTGATAGCTGATGCCAAGTTGTCATGATTCATCAATCCACAGTCAGTAAGGCCGGTTATCTTCCGTTAATGGACTGGGCCAGTAGAATCACTGCAGTTAATGAGACCAAAATGGAAATCATGAAATTGCAGCTTTCCTTTTCCTCTGAGGGTGACAGACACTGGACTTTAATATGTAAGGAAAATGATTCACTCTCAAAACCTATCTGGCTCTGTAGACTATTATTAAAAAAAGTGTCCTTTTTCTATCCATTTTTAATTCTCTGTATTTTCTTTTGCCTTTTTTCTTTGGCAAACTGATCATTAGTTTAGTTTTTATTTTGTCTTTGGGTATGGTTATTGTTTTTTATTACCAATATCCCAATACAGGCCTCTTAGTTCTTTGGTTCTGTCAAGGTTTGGGGTATAGATCAATACAACTTCCCAGTGTGCTTGATTGCTTTGAGGCACACTCCTATGACTTAATTAGCGTGATACTCTCTTTTTTCTTTCCATTATCCTTTGGAACTGGAAAAAATGTTATAGTGACCCTTCTTTCTCTTTCGATAAATCTTTTTCCTCTAAATAAATACCTGGCTGTATTGGAAATCAGTATTTGCTTGCAGTATGGGAAGAGGAGGAATGTTGTTCACTCAGGAAGTTAGCAAAAAGTTTCAGGATTTTGAAAATAGAAACTGTATTCATTGTGTGTATGTGTGTGTGAGAGTGAGAGAGAACTTTTAACATTCATTTCTATTTGTAGTCAAAAAAAGAAACAACGCAGGGCTTCCATGATACAAAAGGTTAAGTGCCACAGACTCTGCCAGTGAGTGACTCACCAATCTCACCAAGTCTGAGTGCTGCAAGACGTTTCTGTTTCATTCATGTCTGTTGTCAGGGAGAGTCATCAGTCTGCTGTGTGGTGTTTTGGATTTTCTTTTTGTTTTCCTTAAAGATTTAAATTGTGACTGAAGTTATGAGGAGGGAATCTTTCCCCAAGACAGTATGTTTCCTTTAAAGACATCTTGTTGATACCAAAATGTACCAGGCTCTTCTGTAGGACTAATAAATTTCTCAGCATTGTTTAAGGAAGATTAAATATTAGGATTCAGAAGCTTGGATGGTATCTGAGGTAACTTAATAGACTACAATCTGGTTACTACAGCAACCCAGCAGCATTGAATAGCGCAGGGACTTAGAGCTTTAAATGAGGTATTGTATTGGAATGCTGAAAAGCGTCCCATTCAGTCATTCATCTTCCTGAAGAATGGTGGCTAGCTCTAGAGGACAGTCACCTGTAGACGTCTGGAATGCCAAAGCCTTCTCACTGAGAGAATGGTACTGGCTTGCCTTTAGTGATAGCTAAGGAAGCTGTTGATCCTTGTCTTATAATTTCATGGTAAGCTGGTAACCTAAAATGAGGAGAAACACATATACTCTAAAAGCCTCCTCTCTTACATACAACGAGCCTTTTAAGTGAAGCCCAGATTATTATTTTAAGACTCATAGACTGTGAGTTCCTTGTGAGCAGAAATTGTATCTACCAGCTTTTTTGTACTGTACTGTCCCAAGTGTCTAGGATAGTGCTCTGCACACAGTAAATGCTCAGTAAATACCATTCATTGATTGACATAGGTAATTTTACTTGGAAAACAAGTGCAGTAATAATAATGATGGGTTTTTGTTAAGCGCTTACTATGTGTTAGGCACTATACTGAGCGCTGGGGGGCGGGGGTACAAACAAATCTAGTTGGACACAGTCCCTATCCCTTGTCAGCCTCAAAGTCTCTCCCCATTTTACAGATGGGTAACTGAGGCCCAGAGAAGTGAAGTGACCACACAGCAAGTTCCAAGGTCACACAGCAGACAAGTGTTGGAGCCGGGTTTAGAACCCAAGGCCTTCTGACTCTCTGGCCCGTCCTCTATCCACTATGCCATGCTGCTTCTTATGGCAGTAGCCAAGATTATTTTAAGTAATAATATTGATTGTGGTATTTGTTAAACACTTACTTTGTGCCAGGCAGTGTACTAAGCACTGGGGTGGATACAAGCAAGTCAGATTGGACACAGTCCCTCTCTCCCACAGGGCTCACAATGTTAGTACCCATTTTACAGATGAGGTAACTGAGGCACAGAGAAGTGAAATGACTTGCTCAAGGCCACCCAGCAGACAAGTGGCAGAGCTGGGATTAGAACCCATTACCTTCTGACTCCCAGGCCCATGCTCTATCCACTGCACCATGCTGCTTGCCTGTAGGATGGTCACCATTGTCTGGATTCCATCCAGTCGCCCAAGTGGCTCAGGTCAGACTGTCAGCTGCTATGGGTGGCCATAACACAGCAGAAAAGAGAAGGCTTTCTAACTTTCTCCATTTCTTTCCTTTCTCTCCTTTTCCTAATTTCTTTCTTACTCCCTTTCTGTTTTGTGGTCATGATCATAGCTCCTGCCTAGTCTCCATCCTGTCCATATCTGAAATTTATTTGTTGATATTAATATCCATCTCCCCCTCTGGACTCTAAGCTTGTTGTAGCCAGGGAATGTATCTGTTTGTTGTTATATTGTACTCTCCCAAGTGCATAGTACAGTGCTCTGCACACAGTGAGCGTTCAATAAATGCGATTGACTGGCTGACTGGATAACTACTGCATTAAAGGCCCTGGTACAGGGTAGCTGGTTGTTCATACCTTTGCCTGAGTTATAGATTGCTTTCTTCCCAGTTAACCAGCCCATCCTGTCCTGTTCCTTCTTCTCTGCTGCTTCTGCCTGATGACTCTTAGGTTTCCCTTCTGCTGTACTCCCATCTAACCCCTCCCCACATCCTCTGAACTATCTAAATGTAATCTGAAATCCGGTCACTTTAATAGTGTTTTATTCGTGGTATTATTGAACGCTCTAGTTTTAATTTGGATAATAAAGTTCATCCGAGATTTTAATCTGATTCCATCTTTAAAAGGTTTTAAGAGAAGCAGCGTGGCTTAGTGGATAGAGCACAGGCCTATGAGTCAGACGGACCTGTATTCGAATCCCGGCTCCGCCACATGTCTGCTGCATGACCTTGGGCGAGTCGCTTCACTTTACAGATCTTTTAGTTGACTGACACTAATCTAGTGGAAGGAACATAGGGCTGGGATTTAGGAGACCTGGGTTATTATCCCAGCTCTGCCACTTACCTAATGCGTGACTGTGCATCAGGTACTTGGTCTGTAAAATAATAATGGTGGCATTTGTTAAACGCTTACTTTGTGTCAGACACTTATCTAAGTGCTGGGGTGGTTACTGCCAAATCAGGTTGGTCACAGTCCCTGTCCCATGTAGGGCTTATAGTCTCAATCCCCATTTTACAGATGACGGAACCGTAGAAGTGAAGTGACTTGCCGGAGATCACAAAGGGGACAAGCCACGGTGTGAGATTAGAACCCATAACCTTCTTAGTCCCAGGGCCATGCTCTATCCACTGCGCCTCTTCTTCCTTCCCCTTAGACCACGAGCCCATTCCGGGACAGGGACTGTATCTGGTCTGATAGCCACTCAGTTCTTAGTACTGTGCTTGGCACCTAGTAAGCACTTAACAAATACCACAGTTAATATTATTAGTATCACCGAGTCTTGTGATTCTGGTGGTTGATGGTCCGGCACATGAGCGATCTGGCGTGCTGCACCACTTTTGCATGAGCAATTGTATCTAAATGTGGCAGAAGAGAGACTCCCTTCACTGCCTTGTCCTCCTGAGAGATGCAGACTGCCCCTTTCTCTGACTGCCCCTTTCACTTGCAACCTTTTTTAATACGATAATCTAGTGCATTCCACCACATCTCTTCTCTCCTTCCCCCCAACCCCAACTCCGTGAATTATTCATCAGGGAGAGATGTCAGTTTTAGTGGTTATTGGCAGAAGTGAAAGATGGGTTGGCTTTTATTTTGGTTTATATCTCCTTAGACCCTCTTTGCAGTAAGTTTATAAGGAGGGAAATGGAATTTTCTCCTCATTCTGGGAAAGTAACATTGCAAAACTAAAATTATGATGTGTTTTTTTAATAATTTAACAAGTTGCATTTCAAACTTCACATGGGACAATGGGCTCCTATCTTATTTTCAGAATCTCATAGTAATCATTTTATGACGTTGCAGACTTTTCTGGCCACTTGGCCAAAACTGTGCTGCTACAGCTTGGATTGTGATCTTGAATTTATTTCAAATATTAATAATTAAGTACCTCTTCTTTTGAGATAAGACTGTGAATCGGAAGTTAAATACTCTTTAACCTGTAATGTGTAATGTACCATCAGATGGAAAATGGAATGCATTGAAGGTCAGAACTGTGAAGACGAGTTCTTTAGTGATGTGACATTTGGCCACTTGAGTATTTTTAATATGAGATATTAAACAGCCAAATGTCAAGGCAATTTGGAAAATGCGTCTTTAATTTGAATGTGTTAACCACAGCCTATTTATGGTATGGTATTTAGTAAGTAGAAGCAATATGAAAACTAGCTTCTTGGGGATTTAATTGGAGTGTTTAGAGTAGTGTACATAAATATTTCTCATTCTTAGACCAATAAAACCCCAAAACACTTACATTGTTTTTTGTTGTTATTGTTGTGGAAATGGAATCCCATAAACTAGGCCAATAGAGCACATATGAAAACAAAATTTGGAGTTGAGAGGCTTCAACATGTTTATTATAGGACTGCAAGACCAGCAGGATCTTTTCATTCAAGGTTTTTCACTTCCCTTTTTAATGAAGAACTTTAATATGCCCTCTCCAAAGGACATAAATGAACTGTTCTTAGATTTGAAGATTTGCCACTGTTTTGGCAGTCCTGAAGGATATATTTATGCTAATTCAATGACTTGAAGTTTTTCAGATTTTTATAAATTATATAACTCCATTAAGTGTCTAAACTTTAGAGGTAGCCAAGCTCCTTTGCTGCCTCCCTCCTGTCTGGGGCATGTATTTAAGTAATCAGACTTTTGAAATGGTCAAACCGGATGTTTCAGCATTAAATTAAAATCAATGTGTTATTTTGGCAGGTCATTCTAGTTCAAGTTAATCCAGGTGAAACTTTTACAATAAGGGCTGAGGATGGCACTCTTCAATGCATTCAAGGTAAGGAAGATTTTTGCATTGTTTCAAGATTTCTAATTCATGGTATATTCTCTTGAGGAATTGACATATTGTCTGTGTTTGTGCATGAATTTGGGGGTTTGGCAAGTGGAACCGTCATAATTCCCCTGAGGGACCCTGACAGACTGTAGAAGGGAACAAGCTAATTCAGTAAGTACCCATGGTTTTTGGGACTCAGTTTTTCAAAGAGTGATTGTGACTGGAAATTCCAGCTTTGAAACCTCTGTCCTCATCCTGGATTTATCTTCAGGAATGTAGAGCGCTTATTTAAATGGTGTTGAAGCAGCCCAAATCGCCAGGAATTCCATAAGACTATCCGTATCAGTCTCGCAGAGTTCTGAAAGCGGGAGTAGATTTGCCCTTGTTTCATCTAAGATCGTAATTTCTCTATTAAGATGTTCTCATGTGGAATGAAACTATCCCAGAATAGCTATTCTCACTCCACAGTGAGCTCTGCAAAGAAAAACTAATTAGGACAATCCAACCCTGTAGTTAGTTTCTAAATGCTGCTGTGCTGGAGGGTTGGCATTGCTTCAAGCTGTTTCTAGCAGCCTTCTAACTGTGGTGTAAATAAACTTGACCCGGGAGCTGTATTAGTGCTGGAGTGTAGACTATCAGACTGCTGGCCGTGTTTGACACCTGTGACTTAGTCCAACAATAAATAAATAATCTTGGGGAAATGCCCTCAGTTTCTCATAATGAACTCAATAGAAATGCAGCTTCCTGAAACTTAGCAAACAATTAGCGAACATTGTAGAAGTGTTCAATCACACCATTTCAATTGTACAGGAAAGTAGGAAAGAAACACTCACAGATTCTGGACTGAATGATCATTTCCCTAGAACCAAGGGTGCCACCTCCATGGGGGAATAAAGGTATTGGGCAGGGAGGCACTGGTGCCTCTCCCCACTGCTAGACAAGGAGGTAGCATGACTCCACACACATTACTCCCGCCAGGCAGCGCACCGTGATGACAGCGTAGCTGCCATTTTGTGGAAGAATTTTACACAGTCTTGGAGGATTTTTAAGCCCTCCCACTGGCTCCCAAGCATTATGCATCCCCTTCCCAGTTCCAGTTCCGTCAGAGCCACGGAACTTGGTGACAAGAGGCACAGCACAGGGAAGCTTGGTGCCCCAAAATTAAACAAACCCAGAGCATCCACGATTCAAAATGTCCAATACTGTACTGGAACCAGATGGGGACAGGCCAGGTGAAAACCAGACTTTCATCATAAAAAGGGACAATAATAATGTTGGTATTTGTTAAGCGCTTACTATGTGCAGAGCACTGTTCTAAGCGCTGGGGTAAACACAGGGGAAGCAGGTTGTCCCACGTGGGGCTCACAGTCTTCATCCCCATTTTACAGATGAGGGAACTGAGGCACAGAGAAGTTAAGTGACTTGCCCACAGTCACACAGCTGACAAGTGGCAGCTGGGACAACTGGCCACCCTAACTTCAAGTAGGCAAACACGGCCTTGGCCCCCACGGGATTGGCGTTGTCGGAGGCGGGTGACACCGTTGACTTTATTTCCACAGCTTTTTGGGCGGGATGGGCAAATAAACCTTAAGAAGGTGGTCTGCCATGTGAGCCCACATGAGCACCTAAAAGTGGGTCTGAGGGGTTGATCAACCTTTGCCAGCTGATGATGCCTCCCACACTGATCTAGGAACCCACGAAGATTCCTTTGGGCTCCAAGGCTGGGTCAGTGTCCTTTTGACTGCATCGTTGCCTCTTCCTCTTTTTTACTTTCCTCCCTCTTTTCCGTTTCCTCTTTTCTCAGTCGTATTTATTGAGAGCTTACTGTGTGCGGAACACTGTACTAAGTGCTTGGGAGAATACCGAGAAACAGAATTTGATAGTGGATGGAGCACAGGCCTGGGAGTCAGAAGGTCATGGGTTCTCGTCCCGGCTCCACCACTTTTTCGCTGTGTGACCTTGGGCAGGTCACTTCACTTCTCTGGGCCTCAGTCACTTCATCTGTAAAACGGGGATTGAGATTGTGAGACCCACATGGGACAAGAGACTGTCTCCAACCTGATTTGCTTGTATACATCCCAGGGCTTAGTACAGTGCTTAGCACATAATAAGCGCTTAACAAATACCATAATTATTATTATTAATGGTATAACAGAAACTTTCCTCGACCTCTTTATCAGACCATTTTCTTTGCTCACCCTTGTGAGCTTCTAGCCCCCCTAAAGTGATGCTCAAAAATCCCTTTATTTTTATTTTTTTAATTGTATATGCTAAGCACTATGTGTCAGACACTGTTCTGAGTGTTGGGGTAGGTACAAGAGAGTTAGGTTGGACAGTCCTGTCCTGCGTGGGACTCACAGTCTGGAAGGGAGAACAGAAGAACCGAGGCACAGAGAAGTCAAATGTCTTGCCTAAGGTCACACAGCAAGCAGTTGGCAAAGCTGGGATTAGAACCCAGGTCTTCTGACTTCTAGGCCTGTACTATTTCCACTAGGCCAGGTTGCTTCTCCACAACATTTGCATTTCATGCTTTGCCTAATGCAGATTGATTATGAAATCTCTTTGGAGTCAAACAGGTATTTTGATGACAACAGAAATTATTCTTGTTTGGCCATTCTCCTGTCTATTCACAGTGCCCCTTTAACTGGATTATATTTTTAAAAAAGCCTTGCTCTTTGTTAATAAATAATATGGAGGAACCTCATGCCTTGGAAGCTCTATAAATATTTAATAATATTGCATATGGTTGCTATCGAGGTTCAGCGCTGTAGTTAACCTCTGCAGATGTCTTTACATTATATTAAAACAGTAAACCCGAAACTAGTAAAACGAAACAGAAACTAGATTATATGTTTTAGCACAAATGTCGAGTTTCACTCAATTCCAAAAGTAAACAAGTAAATTTCCATATCTAATCATAATGGTAGGGAAGGACTCCCCAAACTGGTGAAACTCTGAATCAACCTTTTTAAAAAAAAAAAAAAAAAAATAGAGATCTCATCTTCATACTTTGAAGGGCATGTAAGCTCAGGGGCAAAGGAGAGAGGATGTGAAAATAAAATATTAGTGGAGCTCCTACTGTGTGTAGGGTGTTATTCTACCACTCCACTTAATAGCACTTTCATCATGTTGGTATTGAATTTTAATGCCTCTGTTATTTAGAGAAAACAGCTGCATTGTTGGT
The DNA here is from genome assembly GCF_004115215.2 of Ornithorhynchus anatinus. Taxonomy (NCBI): domain Eukaryota; kingdom Metazoa; phylum Chordata; class Mammalia; order Monotremata; family Ornithorhynchidae; genus Ornithorhynchus; species Ornithorhynchus anatinus. The sequence continues at coordinate 137,933,343 of NC_041728.1, forward strand.
TTAAGTACTTCTCTCTCCCTTTGAAGTATTTTGATTGACTTGATAGACTGATTCAAGTGCTTATTACAAGAGAAGCAGTAGAACCTGGTGGAGAGAGCATGGGCCTGGGAGTCCTCTGACATGGGTTCTAATCCTGATTCGGCACTTGTCTGCTGTGTGACCTTGGGCAAGTCACTTCACTTCTGTGTTATGCAGTTTCCTCATCTGCAAAATGGGAATTCAGTACCTGTTCTCCCTACTTAGACTGAGCGCCCCATGTGGAAAAAGGGACTACGTCCCACCTGAGTACTTTGTATCCACCCCAGCGCTTATGTTTGACACACTGGAAGGGCTTAACACCCCTCTCAGGATCGCACCTGGAGAGTTTCCAGTACTCTACCAGTCTCGGCTATGGGAGGGAGAGTCAGGCAAAGGCCTTTCCATTCCTAGCTTGAGCAGAGGCTAGCCAGTGGAAGGCAATCTTCTACAAGTCAAAACCCACCTGTGCTGGGCAGCAGCGGCATGGAAGAGAGTCGAGGGCGAAGACTCAAGTTGACTTCGTGGAGGAAGGCAGTGGCAAACCACTTCAGTATTTTGACCAAGAAAACTCTGTGGATCCACTACCAATAAGGATTGCAGATGGAGAGTGGGGTGTTCCAGGAGAGATGTATCCATGGAATCGCTGTTGGTCGGAGGCGACTCGACAGGTTAAGACAAGTGCTTAACAAATATCATTGTTGTCATTATTATTGTTATTAATCTGCATACAATAGATTAAGTGCATTGTGGGCCGGTAGTGTGTCTTTTTATTGTTGTATAAGTACTCTGCCAAGAGCTTAGGCAACATTCTGCACATAGTAAGTGCTCAATAAATACGATTGACTGACCAACTAACTACAGTAAGTGCTCAATAGATACTATTGATTGATTCAAGATTATTTTAATGTAGCAGGAGATGACAGCAGACATATTTAGCATAGTTATTGGAAGATTTTTTATAAATTACTGCATATTTCTCTCTCTTTAACTGCATGTGTGTGTGTGTGTACACACACACACAATTATTTTGGATTTTGGGAACACATTGATACGCTTTATGTGATTTCCCAGGGTAAGTAATGTTTTTTAGGCACTTTTAATTAACACCCTGTTTTTATGGAACTAATTGAGTCCTAAGCAGTTAAGGATTAAACATTATATTACTGGAAGAATCAGGAGAGGAAAAGCATCATAAGCAGCTTGGCTTAGTGGAAAGAGCCCAGAATCAGAATAGACATGCCTTCTAATCCTGTCTCCTCCACTTGTCTGCTCTGTGACTTTGGGCAAGTCACTTAACTTCTCTGTGCGTCAGTTTCCTTGTCTGTAAAATGGAATTAAGACTACGAGCCCCATGAGGGCCATCACTGTGTCCAACCTGATTATCTTTTATCTACCCTAGTGCATACTACAGTGCCTGGACTATAGTAAGTGCTTAACAAATACCATCCAAAAAAGGATCGAGTCCCTGCTCTCAAGAAGCTTACAGTCTAATGGGGGAGAACAGCCAGCATATTATTACAATCAAATAATTCATTGGACCCAAACACAGTGAAAATTTACATATGTTTATATTTTTCTGGCTAGTGCAACTCCACAAAACTGGATTTCAAAACCAGCCATAATAGAGGAGAATCAAATCAATCTCTTTATATGATATAATTGTTAATCTTCATATAAATCTTGTAATGTTTCCTTAATAGAATGGATCTAGTTTCAAAGTTAAATTACTTTTCGTTCTGGGTATATCCATGTCAACCGTGTTACAGAATAAATGCCCCCTGGAACCCTTATTTATCTTTCTAAACTAGTTCCTCATTCATGTCTCTAATGCAGTGTCATGCTCAGAGTGAGTGTTATTCACCCCGCCCCCAACCTCACAGCACTTATGTACATATTTAAATTATATATTATGAAATATTTACATTATGCTGTAAACTTAAGGGCAGAAAGCATGTCTGCTGTTTCTGTTGTGTCATAGACTCCTAAGGGCTTACTACAGTGCTCTGCTTATAGTAATGCTCAGTAAATACCATTGATTGAATGTTGAATGTAATTACTTTTTTCAAAATGTGATCTGTTAAAATATATGCAGCTGTGCACTCTCAAGCATAAAATATTAAAATTGAACTTTACCTATGAAACATATTTGGGTATAATGTCAGTTTTCACTTTGTAAAATTTGTCAGTAGTGAAGGTGAGGTTTTAATAAAATGTAAAGTCACTAAACAGAATGCAAGTTGCATTCTCACATAGTCTCATTTTAATTTCAGATTTCAACTGTAAGATTATTTGACCTAAAACAAACTGCTATTATACATATGAGGGAAATTATGGAAAAAACATCTGAACCCTTTGGGAATACTTTTTTTTTTTGCCATGCGCAAGTCCTTGGTAATAGGGGGGAAAAACAGAGGAAATATCCAGCAAGTAGGGGAAGTAGGATCATTCTTAGTCAAAAATTTCTCAATATATTCCATGACACATGAATCACAGGTCTGAAAGGGGCAGTAGGAGGTTATGTTCCTTCTTCTGACTCTAGGCAGTTTGGAATAGAAATCATAGCAAAGGATTCTTTTTGGGGGGGTGGTTTGTTTTTTCCTTTCCTAGAGTGACTTTCTCGGATTAAGGTATTTGTAGAAATGGAAAACTCCTGTCCTGTCTTGTCCTGGCTGGCATGGGTGTTGATATGGTGGAAGAAGGATCCTAGCCTTCCCTCTAGACTCTAAACTCATCATGGTCAGGGAACCTGTTTGCTAAATCTGTTATATTGTACTCTCTCACATGCTTAGAACAGTGCCCTGCACCTAGTTAGCACTCAGTAAATACCATTGATTGATTGATTCACTGGCTACTATGAAAAGACGGCTGGATATAGAGAGAAGCAGTGTGACCTAGTGAATAAAGTATTGGCCCAGTAGTCAGAATGACCTGGATTCTAATCCAGCTCACTTGATGCTGTGTGACCTTGGGCAGGTCACTTAACTTCTCTGTGCCTCATTTACCTCATCTGTAAAATTGGGATTGAGACTGGGAGCCTTTTGTGGGCCAGGGACTGTGTCCAACCTAATTAGCTTGTATCTACCGTAGCGCCTACCCTGGCACACAGTAAGTGCTTAGATGAACTAAAATCCTTTCCAAACTCTTTTTCATCTTTCACTGAAATGCAGGACTGTATCGATGGCTAGCACGTTAGACACACTCAGAATGAGCCAACAAAAAGATATGTTGGAGACTTTCAAGGAGATCGGGGTGGGGATAGCACATGTATGCTTGTTTTGTCTTATGCTGTTCTGTTGTCTCCAGCCCTTACCGATGCCATGGGCACATCTCTACCAGAACGCCCCACCTCCACCTGCAGTCGTTCTGGTAGTGTATACATAGGTAAATAACCATTCAAACCTTCATGTGTAAAGAACCCTCCCCATGGTCCAGTATTGCACGAGCATAGACTTCCTTTTGAACTTGGCACAGGGAGGTTCAAGTAGTTTTGGCGATTCAGATGTGAAATAGAATTATTCAAGTAGTCAACAGAGTAATGGGGAAATTTGCATGCAGAGTATATTCAAGTAGTCATCAGAGTAATGGGAGATATGATGCATGCAAATGATTATATGTCCTGGGTATATTTTTATTATCCAGTATAGCAATTTTGGCTGTCACTTAAATTTTGGGTGGAGGAAATTAATTTTATTAACAGCCACCTCAGCTATTTCATATGTTTTCATTAGGTGCTTTAGGTAGAGCAGTGCTTTGCACATGGTAAGTGCTTAATAAATGCCATAATTATTATCATTAATATTATTATAGGCTGTTAAGAAATTAGGGAACATTCTTTCCATAGCATGCATCTGTCTGGGTGGTGTGAGTAGAATCAGTTTTCTTTGCGTGGGTTCTTCAGTGTAAGTTTTCTGTAATGGTCAGTCACACAACCTTGTAGGAAAACTGACTATTTAATATTGAGCTGCAATTATCTTTGTTGTGTAACACAGATATTGAATAGGATGCCACCATTTTCCAGCTTCTCTGCACTTGATCTTCTGATTTTGTTGGGTGTCTAGGTTATCCTTTAGTAGCAGGTGGAAATTTAACTTGGTGTCTATGAATGAAAGCTTCCTTTCCCTTCATATATCCTATTAAGCACTTATCTATGTACTACAACATGAGATATCATAATTTTTTTCTATTTAGAACTTTAGATACAGAGATTATGATCTCTCTTGTGGAATTATTCGGAGACATGAATAATGACTATTAGATTTTTAAACTCCTCGAGGGCAGGCATTATGTATCTTGCAACTGCTATGCTGTCCCAAGTCCTCAGTTAAGTGCTTGACACCCAGATGCTCAATAACTGTCACTGATAGGACATTTTAAATTACTTGGCAAGGCTGTTCAATTTCTTTTTGATAACTAAAGAAGCCTCAACTTTCAAATTTTACAAACTGAATCTATCTTCCACTGTTGCATGCAGAGTTGTCTTACGTTCCGTTTCCTATTTTAAAAAGTATTTATTTGAGACTTATTCTTTTTTAAATAGCATCAACTCATTACGAGTGTCATTTTGGGGCTGAAAGTAATCATTTTGAAAATTGAGCAAAGTGAAATAAATGAAGGGAATTGGAACTGTTATAGTTTAGATGCATTATGCCATCTGGGTATTTTAACCCTTGCCCTTAGGGTGGGCCATATCAATGTGGCTGAATTTAATTTTATGTAGAATGACCCTTATATAAGTGAATAGCATGTCTCTGTTGCTGTCTGGGGATTTTGGGGTGTTCTATTCCAGCAAAGTAGCCTGGCCTGAAAATACATTACTCATACAATTGGGCTATTCTGTATGGGATTGATAAGGATTTGGCATTCTGTTGCAAACCATCACGTCCCAGCCTAGATTTTTCAATATTAGGGATATAAAAAGATTTATTGCATCATCTTTACTGCTACTGTCCCTGTTGCTATACTTTCTCAATCAGTAGTAATTTTTTGAGAGTTTAAACTCTGTGCAGAGCACTGCACCTAAGTGCTTGGGGCAGTACCATACAACAGTATAACAGGCATGTTCCCTGCCCACAACATCTTCACTATTCCATTCCTAAAAGTGCCCCAAAGTTGGTTTACATTTCAAGGAGGAATAGCCTTGCTGCTTCCTAAAGACTGCTTGCGTTTAGTCAGTTAACAATCTGAATTACTTATTGTTGTGACAGTACACACAGAGACTCATTCATTTATTCATTCATATTTATCGAGTGCTTACTGTGTGCAAAGCATTGTACTAAGCACTTGGGGGAGTACAACATAACAACAGTCACATTCCTGCTCACAAGGAGCTCACAATCAAGAAGAGGAGACAGACATTAATGTAAATAAATAGATAAATTACAGATATATACGGATAAATACATATCATCTTGGAGGTATCTCATTTCAGGTATCAGATACTTTACAAAACAACCTGCTCCCCTGAATTTTCCCATTTTAAAATCAATGTGAATGTACAGCTGTGTCCGTGTGTTTGTGTGTTTGTACTCACAGTCACTCATTCAGTTGTATTTATTGAGTGCTTACCCATCTATGCTGTTAGCCTATAACCATCAGGTTCTATTTCCTATAATAATTTGTTTTGAAATCTTACCTAAGATCATATTGGTGACCATCATTTGTCAGGAAAATGTAAAGGTGGATAAACTCTTGGAATGATAAAATTATGAAATTCTAGCTGACTGAAGTCAGAAACCTATTCAGTTGTATTGAGCACTTACTGTGTGCAGAGCATTGTACTCAGCTTTTGGGAAAGTACAGTATAACTTAATGAGTTTATAACCAGTTAATTTGGTGTTCCTGGATGTGACTAATCCATTCAGATTATGATTCAGATTCAGATTACTCTTTCACAGTAATTTTGGAATAGAATTGAATTCATGGGCTAGAAACTTGTAGACTAATATGAAGCCATCTTAATGGTACTCAAGATGAAACTCCTTCTCCATTCCTATTTTAGGATTTTACAGTTTACAATTGTAAATTTTACAATTTTACTTGTAAATGTTTCTTTGACCGTGAAAAAAAGCTCTACCAATAATTTGATTTAAATCAATGGCATTTGTTGATCACTTGATGTGTGCAGAGCACTAGCCTCCCACTGTACTGAACACCCTGTCAGTCCCATAGCACTTACGTAAACATCTGTAATTTTATGTATTTAAATTAATGTCTGTCTCCCCCTCTAGACTTAAGATCACTGTAGGCAGGGAATATGTCTGTTATTTTGTTGTATTGTAGTAATAAATAATGTTGGTATTAGTTAAGCGCTTACTATGTGCCAAGCACTGTTCTAAGCACTGGGATGGATACAAGGTAATCAGGTTGTCCCACGTAGGGCTCACAGTCTTCATCCCTATTTTACAGATGAGGTAACTGAGGCACAGAGAAGTTAAGTGACTTGCTCAAGGTCACACAGCTGAAAAGTGGCAGAGCTGTGATTAGAACCCATGACCTTCTGACTCCCAGGTCCGTGCTCTATCCACTGTGCTAGGCTGCTTCTCTACTTTCCAAGATGCTTTATACAGTGTTCTGCACACAATAAGCGCAAGCGCACAGTAAATACGATTGACTGATTGACTAAGCACTTGGGAATGTACAAAACAATGGAGTTGGAAGATATGATCCCTGCACACCAGGCCTTTACAGTCTAATGGCAGGAGGTGGGGAGAGACAGGTATTAAAGCAACATGGCCTAGCGGCAAGAACACGGGCTTTGGGAGTCAGCAGACATGGGTTCTGATTCCACTCCTCTACTTGTCTGCTTTGCAGCCTTTGGCAAATCACCTAACTTCTCTGTGCCTGAGTTACTCCATCTGTTAAATGGGGATTAAGACCATGAGCCCCATGTGGGACAACCTGATTACCTGGTATCCCAGTGTTATGTCAGTACTTGCTACATAGTAAACGCTTAACAAATACCGTAATTATAATTATTATTAGTAGTTAGTAGTAGTAAAATAAGTTACAGATAGGGGAAACGGCAGAGTGTAAGGTTTTGCACATCAGTGTGGTTGGGCTGAGGGTGGGGTGAATATCAAGTACTTAAGTACAGATCTAAAAGTCACAGCAACGAGAATTGAGTAATTGAGTAGGTTGACTTTAAAGGAACAAAGTGTGCTGGCTGGGTTGTCATAGATCAGCTAGGTAAGGTAAGGTGAGTTGAGTTCATTGACTGCTTTAAAGTTGATGGTAAGGAACGTTTGTTTGCAGAAGTGGATGGACAACCACTGTAGGTTTTTTTAAGGAGTGGGGAGACAAGGAATGAACCCTTTATTTTTTTTTTAGAAAAATGATCGGGGCAGCTCAGTATGAAGTAAGGATTGGAGTGGGAAGAGACAGGAGGTAGAGAGGTCAATGAGGAGGACGATGTTGTAGTCAGGGTGCGATATTGTACATTCCAATGCTTAGTACAGTGCTCTGCACACAATAAACGCTCAATAAATACTAATGAATGAATATGATAAATGCTTGGTTCATTGTGGTAACTATTTGAATGGAGAGGAAAGGGCAGTTTCTAGAGATGTGAAGGTAGAGCTGACAGGTTTTTGTGACAGATTGTGTGTGGGTTGAATGAGAGAGATAAGTCGAGGACAATGCAAAGGTTATGGACTTGTAAGACAGGGAAGATGATGACACTTTCTACAGGGATAGAAAAGTCAGGGGGAAGAAGGGTTTGGGTGGCGAAGATAAGTTCCGGTTTTATACAAGATAATTGTGGTTGTCTTATTAGTCGAAATGAAAATGAGATATTTAACAAGTAAAATTCATAAATCTAGATAAGTATGCCAATCGTAGTAGAGGATATTGGGGTACAGACAGGTCTAAGTTTGAAGATAAATGGAGGAAAAATTGGCCACTATTAGGATTCTGGGAAAGAAGCAACATGGTTTGCTGCAGCAAATGAAAAGAAAATGAAACAACTGGATGGAGTAGAGTGGAGGGAAAGGGCCAGTGCCCCCAAACAGCCCCTTACCTTCCAGAGTTCTGATGGCCTCATAGACAGGTCTACTGTTAGAATGGTCCTACAGCTAGGAAATGAGACTATCACTACCACTTCGACTCCTTTTCGTATTGCATGTCCGATTGGTCGTCATTGCAATCACAGCCTCATTTTCAGCAAGAACAGGGCCCTGGGTTAAGTCCCGGGGAAAGGCATCCAGTTATCAGCCATCTCCCTCCTTCCACCCAACCTTTTGGCCACCATTAGCAACTAGCAGGTGCTTAAACCACATGAGCTGGCAGGGGGAATTAGTGTGACAGTGACTTGGTGTCCATGTACAACAAATTGAAATTGGCAGGAAACAGTAACAAAAACCGTGTCCAACACATTGAGCTGTTCAAGTTGCCCTCTTCAGTGGCTCCTTTGAGCTGTGCATCGGACAGCCAGTAACTCTAGTCACTTGTGGGGTGTGTGTCAGTGGTCAGTCAGTTGTATTTATTGAGCGTTTACTGTGTGCAGACAACTGTACTAAGTGCTTGGGCAAGTACAATCAAGCGCTTAGTACAATGCTCTGCACACAGTAAGCACTCAATAAATACGATTGAATGAACATAACAAGAAGCTGACACATTCCCTGCCCACAATGAGCTCACAGTCTAGAGGGGGAGACAGACATTAATATAAATAAATAAAAGATGTGTTCATAAGTGCTGTGTGTGTTGGGTGGCTGGGGAGAAGTTGTAGGTGTTGGAGATGGAATCAACGGGGAAGTTCAATTGGTAGATTGGACAGTGGATCGGCATTGTGGATTCTCCTCCCTGGCCAATCAATCTATCAACATATTCATTGAGCACTTACTATGTGCAGAGCACTATACTATAAGTGCTTGGGAGAGTATAATACTACAGAATTGGTAGGCACATTCCTTGCCCACAACAACTTTACAGTCTAGAGAGCAGTGATGGGTTTCGCCGCTGCCAGCTCAGATCATTGACCACACCCCGTCATTTCCTTCTTTACCACACTGCTGTTTGTAGTGATGTAGAGGGTCTGTCCCAGAAGCTCTAACAGAAATAGCCACCTTCCTGTAATAGTAGAAAGGGGAATGAGATGGGTTGATGAGAGATTAGTTGGAAACACTTCCAGAGTGATTGGAGGAGGTGTGATTTTTTTTGTTTTAAAGGAGGGTTTTGAAGGTAGGAAGAGTAGTTGTGTTGGATGTGAAAGGGAGTTGGAGGTGAGAGAGGGTGTGAGCAAGAGGTTGATGATGAGAGACACAAGAATGAGGCTCAGTGAGTAGGTTTGCATAACAGTAGTGAAGTGTGTGGGTTAGATGGTAATGGGAAAGGAGCAAGGATAAGTAAGTGGGAGAGAATGGTAACACAGGGACCATGGACCATTTAACTGAGTCAGTATCCTTTTTGTAGCACTATGTACAAAGTGTCTTACAAAATAATACTATAATGAGGCTTAAAAATGAAAAAAAGCTTTTGTTTACCCACTTTGGAGGCTTTAACCTTGATTGAAGAAGTGGGTTTATCTGGACTTCATTCTTTGGCTCAGTGTGGAGTTTTTTTAGTATTTTTTTTTTTAGCCTTTTACTGAAGTGATTTTTCATGATGAAAGTCTTGTTAAAACGTAGGTGTCATATTATCACCTTTTGAACAGGAGTTATTATAACAGTTGTCCAGGTTTGAACAAGTTGGAGGTTCTGAAGCTTGTCTAGTTCAACATCTGTTAAGTGTTTTTATGCTGGGAGCCAATATTGTCAAATTGCTGTGTGCAGTATATAAATAATATGGATAAAATGATTACTTTGGCACTGTCAGAACCTGTAGTCCTCAGGATGAGTTTGTGTGTGTTCAAAAACTCCCATTGCAGCCGGTGTAATACTTTCTATCCATCACTCATCATACAGAATAGCTCAATTTTCCCAAAAATTACCTTCATGGTTTTATATGGCTAACGTAAGCCCAAGTTTTTTCCTGTCAGGAGACAGTAAATATATTGTTTCATAGTACTGCTGGAAAACTCATAGATGTTGTTTGAGCATAGTCATTGAAATCCACATAACTAATATCGGGCCCACCATTCCCCGTTTTGAAAGACATATAAGTTGAAGTACCAGTGGGACTCCAGCAAAAGTACACAACTATATTTTGTTGACTCTCATTACATGGAGGTGACACTGGTGATAAATGATTTAAGGAAATTCACAATATAGTATACACATCTTGATCAGTGTTGCGCGCATAATTGAGATTGATGCCTCCCTTCCCCCTCTAGACTGTAAGCTTGTTCTGGGCAGAGAATGCGTCTACCAACTCTGTGGTGTAGTATTTTCCCAAGTGCTTAGTTCAGTGCTCTGCACACAGTATGTTCTCAGTAAATACCATTGATTGATCGAGCAAAATCTATTCTGTTGCTGTATCGCGTTCTGTTCCAGAATTGTCGGTAGAAGAATGTTCCCTAATTCCCTCCTCTCGGTGTTTCGTCCAAAATACATAGTGAAATCGTACATTATGGAAGAACTAGTTGTACCTTCTCTGACAGCACAGGGCTTTGAAGCTCAACCCATTTGGTCAACATGGTATTCCTGTAAGTACACCTTTTGTTGATCTGTTCTGAACCACCAGTATGGGTCATCAAAACAGAACACTAAGTTTCTACTTGTTCCAGGATCCTTTTGTCAGCAAGTTGTTTCTATTTTGGACTCAAAAACCAAAGGTATAAGATTGTTTGACATAATAATATTTATGGTATTTAAGCACTTACTATGTGTCAAGCACTGTTCTAAGCACTGGGGTAGATACAAGGTAATCAGGTTGTCCAACATGGGGCTCACATTCCCCTTTAACAGGTGGTGTAACCGAGGCACGGAGAAGTTAGGTAACTTGCTCAAGGTCACACAGCAAACGAGTAGAGGAGCGGGTTTAGAACCCACGTTCTCTGATCTCAAGCCTGTCCTCTTTCCACTAAGCCACGCTGCTTCTCTATAATACTGATGTTATTTTTACTATGTGCCATGCACTGTTCTAAGCACTGAGGTAGATACAAGGTAATCAGGTTGTCCCACATGGGGCTCACAGTCTTTTTCCCCATTTTACAGATGATGGAACTGAAGCACAGAGAACTGAAGTGACTTGCCCAAGGTCACACAGCAGACAAGTGGCAGAGCCAGGATTAGTACCCACGTCCTCTGACTCCTAAGCCCGGGCTCTTGCCACTGTGCCACGCTACTCCTCAGCATGATTGTCATGCTGGTAGGAACTGGAGGAAAATACTCAGACTAAAATCTATTTCTTGTGAAAAGCAGATTATTGCCCGTGGAACTCAGGACAGTCCACTCTTTTAAGTTGTTTTCCTACTCCTAGGTATAAGGAAAACTTCGCTGGTGCTTTACTCCATTGGGATAATCTCTTGTATCATTCATTCATTCATTCAATCGTATTTAGTGAGTGCTTACTGTGTGCAAAGCACTGCACTTGGCAGGAACCTGCACATTTATTTAAGACAGACAATGTTCTAAGTGTAAGGGTAATAATAATAATAACTGTGGTATTTGTTAAGCGCTCACTGGGTGCCAGACACTGTATTAAGCGCCGAGGTGGATACAAGCAAATCAAGTTGGACACAGTCCCTTCCCTCATAGGGTTCATAGTCTTAATCCCATTTTAAAGATGAGGCTACTAGGCACAGAGAAGTGAAGTGACTTGCCCAAGGCCACAGACCAGACAAGTGGTGGAGCTGGGATTAGAACTCATGACCTTCTGACTCCCAGGCCCGTGCTGTATCCATTACACCTTGCTGCTTTCCAGGACAGTCAGATCAGACCCAGTCCCTGTCTCACTTGATCACGGCCCAGAATGGATATGCGCGGGTAAACTAGACTGTGCAAAGCGACTGTCTTTTACAGAGGGAGCCAGATAATATGTTGGCAGTGGCAGTGAGATAGCTGGGAAAATGGAGAAGGTAGAAGTAAAGAAAGACGTCTGGAATATTTAAAAGATGAAAAGCAATGTGAGCAGTGATCCTCAGTTTTTTTTGCAAATTAAGTATCGACTAAGGAACCAAAGGGATTTTGATTTTTGACTCTACTAAATTTAATTTAGTTTCTCCGCTTCGGCAGTCCCCTACTTCTGAGTGTCAGCGTATACAGCCCCAGAATAGATCTGGGCAATCCTAGATCTGGGCTTCACAAATGCAAGGCTTAATGCATGGGTTCATAAAATGGCTTGAGATCTTTGGATGAAAGGTCTTCTGTAGACTCCAGTGCCGGCAATACCCTTTGTTGCTCTAGTTGAGGGAGAGTTAATGCCACTTCTGTGCTTTGAACTTAATCTCAACTTTAAAAATATGCAAATTCCTTCTCTGTGAGAAACCTCCTGATGCTTGTTAGAGAGAGGAAAGCAGGGAATGCAAAGGTGAATGTTGCCATGGGGACAATGTCATTTTCTGTCCTAAGGGGACGAGGAAGGTCATGAGTCACGACATGGGTAAAGAGCGAGTAACTCAAGAGTTCAGAGTAGATGGAACATCATCGAAGTGAATGACCAAGAATGGAGGAACATTGCTGGCAAGAGAAGAGACAGGGGCTGAGTTCTGAAGAGCAGCAAGCTGGCAGAGAACAGGGTGAATGTAGTCTGAAAACAACGTGTACAAGCTCACAAGAAAGGCTGGAGAGACAGTGCTTTATAGTCCTCCCCCTATACTTTATTAGTTTCCCCTGCGGGTGCAGTGGAAATTTCTGCAATTTAAATCTGGACACATGATTCTTTATATGGAATATTGTGAATATTCTTTTTTCCTGTTTTGACCGTTTTTACCCTCTTGGGGATTGTCCTTGAAAACCAGTTGCTTTGGGGGTCATCAAAGACCCAAAGAGTCGGGAAGTCTAGTAACCATAATAATTGAGATATTTCTTTAGCACTGTACTAAGCGCCAGGGTTGGTACGAGACAATCCCGTCAGATGCAGGCTGGGTCCCATATGGGGTTCATGGCCTGAAATATTGGTCTCGAACCACTTTCCCGCCAACCTCTTGATTGCACCTGCTTGGTTGTCACCACCCATTTACATTCCACTGCGGAAATGGAATGCGGGCTTCACCCGAGATTATTTTCCAGCACAACAGGCTTATTCTACCTCAGCAGCCAGTTAACCGTGAAGGAAAATGAGGAAAATGAACCTCTTTTAGAACTGGTTTTTGGGTGCTGAAATGTGACTGGACCAGATATTTTGAAAACGCAGGCAACCGATTCAAGTAGCATAACAAACTTGGCCCCCTTTACATTTATTTCAAGTTCGTTTCCCTCCTTGGTGAGATGATATTCTTCAACTTCATTTTTTGTCCCCATGACAGCAGTGTAAATTGAAACTGGCTGAAATTTGGCCCTGGTCAGTCAGTCATTGGTATTTATTGAGTGCTTACTGAGTGCAGGGTACTGTACCAAGCACTTGGGAGAGAGAACAATACAACATAGTAGGCACGTTCCCTGTCCACGTGGAACTTTCAGTCTAGAGAGGTATAAGAAAATGTCCATGAGCAGGAATTCTGAGATGATGGTGGGGTTGAGAGGGAGGAGAGACTGGGGGTAGGGCTGATTGGGTGTGATTTTGTAGCCTGGCCCTTCTCCAGCACCTCCAGTTTGCTGCCTCTCTATGATGGACAGCAGCCGTAGCCCCTCCTCAGGGCCCTGGGCTCTGTACCTCGTGTCCTCTTCCATGGTTGGCTGGCGCCCTACATGCCCCCTCAATGCCCCATGCTTACTTGCCACCTCAACCATTGCCATCTACAATCTGGCTTCTGCATTCTTCACGCACCTGATATGTCATTCTCCAAAGTCACCAATAATTGTTTTGCCAGATTTAATGGGCTTTAATAACAGTAACAATAATAATAATAATTATGGTATTTGTTAAGTGCTTACAAGGACTGTACTAAGTACTGCGGTGGATTCAGGCAAAGTCCCTGTCCCACTTGGGGCTCACGGACTCAATCCCTATTTTGTTATTGTTGTCTTATGCTGTTGTCGTGTCCCACCCATAGCAACGTCATGAACACTTCTCTCCCAGGAAGCCCCACTTCCATCTGCAATCGTTCTGGCAGAGTATTCCCTAGAGTTTTCTTGGTCAAAATACGGAACTGGTTTTCCATTGCCTCCTTCTGCGCAGTAAACCTGTGTCTTCGCCCTCGACTCTCTCCTGTACCACTGCTGCCCAGCACAGGGGAGTTTTGACTTGTAGCAGATTGCCTTCCACTCACCAGCTATTGCCCAAGCTACGAATGGAATAGGAAGGCCTCTGCTTGACTCTCCCTTCTGTAGTTGAGACTGGTAGAGTTCTGGAAACTCTCCAGGTGCAGCACTGAGAGGGTCAGTCTCCGTTCAGTCTCTTTTTTACAGATGAGGGAATTGAGGCAGAGAGAAGTGAAGTGACTTAACAAAGGTCACCCAGCAGATAAGTGGTGGAACCGGGATTAGACCCTTGTCCTTCTGACTCCCAGGCTCTATCCACTGTGCCATGCTGCATCTACTAAGCATTTGTGTCCTGAGCGGCATCATCATGGTAGAGAGTCGAGGGAGGAGACAACGGAAGGAAGGAGGCAACGGAAAACCACTTCCGTATTTTGACCAAAAAATACTCTATGGATACACTACCAGAACGGTTGCAGATGGAGGTGGGGTGTTCTGAGAGAGATGTGTCCATGGAGTTGCTATGGGTCAGAGATGACTCGACAGCATAAGACAAGACAAGACCTGGGTAGATCGCTTCTCACCAACCATATTTAGCCACGGTGTTTGCAGATGGCTAGTGTCAGCCAGATATCTTTCCATTGGATTGTGAGCTCCTTGAGTACAGGGTTCATGTCTTTAAATGCATTGTACTTTCCCAAGTGATCGGTAGGTGCACAGTAAATACTATTGATGGATTGATTCAGATTCACTGGGAAAAGACCTCAGATTCCAGCCTCTCACAACCTTATAACACCCATTTGTAATAAAGTTAGCTGTCTTTACTTCATTTTTGCCTTTTCACTTTTGCTACAGTGTTTTAAAAAAAAAGCTGTTTTACCTTTTGGATCAAAATAATTTGTCTCCAGGTTTGTCCCTCCCACAGTAATTGACCTAAAAATACTCCTGGTATTGCAGTCAAGGTGCTAAGATCTTCAAGGTGCTGAGATCTGCTACTTTCTGTGTTATTTTGGGAAATGATTTCTTTTAAAGACTACTGCCGCTCCCCAGCTGCTTCTGGTTTCCCATGCAAAGTGAAGTGCATTTTGAATATGGCTGATTCCGAAACCTGTGCCGTTGGTGCAGAACTGTTAGGTCAAATTAGGATAATTTATACTTGTACCTCATTTCCAGTGAAAGGTTGGCATGATAGCTAGTATAAATCCTTATAGAAGTCTTATAGAAGATTTCTCCACTAAGGGCAGCAAAAGGATTCTGTCAAATGCCATTTGTGCTTTGTTTATTCCCCTTTAAATATGTGATCCTGCTGATGGGTGAGGCTAGCTTTGCTGCTAACTGCTGGATAGCCCTGTAATAGGAGAGAGGTTCTGCTTAATAGGTGTATCACAGAGGGTTTATTCATTGACTCTTCTGCCAGAATCATTCAGTGCACTTTTGTGATACTTTAAGGGCTTTCGCTCTGCCCGTCTCAGCAGAGAACTGAATTCTGCATTAACATAGGATTTTCTACCACTCTCTTCCAAAATCAGGCATTCCATTTTGAATCAAGGGTGAGAGTTTCTGCAGACACCGTGCTTGTGCAAAGGCTACTAAACCAGACTGGCTAAGCGGGTGGGGAGAACCACCATGAAGTTTGATTTGGCATGAAGCAATCTTTTCCAAATACCCTAGTTTGGATGCAATACAGTAAGTCTTCTAAGAAAGGGAGGAAAAAAAAAAAAGGAAACCAGCAACCCTATAACTGAAAATATTTGGGGACCGTCTTTAAAGATGGAAAATTTAAACAGTGTGGAGTGAATGTGCATCCCCAAAGTTCAAATTGATGTGTGGACTCACAGACCAGGAATTTTTTTTTCCAGTCTTCCGAGCTCCCTTCAGTTGTGAAAAGCCAATGAAATGGACTCTGTGCTGCTTTTTGCTTCACACTGCTCCAGACAGTCATGAATGTGACCTGGCAGGCAGTGCTGTTTCCTGCTGACGTGGCCTCCCATAACAGGAGCTGAACAGAGCAGCTTCAGTGTAATGTGGACGAGAAAGGCAGAGAGAGGATGAATCACCAGCAGGATGGGAAACAAAGACGCACAAAAAAACTTGGGACTGTTCAAGTATCCAAGTATTTTACATCTGTAGAACAAATATATTTATATATACATATATATTTTAAATGTATATTATTTCTGGGCGAGAGGGCACAGGAAGAATTGGCCGTATTTATTTACTCACCATTTAAGCTGTGGTTCCCTTGGCTAAATGAAGAATTTATTCGCAGCAGGAGTGAACTTCTGGGGTGAGAAATGTATAGCACCCAGCCTGCTTGATTCTTCTGGAGACAAAAGAGCTTCATCGTGCATCCCCTGCCCGTGTGAAGTTCTCTTTGTTGTTGGAGGAGAGGAAAGGCTGCCCCATCACTTCCAACAGTGAATGTCCAGACAGTACCTTTTAGAGAGCATTTACAGTTGGATTCCAATAAAAAAAAGTTCCCTTGGCTCTGTAGCAACGGAAGAATGGAATCCGTTCATATGCAAAAACAAACGCTGCCCAAGTCTTCCAAAACCCTGACCAGAGAAGGATCTCGCCAAAAGGGACCTCTCCAAATCATTCTGTCCAGCCCCCTGGTGCCATGCTGGGGAATTACTAAACCACCCAAGACGGGTGTTCGGCTGTGCCGTACTTAGGTTATTTCTAGGAATGAAGGCTTGGCGGTCTCCTTGGGCAGCAATGGGAAGCAACGAGGCCTAGTGGAAAGGCCCCGGGCCTGGGAGTCAGAGGACCTGGGTTCTAATCCTAGCTCTGTCACGTATCTGCTGTGTGACCCTGGGCAAGTCACTTCACTTCTTTGTGCCTCAGTTTCCTCATCCATAAAATGAAGATTCAATACCTGTTCTCCCTCCTAGGTGGACTGTGAGCCCTATGTGGGAGGGGGGTGGTGTCTGACCTGATTAACTTGTATCTGCCCAGAGCTTAGCTTGACACTTAATCAGTGCTTAGCAAATATAAAAATAGGGCTTTTGTGTATCATGGAGTTACTTTTATCCAATCAACATTAATAATAATTATGGAATTTGTTAAGTTCTTACTATGTGCAGGGCACTGTTCTAAACACTGGGGTAGATACAGGGTAATCGGATTGTCCCATGTGGGGCTCAAGTTTTTTAATCCCCATTTTTACAGATGAGGTAACTGAGGCACAGAGAAGTTAAGTGACTTTCCCAAGGTCACACAGCAGACAAGTGACAGAACTGAAATTATCTCTGACTCCCAAGCCCATGCTCTTTCCACTAAGCCACGTTTCTTCTCTAATCAAGAGCTCTCTCGCTCATCATATCCAGTTCCCTGAGGGCTAGCCTGATGAATTTCAGGATTTGAGTCATAGTCTGATCAAGATAAAGCATTTTTTGAGTATCTACTCTTTGCAGGGCACTGTACTAATTACGTGGGAGCAAGCATTAATGTTAATATCTCTGCCATAGAGGAGCTTACAAGCTAGCAAGGGAGACAAACACTAGAATAATTTACAGGTAGAGAGAAGGAAAGTGGATATTTAGGTGACTGCCTAAATAGTAGTGGTATGCTCAGTTGTATTTCATTCAGTCGTATTTATGGAGTGCTAACTGTGGGCAGAGCACTGTACTA
Organism: Ornithorhynchus anatinus; assembly: GCF_004115215.2. Taxonomy (NCBI): domain Eukaryota; kingdom Metazoa; phylum Chordata; class Mammalia; order Monotremata; family Ornithorhynchidae; genus Ornithorhynchus; species Ornithorhynchus anatinus. Next base: position 137,951,168 of record NC_041728.1, read on the forward strand.
AGTGCTTGGGAGAGTACAATATAACAAAACGTTCCCTTCCCACATGAGCTTACAATCTAGAGGGAGAGACAGCATTAATAGAAATAAATTCTGGATATGTACGTAAGTGCAGCGGGGCTGAGGAAGGGCTGAAAAAAGGGTGTGAGTCAAAGATAATGCCAAAATTGTGTTCTGCGGCATTGGGATGGTGGTATGTGGTTCACTCTGATGGGACAGTTAGGTAGAGGAGAGGATTTGGAAGGGAAGATGAGGAGTTCTTTTGTGATGATTGAGCTTGGAGTGTTGGCAGGACATCCACTTAGAGCTGTCCAGAAGGCAGAATTGTAATGGAGATGAGAGGAAAGCTGGCAAGGTAGATTGGGTAGACATCTGGGTGGTTATTGGGTGGTAGATGAGGCCACAGGAGTGGAAAGCAGCATGGCCTAGTGGGAAGAGCACAGGTGTGGGAGTGCAGAGGACCTGGTTTCTAATCCCAGCTCTATCACTTGCCTGGTGTGTGACTTTGGGCAAGTCCCTTAACTTCTCCATGCCTCAGTTACCTCATCCATAAAATGGGGATTAAGTCTGTGGGCCCCGTGTGGGACATGGACTGTGTCTAACCTGATTTCCTTGTATCTACCTCAGTGTAGTGTATCTGCTATGCTTGGCACGTGGTAAATACTTCATAAATTTCAGGAAAAAAAAAGTTTAATAATAATGATGGTAGCTTACTCTGTGTCAAGCACTATTTTAAGCGCTGGGGTAAATACAGGTAATCAGGTTGTCCCACGTGGGGCTCACAGTCTCAATTCCCATTTAGGACTGAATAGGATAGAGCTTTTGTAAAACATTGAGTTCCTTTTATCCAATCAATAATAATAATTATGGTATTTGTTAAGCATTTACTATGTGCAGAGCATTGTTCTAAGCGCTGAGGTAGATACAGGGTAATCAGATTGTCTCACATGGGGCTCATGTTTTTTAATCCCCATTTTTACAGATGAGGTAACTGAGGCACAGAGAAGTTAAGTGACTTGCCCAAGGTCACATAGCAGACAAGTGGCAGAACTGGGATTAGAACTCATGACCTCTGACTCCCAAGCCCGTGCTCTTTCCACTAAGCTATGCTGCTTCTAGTGGCTTTCCATTTTGGAGAAACCCTTCATGTAGTCGATAGAAGTTGCCTCTCAGCCTTCCCCAGACTAAATCTTCCGGTTGTTTTGATCCTTCCTCATAGAATGTCTGTTCCCTTTGGAATTTTTGCCTCATTCCTCCTATTCCTGGAGGTTCCTAAGCTGCCACTTGTTTTGATGTGCAGGGCTGTTAAGTTCAAAGCTAAGTGACACTAGTGACAGCCTGCAGGGAATCACTCCTTGTTTCAGCTCAAAGAATGACAGTGGGAGGTGTAACTTCTGCTCCTTTCACTGTTCTTCTGACTGAGTTTGTTCTTCAGACTAGGGAAATCCAACTCCTTGGACTGAGGCACAGTCATTAAGAGAATCAAAGCTAATTACCCAGGTCACTCTCTAGACTGCAAGCTCCTTGTGGGCAGGGAATGTATCTATTACTTCGCTCTATTGTACTCTCCACCCTCTCAGGATCACACCTGGAGAATTTCTAGTACTCTACCAGTCTCAGCTACAGGAGGGAGAGTCAAGTAGAGGCATTTCCATTCCTAGCTTGACGAGCGGAAGGCAATCTGCTACAAGTCACGACTCCCCTGTCCTGGGCAGCAGTGGCATGGGGGAGAGTTGAAGGTGGAGACTCAAGGTGATTGCGCAGAGGGAGGCAATGGTAAACCACTTCCTAGTTTTGTTCAAGAAGTCTGTGGAAACACTACCAAAATTATTGCAGATGGAGGTGGGGCGTTTTGGGTGAGATGTGTCCGTAGAGTCGCTATGGGTCGGAAACGACCCAACAGCATAAGACAAGGTTGTATTCTCCCAAGCGTTTAGTACAGTGCTCTGTGCACAGTAAGCGCTCAATAAGTATGACTGACTGGCTCTCTTTGAAGTGGGGTTTAGTGGCAGTTTCACAAGCAAAAATGCCTAAACATCAGTTACCCATCCAGTGCCAATTTAAGTGGTGGGATACACTGTGAGCTCCATAGCCATGCAAAAGATAGCGTGAATTGGTTTTAATTTTCGTGGTTTTGTGACTGTACTGAGGATAGAGCTGCTACAGTTTTTAAAAAGGCATCTGTGTATCTGCCAGGCTACACTTCTGGGGCTGGATGTGGTATGGACCCATGTGTTGACTAGCCCTGGGCTGGGTGCTTGATGGGAGATGGGATTTTTTCTCCAGCTCTGAACTTAGGAAAATCTATAAAAATCCATGAAAACACACTTTGATTTTCAGCACCCTTACACATCCACAGTGGGGAAGTCATTCTTCAGGTTTTAAGCCCAGTGAGGGTGAGGACTGCTGAGGGGATAAGCAGCTTGGTCTCTGTGACTACAGAATCTGATTACAAAATCAGATGTTAGGAGCACAATGTGGACAAAATATCACAAATCCTTGGGATTTGGCAGGTATCCTGTTATTATTAATAATAATAATAATAGTATGTGTTAAGCATTTACTCTGTGCCAGGCACTATACTAAACACTGGGATGGATACAAGCAAATTGGGTTGGACACAGTCCCTGTCCTACATGGGGGTCCCAGTCTTAATCCCCACTTTACAGATGAGATAACTGAGGCATAGGGAAGTTAAGTGACTTGTTCAAGGTCACACAGCACACATGTGATGGAACTGGGATTAGAACCCTGGTCTTTCGGGCTTCCAGGCCCGTGCTCTGTTCAGTAGGCCATACTGCTTCCCTTTACTACACTGGAAATGCAGTCAATCAGTAGTACTTACCGAGCACTTAATATGTGCAGAGAACTGTACTAAGCATTTGTGAGAGTATAGTACAAAAGAGTTAGCAGATATGTTCCTTGCCCATAATGAGCTTACACAAAAAGTGTTCCCACTCTAAATCTGTAAGAACAATTGTGCTGCCCTAGTTAGGGAACTTTGCCTGACTTCCCCAAGTTGCAGTGGATGGAAGGATTTAGCAAAAATGTTAAAAACCACCGTGTTTCTCAAAGCCACCTCTGTCCTTTCTAACCCACTTCTGCTTCCTTACACTGCTCTTGTACTTCTAGTTTAAGGAAGTACCAGGATCTCTCTGTGGCAGATAGGCCAAGCTCCTCCTCCCAACTAATTTCCAGGAAAAGTAAACATAAAGGGAAGAAAGGATCAGTAGAGTTATAATTCTTCAGACTTACTCCGCCACTTGACTGCTGTGGGTCCTTGGGCAAGTCACCTCAGTTACCTAATCTGTAAAATTATAGATCCCGACTCTGCCACTTGTCAGCTATGTGATTGTGGGCAAGTCACTTTACTTCTCCGTGCCTCAGTTACCTCATCTGTAAAATGGGGATGAAGACTGTCAGTCCCACGTGGGACAACCTGATTCCCTTCTGTCTACCCCAGCGCTTAGAACAGTGCTCTGCACATAGTAAGCGCTTAACAAATACCAACATTATTATTATTATTAAAATGGGGAATAAGACTGAGCGTAGGACAGGGTCTGTGTCCAACCTTGTATCAACCCCGGTGCTAAATACAGTGCCTAGCACATAGTTAAGCGCTTAACAAATCCCGTTTTAAAACAAATTAATTAACTTATAGTGGATGAGGGACATCTTCATAGGACCCAATAAGGTAGGTGAATTCTTCACATTGAGAAGAAATAAGTAACTCATTTACAAAAAAAAAACAAAAAAAAAAACCTGGGCATATTTCTAATGACTGGTTTTATCAGATATAGACATTTCAACCTAGAAAGTGTTGTTTCTTGCTTCTATCTTTTCCCACATCGCACTGCCTTCTGAAAACTATTTCTCCAAATTACCCTGGCACATGCATTCTCCAAATACAACAGTCTGGGAATGGGGAGCCATTGCCTTTAGAAAGATCATTCTTTTGTGCAGTGGTAATGAGATGATTTCTGCAGTATGACATTTTCAAGGAGCCCTTTGTATAAGTGAAACTTTAGAGACCATGCCATGCCGTATTCATACATTCTCTCAGCTTTGTTTCCTATTAATTTCATATGTTTTGCTGTTAGCTATTTATGAAACAATTATGTGAAATAATATTTTGTTTCAAATAAAAGGACTTGGGCAAGCATTTCCTCCATGTCTTCCGTTCCCCTTTTCCCCTCTCCACTTCCAAGTTAGGATTTGAAGTGGCGGGTGTTCCTTATGTTCCCTGTAATTCCGGCCTGAAGGACTAGAGAACTATACTGGGGTTTTACTGGCTGCAAGTGTTGAGCAGAAAATGATGAAGGAATTTCCGCCAGCGTACCCGAGAACCAGAGAGAGAGGCAGGGTATGAGGGTGCTAACCACGATTGTGCCTGGGGCATAATAATCAGAACCCTCTAGACTGGTGGGCAAGGAATGTATCTGTTATGTTGTATTCTCCCAAATGCTCAGTACAGTGCTCTGCAGCCCTGACACCCCCGCCCCCACTTCACTACTTTCCTATTACCACACTTTGCTCCTGTAATGCTCACCTTTTCCCTGTACCTCTATCTCATCTCTCTCACCGCCGACCTCTTGCCCATGTCCTGTCTCTGGCCTGGAGCACCTTCCCTCTTCATATCCGACAGACAGTGACTCTTCCCTGCTTCAAAGCCTTGTTGAAGGCCTCCTCCAAGAGGCCTTCCCTGACTTAGCCCTCCTTTCTTCTTCTCCCACTCCCTTCTGTGGCACCCTGACTTGCTCCCTTTATTCATCCACCGCCCGCCCTCCCCCCCACCATGGCCCTCAGCATTTATGTAAATATCTGTAATCTGGTAAAATTAATGTCTGTTGCTCCCTTTAGACTATAAGCTTGTTGTAGGCAGGGAATGTGTCTATTTTTGTACTGTACTTTCCCAAGCACTTAGTTCAGTGGTCTGCACATAATAAGCTCTAGATAAATACGATTGACTGACCAACAGTGCTCAATAAATTGAATGTTTTTCCATTCATTTATCACTGACAACTCACTAGAATAAAAGCAACTTTTTCTGGAAATTTTGAAATGTTAAATACTTTTTTCCAACAAGTTCCAATATCTCTTAACAACATCCATACAATGTAGTGAATCTATTAAAATGAACCATATCAAATTTTGGGAGAAACTATTTGCTTAATCTCCTATCTCTTTCCTCACCCGCTTCTCTCTGCACCATTACATGATTATCATCAAGACAATTTATTTCAGTCTTCTAAAAAGTAGACCCAGTAGTTCAGATAAATAAGGAAAAAGACTTATCATAAGGATCTGAAAACTTTTCACCATAATGAGAGACTGCTAACTTGGGCAGGTTCTACCATATATGGCAGTGTTTTAGAAAAATACTAACATCCTCCTTCCAGATAAGCTACCGGTACTTTTTTTTTTTAAAGTGAAATATCAAAATGCTAAAGAACCCTAGTCATATGCACCCAAGTGTCCTTGAAGCATTCTCTAGCCAGTAAGCTCCTTGTGGGCAGGGAACTTGTCTACCGACTCTGTTGTACTCTCCCAAGTGCTTATGAGAATGATGAGCACACAGTAGGTGCTCAAAAACACAAATTGATTAAAGGGGCACTTACAAATATTATAATCAGGTAGTTTTGATTTAATCTTGAATCCACAGTGTTCTGAGTAAAGGGATCAACAGGAAAACCACAAGGAAGTTCCAGAAAAGTTTGTAAATGTCAAACGATATTCTGTGCAAAGATTAATTCAGAAGCAGTCACTTATGCAGCTGCCACTGAGGTCAGCGTGAGCTTTGACTGCAGATTGATTGGGAAACCTTTTTGGTCTATTTTGGCACTAAACAACAGCTGCAGGAGATTGCATATGAATCTGAGTCAAAGCTCTTTTTATCATCTTCACTTGCAGTTTCATTTTCGAAATGCACTTTAAAAAGTTGGAAGGGCATCCTGATGGGCTTTTAAATACAGAGCCCACCTGCACTGGTGCTTCCCAGCATTATCATCAGTTAAATGACTGCCCCGTAATCGATAAAGTAGGCTTTGGTAGTAAATTAGTTGAAAAGCAGCGTGGCCTAGTGGATGAAGCCTGGGCTGGGGAGTCCAAAGCAACTGAGTTCTAGTTCCAACTCTGCCAATTCTATAAAATGGATATTAAGATTGTGAGCCTTTTTTTTTAAAGTCACTTAAGGAGGTGCACCGAACTGATTTTTGCAACCAGGATTAGATTTTTATGTTCTTCAGCCAGAGTTCATACACAGAATCAGCAAGAGAGACGTTTCTACTGAACTAGGACCTTCGGCCCTATAGAGAAATGTTTTTTTCATTGAGTTGTAAGTGTGACCCTATAGTGATGGTGATTAAATAGGACTTTCAGCATTTCTATGTATGGGGACAATTCTTGTATATCAAAATGAACCTTTTGCATATGTCCTTGTATAATAAATGTGCACGTCATAGAAAATGTATTGGTTTCAAATTGGTTCCTGTTTGTAATCTGAAGAGATGTCAAGCATTGCTGGATATGAGTATGCTTAACATCTGATCAAAATCAACCCTTCAGAATCAGGGTCTCAAAAATATTGTAGACCACTGATTCAGAATTTATTCTTCTTCTTGTTTTGAACATTTACTATATTTCAAGCACCATTCTAAACCCTGAATTGATTCAAGTCAGTCTGGTCAGACACGGTCCCTGTCCCTCTTGGGGCTCACAGTCTAAGAAGGAGGGAGAAAAGGCTTGGAATTCCCATTTTATGGATGAGGTAACTGAAACACAAAGAAGTTAAGTGACTTGTCCAAAGTCAAAGAGCAAGCAACTAGCAGAGCTGTAATTAGAACCCAGGTCCTCTGACTCCCAGGCCCGTGCTCTTTCCACTAGATCACATTGCTTCTAAGTAATCAAGAAATATGATAAACTACTATATTTGGTTAGAGCTGGGTTTTCAAAACATCCAGAGGTCCTATTGAAGTTTAGAAAGGGAATTACAGAGTCCCACAGTACTTAGGTAAATAGTCTTATAAACTAATAAGAAGAAGACTGGTGCTTGTTAAGTGCTTACTACATGCCCGAGCACCATTCTACTAGTCCCTATCCCTATTCTACTTTAATGGCTATCTCCCCTGCAGACTTTAAGTTCCTTGTGGCAGGAATCATGTTTACCAACTCTGTTATATTGTACCTTCCTGAGTGCTTAGTACAGCGCTTTGCACATAGTAAGCACTCTATAGATACCATTAATTGATTGAGAAGCTACATTTCCCAGGAAGTACAATGCAGACTTTCTGCACTACCGTAAGTGGTGGTCCTTTACAGAACTCAGACCGCAGAGTTTTTTTGGTGAGGGTGGAGATGAAATATTTCTTTTTTCTCCCGGTGTTGGTGGACTGACAAAGTTCTTCATCCATCTCTTTGTCATCCATCTCTGCCAAAGTGGGCTCCATGCAGGTAAGAAGTTCCAATCCCTTAATTAGGCTGATGGGAAGGTAAGCCAGGGAAGTGGGGTTTGATGATCCATTTTGTTAGTTTTCTGGTGTTCATTCATTCAATCATATTTACTGAGCACTTACTGTGTGCAGAGCAATGTACTAAGCGCTTGGAAAGTACAATTTGGCCACAGATAGAGACAATCCCTGCCCTACAACGGGCTTACAGTCTAAAAGAGGGAGACAACAAAAAAAGCAAATCTTAGTTTTTTCTTAAAATCTTTCTTGCATCATTTTCAGTATCTCTAATTAATATTTATTAACAAACACGAGTAGTCAGAGCTTTACAGTTCTTAAAAGGAAGCATGCAGTTTTCTCTTGGACTGTGGCCAGATTTCACATCTCTATTTCTTTTGAATGTCTGATTTGATGAAAGGCTCTGCTGACTTCTCTTGGTAAGTATTTTAGTGAGTTGTCCTCTACTTCACCAAACATGTCAGTCTAAAACCTAAGCAAAATTGTAAGCTGAGACTCTTCATTGACAGTGTTGCATTGGAGTTCAAACATCAACTAAATCAGTCCCCATCAAGCCATATTAAGTTTAAATTTTAGAGTTAGGATTAAGGCTCGATGGATGGTTTTTGTTTTTTTATGATGAAAGATATGCAGCAAGTCAGTGTGGCCCAGTTGATGGAGCATTGCACTGGGAGTTTGAGACCAGGATTCAATTCCCAGCCCTGTCACGGTCTGGTATGTGACCTTTTAGGGCAAGCTGTTTAACCTCTTTGGGCCTCAGTTTCTCCATCTATCAGCTGGAGATAAGATACCTTGTAAGACTTACGCGGGACAGGGACCGTGTCCAATTTCATAACCTTGTGTGTACCCCAGTGCTCAGCGCACAGTCAGCCCTTAATAAATACTGTAATTGTACAGCTATTAGTTGTATATGGTGTCTGATGAATTGGTGCCATCCCCAGAGACAGTCTTTAAGAGTTATAATTAAGATTTGAATGTTTGCTTTTGTTTATGTTAGAAGAAAATGGGCCCATTCTCTGTCTTATAACAGACTTGAGGGTGTTGATCCAGACAAAAATGAGAGAGAATGGAAATCTTCATTGTGAGCACTAATAGGAACCAGAATAGAATTTTAGTGCAACTTTGCCAATGGTTAATTTAGTTTCTTATAATTTACAAAGTGTAGTTCTCTGTCAAGATATCCTAAAACTTGTCCTTGAAATGGGTGCTTTGATCTGTTTTATTTGGATCTGGAGAGTTTCTCCAAGGGATTTAGATTATTAATTAATCATTTAATCAGTCATATTTATTGAGTGCCTATTGTGTGCAGATCACTGTACTAGCACTTGGGAGAGTCCAATATAAGACACATTCCCTGCCCACATTGAGCTTACAGTCTAGAGAGGAAGAGAGACGGTATACAGAAATTATGGATGTGTACCCAAATTGGGCATTTAGTGCATTATTTTCAAATTCTTCATTCAGATAGTAAAAGTTATGAATTATTTTCAACTACACTTCTCTAGTTCTCTCATTTTTCTGCCTTGAAGTCAAGAGTGTAACATTTCCCAACACGTGTCATTTAGTTAAGGTAAAATAACCAGTTAAAAAATTCAAAATAACCAAATTGGCATTTGGTCATTATGCCTAGGAAATTCATGGGTTATTATTGTTTTCCAGTGGCTCTTGTTAAGCACTTTTTGTGCCAAGCACTGTACAGAGTGCTAGGGTAGATTCATTCATTCAATCGTATTTATTGAGCACTTACTATGTGCAGAGCACTATACTAAGCACTTCGGTTGTACAGTTCAGCAACAGAGACAGTCCCTTCCCACAACGGGCTAACAGTCTAGAAGGGGGGAGACAGACATCAAAACAAGTAAACAGGCATCAATAGCATCAATATAGATAAATAGAATTATAGATATATGCACATCATTACAAGGTAGCCAGGTCTCATGGTTACCTATGAGACATGGGACTCTCAGCCGAGGTAGGAGGGAGAACAGGAATTGAATTCCCATTTTACAAATGAGTAAACCAAGACCTCGAGAAGTTAAATGACTTGCCCAGAGTTACACTGCAGACAAGTGGTGAAGTCGGTACGAGAGCCCAGGTCCTGTGACTCCCAGGCCTGTGCTGTTTCCACAAAGACATGCTGCTTTACAGTGTGGGTGGGCAATTATTTTTACCACCAGTGTATCACAATAATAATAATAATAATTGCAGTATTAAGTGCTTACTATGTGCCAAGCACTGTACTAAGTACTGATAATTTGCATCTCCTCCAAGAGGCCCTTCCTAACAAAGCCATCATTTCCTCTTTTCCCACTCCTCCTGCGTTGCCCTCACTTGCCCCCTTTTTTTCACCATCCACCCTTCACACTCCACAGCACTTATGTAGATACCCATAATTTGTTTATATTAATGTGTTGTCTCCCTGTCTAGACTAAACTCGTGTTGGGCAGGGAGTGTGCTTGCTATATTGTGTTGTAACCTACCAAGAGCTCAGTAGAGTGCTCTGCACACAGTGAGCACTCAAATATAAATATGATTGATTAATCAGTAAAAGTGCAGCTAATTCTACCAGCTATGACTCCTACCACAACTCTAGACAGCCCCACGGATGGTAGTAACACGTATACATTATTGTCTTGTGGGACATGGTGTGTCAGAAGATCTCTGCCTGCATCTCCGCCTTGAGCAGAGTCAGTGGCGGATCTTGCCTGTATTTTCGTTGCCCCTTTTTTTTAGTAGTATTTTGTTTTTCCTTTCTTACGTAATTCTGTTGTTCCAGGAGTTGCCTAAGCAAGTGCAGAATAGACTACCAGTAATTGGAGCAGCCTCCCTCCTCTAGTTGATGTTATGACACTTTTTCCTGTTGTGGTTTTGCTAAGATATTTCTAGCCTCCGAAAAAATGAAACCTGGCCAGAAGTTTGGAGAGTCGAGTTGCTATCCAGACCAAAAATGATCATCATATTTTTAAAGACCGCCCCAGTAGAAACCAAATTGGATACCCACAGGCTTGATGAGCTCCAGTAACCACACTGAAGGGTTTGCTTTCATGAGCTGCCGAATGGTAATCCGTTCAGGAATGTCTTAGGAAGAATTTCTTAATTATTGGTACTCATGAATGGTGCCTTATGCTGTACTGGACACTTTATTACAACTCAATAAGTTAGCTGAATGAGTGAATACATGCTGCTTCTGAATCTTGCTACTGTCCTGCATTCCTAGAATTAGGATGCATCATTATCAGTCCCTTTATTAGTATTTGAGTGTCCTCTGTTTGCTTTGCACTTAGCATTACACGGAATCTTTGCATGCCCCACCATTGCTTAAAAGTATCAACTGACTTCTTTCTTAACACCCTCATTTTGGTTAAGTCCTTACTATGTGCCAGGAACTCTACTAAACACTGGGGTAGATACAAGATAATCAGATTGGACACAGTCTGTGCCCCACATGGAGCTCACTGTCTTAATCTCCGTTTTACTCATGAGGTAACTGAGGCACAGAGAAGTTGAATGACTTAACCAAAGTCACACAACAGATGGGTGGCAGAGCCAGGTTTACAGTGCAGGTCCTCTATATCACAGGTCTATAGCTTTTACGTTAGACCGTGCAGCTTCTCTTGAACATCAATATCTTTGTTTTTTCCGTGTCTCCCTATGCTCCTAACTTTGGAGTAATATTTAATTCTTCACTCTTCTTTGCCTCCCAAATCCGAAGTCATGCCCATTTTGCATTTGCGGCTTTTTCCACAACACCCCTTCTCCGATTCTCTTAATAACAGTGCTGGGGTTGCCAGCTTTCTGGCTTCCCTTTTAGACTCCATAAGCCAGTCCTCCCCCACTTCCAGTTCATCTACATGCTGAAACTTGGATCATCTCATTTACTTCCTCAGAAATGTACAGTCCCCTCTAGACTGTAACCTCATTGTGGGCAGGGAGCATGTCTACCAACCCTGTTATGTAATACTCTCCCAAGCGTGTAGTACAGTGCTCTGACACAGTAAGCACTCAGTAAATACAGTGGAATGATTGAAATGAGAATGCCTGATGGAGGCTTTAGGTCCTCTCCAGCTGGTTTTCCCCATCCTAATTGCACTCCTCTCTTGGTATATCCCAAGTTTGCACTCTTGTTATCCATCCCCTGAATTTCTGGAATGTCCCCTCCTCTCTTCTGAAATACTGCAACCTCAGCTCCTCATCAGAGCATGACCATTTCCCTTTTCAAAAGTTCTTTATAATACTCCACCTCTTCCACGCAGCTTTCAGGTATTAATCCACATAGCTCTGGTCAGGACATTCACTCATTGTTATACTTATTGATCACTTACTGCGTACAGAGCACTGTACTATGCACTTGAGAGAGGACAATATAACAACAAGCAGATACATTCCCTGCCCACAATGAGCTTACAGTCTAGAGGGGGAGACAGACATTAATATAAATAAATGAATTACAGATATGTACAAAAGTACTATGGGGCTGAGGTGAGTCACTAAATGACTTTTAACACAAATTTCTATATACATTTAATTGCTTATGAGTTTTGTCACTTTTGGGATATACGCTTCTGCCACTCTGGCTGTTATATATCTCCATTTTGTGTATTTTTTTGGGTGCTTGCACTTTTGTAAGTTGCAGCATGAATGATTTGGGCACGGAGATTGTCTTGTGCTTTCTCTTTGTGTTTAGTACTTTGCACACAGTGGACAGTTGATAAATTTTGCTGCAGGAGTCCGATAAGACTAAGTGGTAAATGGTAAGTCTGAATATTCTGATAATAGAGGAAAGACTTCCTGTAGCCTCATTAGTGGTTGTGGTTTTACAGGGCCTGTTACTATTGCAAATATGCGTCTTGGTGTACTGTTACAGAATGGCCTTTCTGTCTAAAGTTTCTTTCACTCCCCATCAGGGACCGGCTATTGCATGTCGCTTTGACTCTAAGCTTGTAACGGGCAGGGATTTTGTCTACTAATTCAGTTGTATTGTGCTCTCCTGAGTGCTTAGTACAGTGCTCTGCACACTCAGTAAATACCACTGATGATTTTGATGCTAGAATTGAGGGAGATTCAAAACACAGTTAGAAGTACTACTGTTTTTTTACCTTTTTGCTTTTGAAATTAGAGCTCCTCGTCTCAGATACAAGAAACTACGTATGCCCTTTGTTACAAAGATAATGACTCTGGAAAAACCATTAATCCCAAAAGGCTTGTTCCCTTTTCATTTTGGAATAATGGATTTAGCTGCCTAAATTGGTGGTTGTCATTGGCAACCGTAAAATCTGACCTAATTTTTTGCCAAAGCCAGGCACAGAGTGATTTTTGAATCGGTCTTGGATTTGTGCCTAGCTAGCATGTGACCGATCCAGAGAGCTAAGTACTTGTTCCAGAAATTTCCTCCTCTCTTCGGGCTAGAGTTCCAGAATATTGACTTGGGTTCCAGCACCGTGGCTTCAGATCAGTTGTTGTCCATCTTTTCTGTTCATTTCCTGCATCTCCTTAGTCATTCCTGCATTACTGACATCCTGGGATTCATGGAGGTTCTGAAAAGACTATTGATGGAAAATCTAAGATGGCTGAAAACAGATCTCAGTAGTCAGGACTCACACATTTTATGGAATCGGTGAAACAAGAAAGTTGTATGTAATTGGTCCCATTACTCGGTTCTGTTCTCCTGCTGACAGGCAGTATATTGGATGAAATTTCATCACCAAGGCAGAATTGGGTCTTGACAAATGTAGTTCCAAAGTGATTTCCTTCCTTATTTAAGTCACAGAGCCCCTATTCCCAAATGAGTCCCTCAGTCTTTTTGCATTAGTCTACATCAGGCATTGCAGATTTTTTTCTTCCTTGTGTTCCTCTGAGGCAAGGTACAGATTTCTTAAATCTAAAACTGTAAAGCAGCGTGCCGTTGTAGATGGAGTACAGACCTGAGATGTCAGAAGGTCATGGGTTCTAATCCCTGCTCTGCCACTTGTTTCCTGTGAGACCTTGGGCAAGTCAGTTAATTTCTCAGTGCCTCAGTTAACTCATCTGGAAAAGGGAGATTGAGACTGTGAGCCCCACGTGGGACAGGGACTGTGTCCAACAGGATTTGCTGTATCCACCCCAGCTCTTATTACAGTGTCTGGCACATCGTAAGCGCTTAATACCACAATTATTACTAATACCAAAATTCAGTGCACCACCACCATGCCTATCCCTCTGCAACCCTAGACTCAGCACTGTGCTGCTCCTGCTGCCGAGCCAGGGTAAGCCCGTCAAAAAACGGCAGGGACTGTCTCTATCTGTTGCGTTCATTCCAAGCGCTTAGTACAGTGCTCTGCACATAGTAAGTGCTCAATAAATACTATTGAATGAAAAGAGGAGGACAAAGCACCTAAAGCCATATTCATTGAACGCTTACTGTGTGCAGAGCACCGTACTAAGTACTTGGGAAAGTACAATATGAAACCAGAAAACTGAAAGTGACAGAAGTAATGTATGTTACAGCGGAAATATCAGTGCTCAATGTCTGGTAGATCATCCAATAGGGCTTTCATGTGCCCTATCACATGAGGGGGTTGTTGACGCCTGTTCTTGGGGTTAAGAATTTGGTGTGACAACTTGGTGTGGAGGGAATTAGTTAATGATTCTTGACTCTGTATGTTGGTCACTAGAAAATAGTTTGCTGCTCTTGTAGGGTTCTCTGTTGTTAGGAATTTTCTTTCAACTTCAAAGTGGGAGCCTAATTTCCTGTGAAATGCAAGAGAGTTATGTGAAATATAATTATCGTAAGATGAACCAGTTGTTTTACTTTTGAAATTGATTATGAGAATCAAGTTATATGCTTTGTATATTTAGGGGAGGAATCATTATATTGTAACTTTCTCGATGATGGCGATCTTAGATTTTCTCTTTAGAATAGTTTTAGTAGACATGTCAGGTGATATGTAGGCTGTATTAAGTTGAGGAGAATGATCGAATTGCTATATTTCCTGCAGTTGGTCGAAGGAGACCTAGCAGTTGTTTGGCAGAAAAATAATTCTGGCTCCCATAGCACATCAATATTAGAGGTCATGGGTTTGAATCCTGGCCCTGCCACTTGTCAGCTGTGTGACTGTGGGCAAGTCACAAATTCTCTGTGCCTCAGTTACCTCATATCAAATGGAGATTAAGACTGTGAGCCTCACATGGGACAACCTGATTACCCTGTATCTACCCCAGCATTTAGAACAGTGCTCTGCACATAGTAAGCGCTTAACAAATACCAACATTATTATTATTATTACTAGAGTTTAGTTTTGGCCAATAATATAATTATTGTTCACCTTATTTGAGAGCAGGGATATGGTTGCCCATCCTCCTCCACATCCAACAGAAACTCCTCACCATCGGCTTTAAAGTCCTCAATCAGCTCACCTCCTACTTTACCTAGTCGATTTCTTACTACATTGCAGCCCATGTACTGTGCCTCTTCAAGGCCAACCTACTACTCACCTACCCCAAGCTTAACACAGTGCTCTGCTCACAGTAAGCACTGAATAAATGGGATTGATTGTACCCTGATCTCATCTCTCATTGTTGATTCATTTTCCAGTTCTCCCTCTGACCTGGAACTCTTTCCCCCTTTCTGTGTGACAAGTCATCACTCTCCCCACCTTCAGATCCTAATTTACATGAGGTACATGAAGGCAGCCCAACTCCTTTATAAACAGAATAGATGGAGCCTTTGATTTTTATTTTCCCTCTCCTCCCATCCCCAAACAAGAGGATATGAAGAGAATGCTCTGTACATCTTTTCATTCTTACTAGACTATATATTTCTGCTTTGGGCCGGTGATTTATTGTTTTTCAGCTAAGTTTATGGACAAGTTGCCTTGGCTCTGCAAACAATTCAAGAAGGTAGTAATTTAGGCAGATTCAACCTGTCCCTGTCCAAGAACACTATGTGATGAACCCTTAGCCAAAAAGTGGAGGATCCTAATCACTCTCCTCCACCTGCACTTTGAAATACTGCACTGGGAGGCCAACCTGGATTCTCATTCTGGCTCTGCCACTTGTCTGCTGTGTGAACTTGGGCAAGTCAGTTAACTGCTCTGTGCCTCAGTATCTTTACTCATAAATGGAGATTAAATAACGATTCTTCCTCCACTATGGTGTTTCCAGTGAGAATGAATAGATGTGAAAGCTGGACAGTGAAAAAACAGGACAGAAAGAACATTGATTCATTTGAAATGTGGTGTTGGAGAAGGCTTTTGTGAATACTACGGACTGCCTGAAAAACAAGCAAATGGATTTTAGAGCAAATTAAGCCGAAAACTCAACTTAGATTAGCCCATTTTGGACACATAATCAGGAGGACTAATTCTCTGGAAAGACACTAATGTTAGAAAAAGTCCAGGAAAAATGAGGAAGAGGCAGACCAGCAGTTAGATGGATAGAGACCATAACAGTAATGGAACAACCATTGGAAAATTTGCAGGTTTTGGCAGAGGACATTCTGGAGAAAGTATATCTGTGGAGTCACTGTGAATCGGAAACTACTCAATGGCCTCATAATAATAATAATAATAATAATAATAATAATAGTAATCTTCCCCCACTTAGATTGGTGAGCTCCAAGTGGCACAAGGACTGTATCTGATCTGAGTTGTCTTTCCAGGCCCCTGACACATAGTAAGCACTTAACAAATACAAAACAAATAAAAAAAAAGTCTCCCCTCTAGTTAATAATAATAATCGTGGTACTCGTTAAGCACTTACTATGTACCGAGCACTGTATTAAGAGGTGGGGCTGATTCAGGATAATTGGATTGGATACAGTCCTTGTCCCACATAGGGCTCACAGTCTTCATCCCCATTTTACAGATGAGTTCACTGAGGCACAGAGAAGTTAAGTGAGTTGCCCAAGGTCACACTGCAGACAAGTGGCTGAGGCAGGATTAGAACCCAGGTCCTCTGACTCCCAGGCCAATATTCTTTCCACTAGGCCATGTTGCTTCTCTAGACTGCAGAGAACATGTCTACCAACTCTACTGTATTCTCCCAAGCACTTAATGCAGTGCTCTTTGCACAGGAAGTGCTCAATAGTACTCTTGAGGTTAAAATCACATATGCCGCCTTCCTAAGCCCTCACTTCCCCTACTCCTTTTCCCTTTGTATTACCTATAGAGAAGCAGCCTGGCTCAGTGGAAGGAGCCCGGGCATGGGAGTCAGAGGTCATGGGTTCGAATTCCGGCTCTGCCACTTGTCAGCTGTGTGACTATGGGCAAGTTACTTAAGTTCTCTGTACCTTAGTTACCTCATCTGTAAAATGGGGATTAACTGTGAGTCTCATGGGGGACAACCTGATTACCCTGTGTCTACCCCAGCGCTTAGAGCAGTGCTCTGCACATAGTAAGCACTTAACAAATACCAACATTATAATTACCTATACACTTGGATCTGTACCCCTTAAGCACTTGATCGTTACACCATCCTCAGCCCCATAACATTTACGTTTCTTTATACCCTATTTCCCTTATCTGAAATTTACTTAATGTTTGTCTCCTCTCCCACCAGTAGTTTACAGCCTAGAGGGAGATAGGTTTACTTTTTGTATTTTACTCTCCCATGGTTAGTACAGTGTTCCGCTCACAGGAGGTGCTCAATAAATGCCATCAGTTGTTTGCTATTGGCAACCCAGTTCATTCATTCAGTCGTATTTATTTAGCACTTATCATGTGCAGAGCACTGTAGGAAGTGCTTGGGAAGTACAATGCAGTAATAAACTGATATTCTCTGCCTACAACAACTCACAGTCAAGAGAGAGGGAGACAAACATCAGTACAGATAAATAAAATTACAGATATATTCATAAGTGTTTGTGGGCTGAGGTGGGGGTGAAGGGAAAGCAAATGGAGCAAGTCCGGGCAAGGCAGAAGAGAGTGAGAGATGATGAAAAGTGGGGCTTAGTCTGGGAAGGCCTCTGGAGGAGATGTGCCTTCAATAAGTCTTTGAAATGGGGAGGAGAGTAATTGTCAGATTTAAGCAATTGTCAAGAGGCGCACAAGTTGAAGGCGAATTGTAGATTTTTATTACAGATGATCAGTTTATAAAAAAGAGAGAGATATTCCTTGCTGATTTTTCGGAGTAATATAAAACACAGTGTTAGTACATTTATTAGTGTATACTTGTTTTAGATAAGGGTAGTGTTTGTGAAAAGCTTCAAAAGAAAATTGTCCCTCGACAGCCCTACTACAAACCACCAGTGATGTTATCCAGAGATCTGGTCTAGTGACCAAAAAGATAAAACAATCTAGTCTGTTGCCAAGCATTTGTGCTAATCCCTTCGAGAAATGTAGTTAACAATAACATACATAACTTTTGATCTGAATTTGTTTTAAGTTGTCTGGAGTTAGTTAATGCCAGGTGTGCATATCATTTAACAGACACATACGTATATATATCTGAATCCCTATATGTCTCTTGGTATAGCTGTCCTTTGTTTTTATCCAGCACTTAGTGTGTCCAGAGCACTGTGCTTTGGGAGAGTACAATACAATAGAATTGGAAGGCAGGATTTCTGCCCTCAAGGAGGTTCATTCATTCAATAGCATTTACTGAGTGCTTACTATGTGCAGAGCACTGTACTAAGCGCTTGGAATGTACAGTTCGGCAACAGATAGAGACAATCCCTGCCCAATGATGGGCTCACACTCTATCCAATGGTGTGGAACTGATCCAGTCTTCCTCATTTTTTGCATGGAAAGATGTACTAGTGGGTTTGTTCCGTACTGGTCTTGTCTGATTTTTCAGGCTGTCTCTTGGTATCCATATCCTGGTGAAGCTTTTGCTTCAGAAAAGCCTCTCTTCTGAATGCTGGGCTCCTCTGCTTTCAATCAGTGGTATTTATTGAGCATCTACTGTGTGGGGAGCACTCTACCAAGCTTTTGGGAAAGTAACCTGTCTCCTGTAGACTGTGGGCTACTTATGTACAGGGATCATGTGTCTCAAATCTATTTCTACTTTACAAAGAACTTAATACAGTCCTCTGCAATTAATCAATCATTATTGTTTAGTGAATGCTTACTGTATAGAGAGCACTGAATTAAGTACTTAGTACAGTATAACAGAGTTGATAGACACCTTCCCTGCCCACACAAGCTTATAGTCTAGAGAGAAGCACACGGTAGTCAATAGTCAGTCGCTCAGATATATTGAACACTTATTGTGTGTAGAGCAGTGTACTGAGCGCTTGAGAGAGTGAAATATATCAATATAACAGACATATTCCCTGCCCACAGTGAACTTACATTAAGCACTCAATACATATCATTGATTGATACAAAACAATTGGTAGTCAGTCATATTTATTGAGCACTTGCTGTGTGCATAGCACTGTACTAAGTGCTTGGGAGAATACAGTATAACAACAGATACGTACCCTGCCCACAGTGAGTTTACAGTCTTAAGGTACATGCAGTCCCTGCCCACAAGGACTATGCAGTGTACAGGGGGAGACCGACATTAAAATAAATTACAACCAGGGAAAATGGAGTATGGAGCTGTATATATAAGTGTTGTGGAGTTAGGCTGAATATCAACATCCTTAAGAGGTACACAGCCAACTGCATAGATGACACAAAGTGGAGAGTGGGTGGGGGGAATGAGGGCTTAGTCAGAGAAGGTCTTGTGGGGGAGAAGTGATATTTAGGAATGTTTTGAAGGTGGGGAGGATGGGACACTGTCAGATATGAAGGGGGAGGGAGTTCCAGACCAGAGGGAGGATGTTGGTAAGGGTCAACAATGGGACAGTCAAGATCTAGGTAATAATAATAATAATGACATTTGTTAAGTGCTTATTTAGTGCCAGGCCCTGTACTAAGCACTGGGGTGGTTACAAGTAAATCGAGTTGAACACAGTCCCTGTCCCAAGTGGGGTTCACAGTCTGAATCCCCATTTTACTGAAGAGGTAACTGAGGCACAGAGAGGTGAAGTGACTTGCCCTGGGTCACACAGCAGCAAAGTGGCGGAACTGCGATCAGAACCCATGACCTTTTGACTCCCAGGCCCTTGCTCTATCCACTACACCATGCTGAAGGTTGGTGTTAGAGGAATCAAGGGTGCGGAATGGGTTTTGTAGAGCAGAGAGGTAAGAGGGAGAGAGAGCTGATTGCGTGCCTGTAAGCCTGTTTGATGCCAAAGTGGACGGGCATCTGTAGGAGGTTTGTGGGGAGACTGGTTTTTCAGAAAAATGGTCCAGGTAGCAGAGTGAAAACAGTGCTTGGCACATAGTAAGTGCTTATAACAATACCGTAATTTGTGGACTGGAGAGGAGAGAGACAGGAGACAGGGAAGACAGTGAGGAGGAAGTTATTGCAGTAGTCAAGGTGGAATAAGATAAGTGCTTTGGTCAGTGTGATAGAAGATTGAAGAGGAAAGCATAGATTCTAGAGATATGAAGGTAGAACAGACAGGATTTGGGGCCACTGTGGATTGAATGAGAGATGAGTCGAAGATAGCGTCGTTACAGGCTTGTGAGTAGGGGAGGATGCTGGTGTTGTTCTTGGTGGTAGGACAGTCATTAGGAAGACAGAGTTTGGGTGGGAAGATCTTTGTTTTGGACAAATTAATTCTGAGATGGTGACGACATCCAAATCGAAACAGCTTGAAGGTAGGAGCAAATGTAAGACTGCGGAGGAGAGGAATCAGGGCAGTAGAAGGAGACTTCGGGGTCATCCCCATAGAGATGAAGTCGTGGGAGCGAATGAATTCTCCAAGGTTGTGGGTGTAGAAGGAGAGTATAGAGGGTGACACAGAGCTGATCCTCGTAGCACCCCCACAGTTAGTCAGTGAAAGGGACTGGGAAGGAACAGCCTGAAGATAGGAGAACCAGGAGATTCTCTCGTATTTATTGAGCCCTTATGTGTGCAGAGCAATGTACACCTAAACACCTGGGAGAGTGCAATGCAACAGACAGTATATAAATGGTCTCTGCTTAGACTGAGTCCCGTGTGGACAGGGACTGTATCCAACAAGATCCTCTGGTTTCTACTGCAGCGCTTAGTACAGTGCTTAACTCGTCGTTAGTTCCCCACGTGGGACAACCTAATTATTTCTTCTAGACTGTGTGAGCCTGTTGTTGGCTAGGGACTGTCTCTATCTGTTTCAGAATTGTACTTTCCAAGTGCTTAGTACAGTGCTCAAGAAGCGTGGCTCAGTGGAAAGAGCACGGGCTTTGGAGTCAGAGGTCATGGGTTTGAATCCCGGCTCCGCCATTTGTCAGCTGTGTGACTGTGGGCAAGTCACTTAACTTCTCTGGGCCTCAGTTACCTCATCTGTAAAATGGGGATTAAGACTGTGAGCCCCATGTGGGACAACCTGATTCCCCTGTGTCTACCCCACCGCTTAGAACAGTGCTCTGCACATAGTAAGCGCTTAACAAATACCAACATTATTATTAAATACGATTGAATGAATGAATGTGTAACAGATCCCATGACTATTATTATTGGAAGAAAATTGATTCATATTATCATGAGGTACTGGTCTAAGGGATTTAGGGGAGCAGCTGTGCCAATGCCTGACTGAGCTGCAGGCTGGATTCTGCTGGCCAAAAGAGCGGGAATAACAGGACTGCAGCTGGGCTTCCCCTATCCCCCAGCCCTGAGTGGTCCTGTACTTCACCAGTGGGTAGGGAGACACTAATAATAACAATAATAATAATAGTATTTAAGTGTTTACCATGTGCCAAGCCCTGTCCTAAGCTCTGGGGTATTCACTGAGCCCCTGCTAAAATAATTTACAGATAGGAAACAGCTCAGAACTAGTGCTCAGAATCCAAATTTTATTCAAACTGCCATCTAAAAGAATCTAGGAATAAAATGAAATAGATCGAGTATCTAAAGGAGGATTTTTCCACACTAGCACAAAAATTTGGTAGAATGATGTTTTATTATCTTAGTAATTAGCTAGAACCTGAGATCATAGCTAATTCAAAAATTTTCTTCCCATGAAATTGAAGGCAGTGAATTCTAATGTATTTCCAAGCATTCTTGGAACTAGTGTAAGCGTGGCTCAGTTGAAAGAGCCCGGGCTTGGGAGTTCGAGGTCATAAGTTCCAAACCCAGTTCTGCTACTTGTCAGCTGTGTGACTTTGGGCAAGTCACTTAAGCGTGGCTCAGTAGAAAGAGCCCGGGCTTAGGAGTCAGAGGTAATGGGTTCTAATCCCACCTCCACCGCTTGCCAGCTATGTGACTTTGGGCAAGTCACTTCACTTCTCTGTGCCTCAGTTACCTCATCTGTAAAATGGGGACTAAAACTGTGAGCCCCATGTGGGACAACCTGATCACCTTGTATCCCCCAGTGCTTAGAACAGTGCTTTGCACATAGCAAGTGCTTAACAAATACCAACATTATTATTACTTAACTTCTCTAGGCCTCAGTTACCTCATCTGTAAAATGGGGATAAAGACTGTGAGCCCTATGTGGGACAACTTGATTACCTTGTACCCCTCCAGCTCTTAGAACAGTGCTTGGCATATAGTAAGCGCTTAACAAATGCTATTATAATAATTATTATTATTATTGATGATGCCAGTAGGGTTCATAAGAAAATGAGATGTAGGAATTTTTAAACATAGATAAAATCAAAAATTTCAAGAGTCAGTCAGACCATACTTACTTTCATGCAATAAAAATAAAGCACTGTAATGCGAAACCAAGGAGGATAGTATACTCTCCAGAGCACTTAGTACAGTGCTTTGCACACAGTAAGCTTAGTAAATATGATTGAATGAATGAGCCATTATAACTAAAATTGATATATTCATTTTTAAGTCTAGTGTTGAATGGTATACTCTATGTATAACACTGTACTAGTTCTAATGTCTTGGGACTATGCAGAGAAGATACAAATGGAAAACAGCCCTACCTACCCAAACTCAACACTGGACAATTAACCAACCAAGATATTGTTTGGAAATAGCAACTTGATCTCTCCAAATTGTTTTTTCTTCTCCCTTCTGCTTCCCTCACCCCTGGTCTGGAAGACAGAAACACCCCTTTCCCCCCAGAAAAGATTTCAAATATTTACAAAGGATCATGCTTCCTATTTTACCTTCCCTCTTTTCTAATGAGAAGCAACATGGCTTAGTGGATAGAACACAGGTCTGGGAGTCAGAAGATCATGGGTTCACATCCCAGCTCCACCACTTGTCTGCTATGTCACATTGGGAAAGTCACTTCACTTCTCTGTACCTCAGTTCCCTCATCTGTAAAATGGGGATCGAGACCGTGAGCCTCGTGGGACAGGGATTGTGTTCAACCCGATTTTCTTGCATCTACACAGCGCTGTAGTACAGTGCCTATCACATAGTAAGCACTTAACAAATACCACAATTATTATTATTATTTTCATTAATGATTGTTGCCTCTTGGGTGGTATGTATATCAGCTGTACTCTGTGATCCACTTCTCTCATGTTTGTTAGTACTAATGACACTTGTTGAGTTTGTTGAATGCCATGCATTGTCCCAAGTGCTTGGGCCGGTAGAAGAGAAGAATTTCATCATTCTTCTCTTGAAGAGATTTTTTCTCTTCAGAGTCAGTACTTCTTCCTCCAAGGTACCGTGGAAACTTCAACTCCAGTGGTGGCTGTGACTTATTGGGGTTCCTCCAGCTTTCCTCTCATCCCAGCGAACCCCAAAGTCACTAAAACGAGAGCTATCAGGCACCTAGAGGTCCCCAGTATCTCAGACCTCTAGATTTTTTTTTCCCCTAACCGGGGCAGAATAGCATACACGGAACTTAACCCCAATTTCACGGCCACCACTGCCTTGAATTTTCAGTTGAGCATCCCTCAGGGTAAGGGGATTTTTGGATTTATGCAGTAAACCCTTACTTCCAGGTGGTTGTTACTATTAAATCAGAAAGGTACAACTCCCTCCTACACCCTTCATAATCATTCAATCAATCATATTTTTCGAGGGCTTACTGTGTGTAGAGCACTGTGCTAAGCGCTTGGGAGAGTTCACTATAACAGAGCTGGTAGGCCCATTGAGCTTACAGATTACACCTGAGCTTTATACTCAGATGTATTTCCACTGTAGTCTCTCTCCCAGCAAGCTTTAGATCCTTAACTTATCATTACCCAGAAACTCTCACACACCTTCTTCGGTGATGTAAATAAAACTGCTTTAATATGTAATGCTCACAAAACCCATTTCATTCTTTAAGTGGAAGGGAACTTGTCTACCAACTCTGTTATATTGTACTCCCCTAAACATACACCCGCAGTAACTGCTCAAGTAGGACTGATTACTCAGATAGAACCCCTCAGCCTTAGCCTTTGCTGTTCCTTGAAGGGGTTTCAGGCCAGGATTGTTAGCTACAAACTTTGTTGTACTGTATTCCCTCAAGTACTTAGTACAGTGCTCTGCTCACAGTAAGTACTCAATAAATAGCCTTGTTTTCAGATCCTGTCTTTACCAAGCCCCACTTCTATCCTTCTGCAAAAAGCCAGGGTCTGGTCAACTTAGGTCAAAACATTTTTTACATTTTTTTTTGAGTCTTTATGGTTGCCCTTATGACCCTTCCCTTTGATGGACCAAAGGAGGTCAGACTCCAAAATATAAATATTCCACTTAAATGCTTCCATTTTTAGACCATAATTCCCTCTTCTTCTCATCTCTTTTCCCAGTGATAATCATAATAATAACTGTGGCATTTGTTATGCACTTACTAAGATTTCCAAGGCTTCCTCTCATTGGTTCTCTCCTGATAGTCTAAAGAAAGCTTGACACCTCTTGTAGATTCCTTTCTCTTGTTAATTGTTTTACCTAACACCTGTCTCTCTATGTTAAAGAGTTTTTCTTTGAACACATTTTCCCAGGTTTTGGGCTTTTGTGTCTTACATAATAGCCCCTTTTCAAACCATCCGATTTCCTGGGATGTACATCTTCCTGTCTCTATCCTATGGTTGTGGGAAAACAGTCTTCACATCCTACTTCTAATCACGTCTCTATTAATACCTGGTTTCCTGTTCCCAGAGAATTCCTAACTCTGTTTTTCAATGTTGGTAGGCTTTCCTCCTCCTCCCCACCCCCAGACCAGTGGCACATATGTGTGAGATTGAACTGGAATGTCACACTGCACAGTAGCCGGAGGGAATCTTTCCACCAGGCTCAGGAGTGAGGTGACAACTGTGAAACTTACACTAGATGAATGTTCTTTTCTCTTTTAATGGCATTTAAGTGTTTATTTTGTACCAGGCACTGTTCTAAGCATTGGGATAGATAACAAGGTAATTAGGTCGCAAGCAGTCCTTGTCCCACTGGGGCTCACAGTCTTAATCCTCATTTTACAGATGAAGGAACTGAGGCACAGAGAAGTTGATACTTGCCCCTGGTCACACAACAGACAAGTGGCAGAGCCTGGATTAGAACCTAGGTCCTTCTGACTCCTAGGCCCCTGCTCTATCCACTAAGCCGCACTCCTTCTTTTGCAGTTACAGCCTCAGGAATGTTATTTTTAGTAGTAACAATAATCGGTATTAAACATGTACTGTGTGCCAAGCACTAATCGCCCGGATAGATTCAAGATAATCAGGTTGGACACAGTCCCTGTCCCACATGGGGCTTACTGTCTAAGTAGGTGGGAAAACAAGGATCTAATTCCCATTTTATAGATGAGGAAACTGTGGCCCAGTAAAGTGAAGTGAGTTGTCTGATGTCATGCAGTAGGCAAGTGATGGAGCTGGGTGTGGAGGGCATTTTCTGGGTCTCTTCCTGCGAGCAGGGGTAGTCCCATAACTCCTGGGGAGGTTGAGCAGAGCACAGATCAGTGAAGAATTTTTTCATTCCACCTCATGGTTTTTATGGTTGTGTCTGGGCATCTACCCCACTCCCTGGATTCAGTGCAGGCATTGGTTACTTCTGCCAATGGCATGACCTCCCCTTTAGGTGCTGGCGTAATGCATGCTTTACTGTTCTCCTATGGTAATTTCACTTTCTGGCAGCAGTCCCCACTGACAAAGATTTCATGTTCCAAGAATGCATGTTCTGTTTATCATAGAATCTCAAGAATCCAGACACGTGGATTCTGTTCCCTCCCTACCACTGCCTGCCGACATGCTTTTGAGCACATCATTTAACCTCTACCACAGCAGACTCTTCATCTTTGAAGCAGAGTATTGCACATAAAACACGAAGGAATGCTTTTGTAGTTAAAAGCTTTAAAGCAATTTGAGAAACCTGTTCTCAAAGTTCAGTATGCTTTTCAAATTCAAAGGGCAGTGTGACACTCGGGATTTAACAGGCTTGAAACCCAGGAGTTGAGAGTTGCTTATATTGCCCCCATGCAAATGTTCAGAGGATGTCCCAAAATAAGTTTAAATAGTTTTACTAAAAATAAGCTGAAACATAAGCAAAAATATAGGTGATGCTGGCCTGACATACATATTTGCAGTGAAAAGAATTAATGCAATTTTAGGTTGCCGAACAGTCTTCTCCATTTATGCCAAGCTGTCGGCATAAATCAATTTTGACCAAAGGGCTCCCCGGTTTGTAGTATTTAAGTCATACCGCCTGTCAGGCACTGTTCTAAGCACTGGGATAGATATGATTTAATCAGACTGGATATAGTCCCTGTCCCACAAGGGGCAGAGCCAGGATTAGAAGCTGGGTCCTCTGGTTCCCAGGCCCGTGCTCTTTCCATTAGGCCACAGATGCTTCCCACACTGCTCTGCCCTTTGTCGATAAATCGTAGAGAGTCAATATTTGACTTTTCTGCATGTCCCTGACACTTTACTGCTTGTTTATGTCCAAGTTGACAATGAATCTCCGAAGTAAGGTGGCCAGAGAGGCACAGTCCAGAGAAGCTCAATAGTGAGGATCAGCTGCCTCTGTTGTTATTTTTTTACAGTTCAAATGACTACACAACTGACTGAAAACTTGGGGGCTACAAATGGTTATATTTTTATGCCAGACACTTGAGGTGTCCAGCTTATGACTTGATTTCCTCTTTTTGACACAAAAATCATCAAAGTAAGTCTTTTCCCTTAAACAAAAAACAGCATCCGATACCAAAGCCGACTCAGAGAATTTTCCTCAGAAATCATCCCACCCTTCAGAAAAAAGGTTATTTAAACTTTCTGATGGAATGCCTTCCTTAAACCTCCCCATACAAGGAATCTTGGCTTGGGAACTGCTGTAATGAAATGGGTGCGGTCTTTACTACCATTGGAAGGACTTTTGCTTTTCCACCCAGGGAACATTCTGATGACTTTGCTTGCTGACTGGGCTTCTTGAGAAAAGTCTTTTAATATGGTAGTTAACAAGCACACATCTGAGTCATTATTCACATTAATGTTTTCTTCTGTGCAAATCGCTATTTTTTGATGGTGAGAATGAGGGAAATACCCTCATCTTTCTTCTCCTTGCTTCTGGACTTTTTGTTTGTTTGTTCTCTTATGGTATGTTAAGCACTTACTGTGAGTCAAACATTGTTCTAAGTGCTGGGGTAGGTACAAGTTAATTAGGTTGGACACAGTCCCTGTTCCACAAGGGGCTTACAGTCTACTTTGGAGGACGAACAGGTATTTAATCCCCACTTTACAGTTGAGGAAATTGAGGCACAAATAAATTAAGTGGCTTGCCCAGGGTGACACAGCAAGCTATTGGCAGAGCTGGATTTAGAACCCAGGTCCTCTGATTCCCAGGCCTGTGCTCTTTCCACTAGCCATGCTGTTTCTCTAATTTGGGGATAAATTGCTTGTCCATAGATGGTATGTCCAGCAATATTCATTCAGTCGCATTTCATTCAGTTGTATTTATTGAGCACACACTATGTCCAGAGCACTATTCTAAGTGCTTGGGAGAGCACAATACAACAATAAACAGACACATTCCCTGCCTACAATGATCTTACAATCTAGAGGCAGGGAGACAGACATCGATACAAATAAATGAGTTACAGATACATACAAATAAAATAAATTGCAAGTATACCCAACCACCACTGTCCTTGTCATTTCTTAATTTTATGTTCCACAGACAACAGGGTACTTGAAATCGCCCTTTCTGGCACTTATATTTATATGCAGAAATAGAGATAGCGGGGCAGGGATAGTCCAGGCAAGCAGAGGATGAACAAAAATGACCTTGGTGGAGAAACACATACTCAGAGAGTTGATTTCCATAATGCCACCTCCTCCCCAAAGCCCCCTCCCCAAGAATCCAAAATATTTTTTCTCTGCCCTTTCACTGTAAGGACTGCCCAGAAGGTTACCAGGAGCTGGTGTCTAAAAGAGAACCGAATGATCATTTTGGAAACTAATAGTGGCCAAAAGAAACAGCGTGGCTTTAGTACAGTGCTTGACCCATAGTAAGCATTTAGCAGATACCACTATCATTATTATTATTACGTTTGAAATCCTTGTGGGATTATTTCATCTTCCTTATATTCCAGAGCAGCCAACCCTGGAATTTGGTTTGTGCAAGAGCTCTGTTGCCTTTGTGTCAGTAAGTACTAAGAATTAGGTATTTAAGAGATTTTGTTCTTGGCAATTTCCAGTTGAGTAATAGCCACATATACGTATTTCTGCAGTTCCTTTAGAAGACACACTACCGACTTTGAAAGGCTGTCTGGCCAGGCTAGGGAACTGTGTTTTCATTTTCTTGATCCAGGTCCCTGCTCACGACAAGCAAAGACTCAACTACAGTTTCCTTGAATTAGACCTCGGCAAAAATGTCTGATATTTGAGGCTCTTCACCACCAAAGCCGATCCTGTGCTTCGAAGCGTTTGAGTTTCACGGGGCTCCCTCAGACTCTTGGAACACTGAAGTCTCTGTTGATGCAGCCAAGCAGAGGTGCACAACAGAGCTTTAGTAGCTAGCCCGCTGGGTTGCCTGAGAAGTTCTCTGGAATGCAGGCCTTAGAACGAATGTGTTACTGAGGGCTCGCTGACAGTCAAAAGAATGAATGTGGGTTGGAGCATTTGGGGTCAATTTAGTGATACGTTATTGAATATTAAAACACAAGGGTTAAACATTTTAGAAAGGAATGTTCCTTTAAGCAGGCCAGTTTTGTTTACATCAGGGACTTGTGTGACATGGTAGGAGCTCAGCTTGGAAGAGCAAAGAAAATGAGTCACAGATTTCCTGGCTGCTTAGCCAAGACAAAATAATTAAAAACAATTTCATGGATCATCCATTTGGGCCAAAAATCGTATTCGGGATCTTACCTCATGACACCCATTCTTTTAAAAAGGGAGAACTAGATGGATGTATTCCCATAGGAATATTACCATTTTCAGATGGTGAAAACAACATGTCCCCTTGACCTCACGGCTCCATCCAGTTATTACCCCATCTCTCTCCTACCATTCCTCTCTAGATTCCTGGACCGAGTTGTCTATATTGCCTCCACTTCCTCTCCTCGACTCCTCGACCCCTTCCAATGTGACTCCCACCCCCTTCTCTCCACAGAAACTGACCTCTCAGAGGTCACCAGCAATCTCCTTCGTGCCAAATCCAAAAGCTACTATTCCATCCTAAGTCTCCTCGAACTCTCAGCTGAGAAATGTTATCTTTTCCTTCTCCTGGAAATGTTATCCAACCTTGCCTTTACTGACGCTGTCGTCTCCTGATTTTCCTTCTATCTTTCTGGCTGCTTTTTCTCAGTCTCTTTCCATGGAGCTCCTGCCCCCCTCCCCCTTACCCCCAACTGTGGGAGTCTTTCAAGGCTCAGTTCTGGATCCCTTTCTTTTCTCCATCTACCCCCCCCCCCCCCCACCAACTCTCCTTGGAGAATTCATTCCATCCTAGGCTTCAGTTGCTGACTTTTTGCAGATGATTCCCAAATCTACATCTCCAGCCCTGTTCTCTCTCCTTTTCAGTCTTGCACTTCCTCCTGCCTTCAGGCCATCTCTACTTGTATGTTTCCTTCAACACCTCAAACTAAACATGTCCAAAATGGAACTTCTCATATTTCCACCCAAACCCTGTCCTCTCCATGGCTTTACTATCATTGTAGGAAACACCACCATCCTCTGTCTCCCAAGCTTGTAACCTTGCTATTATCCTTTACCCCCTCTCTTTTTCAACCCACGTCTTCATTGTCACCAAATTCCCTCATTCCTATCTTCACCATATTGCTAAAATCCACCCTCTTCTCTCCATCCAAACTGCTCTCCCATCTTGATTACAGCATCAGCCTCCTTGCTGACTTCCCTCCCTCCCGTCTCTCCCCTCTCCAGTCCAGTTGCCTGGATCATTTTCCTACAAAAACATTCAATCCATGTTTTCCCATTCTTCAAGAATGTCCAGTGGTTGTGCCCATCCCCCTCTGCATCAAACAGAAACTCCTTTCATCGGTCGTAAGGCACTCAATCCCTTTATTCCAGCAAGTTCAGTTTACTCTTCTAATGCCAACCTAATCTCTCTATCTTGATCTCAACAACCTCTCCTGGGGTCCCCTCACCTACATCCTGCCTCTGGTCTGGAACTCCCTCCCCCTTTATATCTGACAGAACATCACTCTTCCCAACTTCACACTTCTGTACTTACCCGTAATTCATTTATATTAATATCTGAGTACTCCTCTAGATTCTAAGTGTATGGGCAGGAAAAGTGTTTACCAAATCTGTTTTTGTACTCTCCTAAGTGCTTAGTACAGTGCTCTGCACACAGTAAGCACTCAAATGATTGGTTCTGCAGTTAGACCTCTCATGTCCACAGTCTTTAAATTGCCTTGGAAGTTATCATCATTAACTGAAATACGAGTTTACCACCAAGTAACAGATGAGCAGACCATGATGAAATTGTGCAACAAAGTTGAGTTGCTTTAAAAGGTTCTGGGTATTGTAATTAATGTTAGCCTTACCCATTACTCTAAATTTGGGGTCCTTGGGTTTGAATTGACTCATTTCTTTTAACTATTAATGGTGTTTTATCTGTAGAATGATTTGCAGTAGTTTTGTTAGCGATGTAGTATGCCCACCAGGAAAATCATAAAAGCAAATTGGACATGGAGAGAGGAAATAATTTGTTTGGGCTCACCAGGAGATACTGGATTTAGGACTCCCATTGAGTTATTTAGGGTACTAAGTTATATTGCTTCCCTTTTAAAACTATGGTCCATATATACCTTCTTTCTTGTTCTTTCAAAATACCCACCCGTCTTGGTCGGCCACCTAATTGCAAATTATAGGAGTGAATGATAGGCCTTGAATTTTAGTAGTAGCAGCACTTATTAAATGCTCACTTGTTGTGATGCGCTATTCTTAGGGCTCGGAAATGACCGAATTAACAAATGGCATGCTCCCTGCCCACAAGAAGCTTACGCTCCAGAAAGAGAGACAAACATGAAAATACTGACATCTGGCCTGGTGGAAATATATTTTGCACTGTATCTCCTCACAGATTTAGACGTGGGCTTTTGTCATTTGTATATCAAGTCTTCATTTTTGCTTAGAGAGGTTGAGATCCAGTGGTTTTGGATGAAAGCAGCTTGGGTTTTTGATGTGTCAACAAAGCCACAAATTCGTAAATTCTTCAGTTGCAGTTCAGGGTTCGGTAGACGAGCCGGCTCATATGTTTTTTAGCTGCTTCTCAAGCCAAAGACGAGCAGAAGCTTCCTGTATCTGCTTCTGCGGCCTCATTTCAGGAGGCTGCTTCTTAGACCTGCTCGGGCAACAGCCCGACTGACCGCATTTACGGGACAATCATTGAACCGCCGGGGGCGATATGGCTTAGTGGATAGACCAAGAGCCTGGGAGTCGGAAGGTCACGGGTTCTAATTCCGTATCTGCTGTCTGACCCAGGGCAAGTCACTTTACTTCTCTGGGCCTCAGTTACCTCATCTGTAAAATGGGGATTATGAGTGTGAGCCCCAGTTAGACAGGGACTGTGGCTAACCTGACTCACTTGAATCAACTCCAGTGCTTAGAACAGTGCTTGGCACATAGTATGTGTTTAACAAGTACCGTAATTATTGTTGGTTTTTCTCCCTTCTCCCTCTTGAACTTCAGCAGGGCAGCTGAAGTGCTTATATGGGGCCCCCAAGTTGCTCATTTTGGGTCTGAGTAGATTAAACAGAACTGTGTGCCCATGCTGTTGACTGAAGGAGCCACTCCTGAGAGGCTCCCTGACCTAAATTCATTCACATCCCTGAGATGTTAATCAGTTGTTATTTATTGAGCACTTACTGTCTGTAGAGCACTGTACTAAGAGCTTGGGAGAGTACAGTATCATCAGTCATGTTTATTGAGTGCTTATTGTGTGCAGAGCACTGTATTAAGCTCTGGGGAGAGTACACTACCACAGAATTAGCAGATATGTTCCCTGCACCTAATGAGCTTACAGTAGAGAGTTGGTAGATATGTTCCCTGGCCACAATGAGTTTACAGTCTAGAGACAAGCTTACTGGTAATAGGCAAGCTCTTGGTGGGCAGAGCCTATTATTTTTTTTCTTTGTAAACTTCATTCAGTCATTAATGTTGGTATTTGTTGTCTTCTCGGCCTCGGGGAGCCGACCTTCTTCTTCTCAACGGCTCCCCGAGGAACAATTCTATTATCATTATTATTATCATTATTATCATCATTAGCTGCTAACACTATTATCATTATCATTAGCTCCACACGTGTTAATAATATTAGTATTGTTTTTGTCCGTATGTCTGTCTCCCCCGATTAGACTGTAAGCCCATCAGTGGGCAGGGACTGTATCTGTTGCCGATTTGTACATTCCAAGCGCTTAGTACAGTGCTCTGCACATAGTAAGCGCTCAATAAATACTATTGAATGAATGAATGAATGAATTTGTTAAGCGTTTACTATGTGCAGAGCACTGTTCTAAGCGCTGGGTTAGATACAGGGTAATCAGGTTGTCCCATGTGAGGCTCACAGTTAATCCCCATTTTACAGATGAGGTAACTGAGGCACAGAGAAGTTAAGTGACTTGCCCACAGTCACACAGCTGACAAGTGGCAGAGTCGGGAATCGAACCCATGACCTCTGACTCTGAAGCCCAGGCTCTTTCCATTGAGCCATGATTAAGTGTTTACTGTGTGCAGAACGCTATACTAAGTGATTGCTGTTGTGTACATGGAGGCGTTTGATAAACGGTGGTGATGAAGACAGTTAAGATTTGATTGGATTATATATTTCAACTAGTAGATCTTTCCCTTTCAGTCAATGCTGAATCACAAGGGATAGAGACCGTGTTTAATTCCCACCTGTGTGTTTTCTCCCAGTATATAGCACAGTGCTCAGCACACAGGTAGTGCTTAATATCATTACTACTACTCAACTCATTCTCAAAAACCTTTCTTGATAACATCTGTGGGCTATATGGTTTTAGTTAATATATCCAGTTTTAATGGGAGCCATTTTCCTGGGAAGCTGTTGCCTTGAGCATTTATTTTCTCTGAAGTAGATTGTGTCCTAGGACCTAGCATTGGTGTCAGAATTAGGAGTATTTAGTGGATGCCTGAAGGAGTAAATCCCTGAGGGAAATCATAACCAAAAAAACCCCCAAAACCTGCCTTTGAGAAGCTTACGATTCCATGGACAATACAGAAATCCGAAGTGATTAATATAGATGATATGTTGAAATAACAAATAGTTGAGAAATGGTCAATGGAATGGCATAACTTGTAAAGTCGGGGATGAATCAGGGAAAGCCAAAGGGGAGCTGACTGGAAAGGAAGAAGAAACTCAAGAGGGAGGACTTTCCAGATAGGGATTACTTCATTAGCAATGGGTCATAGGAGGGAGAATCAAGAGTGAGGCACAATTAGTACTTTAGTTTCAGAGGAGCGTAGAATGTAGAGTTAGTGCCATATGTTTCCAGTGCTTAAAACAGTGCTCGGCACATAGTAAGTGCTTAACAAATACCAACATTATTATTATTAACTACAGTGAGAGAAGAGAGTAGCTCAATAAAAAGCCAATATTTGGGAGTTTTTGTTTTTTATGAGGACCAATGAAGATGGGTTAGAGTTTTGAAGGGAGCTATGTGTTCTGACTGGCCTTTTAAAAAGATCATACATGCAGCTGTGTGTTTCACAGACTGAAGAGAAGAGAGGCGGGAGGCAGAGAGTCTGGTTAGTGCAAAGCAATGTACTCCTTACTAAGCACTGCAGAGAAGATGTTGGTTCCTCAAAAATCCCAAATCTAAAAGTGGAAGGCTGGAGAAGGGGATGAAATAGGTATAAAAAGGAAAAAAATAGCAGGCTACTTTGAAACAAAATAACAACTGGAAAAATTCCAGTTCATTTCTATTAAGAGTTGTAAACGCAGTTTCTGATTAGAGGCAGAGAGGAAGATGGACTGGAAAAGTGTGATAGAACAGTCAGCATTGTTAAGAAACAGATTTGAGCTGGGAGGTAAATGGAAGATGATGCCACGGACTTCTTGAGTTTGTGGTCCAGCAGAATTCTGATGTAGTCAATACTGTTGAGAATGAGAAGAGTTTAGGAGGCAAATTAAGTTCAGTTCTTTTTCATTTTAACGTGTCAGCCAGTCCCTTGGGTGGAGATGCTGGCAAAGGGAGAGGTGGAGATGTGGAAAATTCTCACCGAAAATATGGATTTTAAACTTCATCCTACTTGGACCCACGTAGGACAGGGATGATGTCCGACCTTATTAACTTGTAACCGCCCCGGTGGCTAGAACACTGCTTCAGACATTGTAAGCATTTAAATCTTGTCTTGCCTTATACTGTCGAGTTGTCTCTGACCCATAGCAACACCGTGGACATGTCTCTCCCAGAATAGCCCACCTCCATTTGCCATGGTTCTGGTAGCAGATCCATAGAGTTTTCTTGTTAAAAATATGGAAGCTGTTTACCATTGCCTCCTTCCGTGCAGTAAACCTGAGTCTTCACCCTCAACTCCCTCCCATGCTGCTGCTGCCCAGCACAGGTGAGTTTTGACTTGTAGTAGATTGCCTTCCATTCGCTAGTCACTGCGCAAGCTAGGAATAGGTAGGCCTCTGCTTGACTCTCCCTACCATGGTCAAGACTGGTAGAGTAGTCTGCTTGAGAAGCAGCGTGGCTCACTGGAAAGAGCGCGGGCTTTGGAGTCAGAGGTCATGGGTTCGAACCCCGGCTCTACCACTTGTCAGCTGTGTGACTTTGGGCAAGTCACTTAACTTCTCGGTGCCTCAGTTACCTCATCTGTAAAATGGGGATTAAGACTGTGAGCCCCACGTGGGACAACCTGATTCCCCTGTGTCTACCCCAGCGCTTAGAACAGTGCTCGGCACATAGTAAGCGCTTAACAAATACCAACATTGTTATTATTAGAGTAATGGAAACTCTCCAGGTGTGACCCTGAGAGGGAATTTAAGAAATACTATACTGATAATGTCATCTTCTTAGAGATAGTTGAGACCATGAGAACAATGATGCTTCTTCCAAGGAAAACTATAAGCATAATTGATTTTAAGCACGATTCGCAGTAATTGATTTAAAGTGCAATTTGCAGTTGTCAATGAT
This sequence comes from Ornithorhynchus anatinus, assembly GCF_004115215.2. Lineage (NCBI taxonomy): Eukaryota > Metazoa > Chordata > Mammalia > Monotremata > Ornithorhynchidae > Ornithorhynchus > Ornithorhynchus anatinus. Next base: position 137,986,082 of record NC_041728.1, read on the forward strand.
GAAACCACACAGGGGGTCTAATGTGAGAAGCAGCGAGGCCCAGTGGATAGAGCATGAGCCTGGTAATCAGAAAGACTTGGGTTCTAATCTCTACTCTGCCACTTGTCTGTTCTGTGACTTTGGGCAAGTCACTTCTCTGTGCCTCAGTTACCTCATTTGTAAAATGGGGAATGGGACTGTGAGCGCTCTGTAGGACAGGGATGGTGTCCAACCTGATTATCTTGTATCTACCCCAGAGCTTAGTTTAGTGTCTGGCCCTTAGTAAGCACTTAAATACCATGGGGAGAAGAAAAAAGTGCTTAACAAATACCAGGGGGGAGAGGGTAGATGGCCCTCTGGTACAGTAGCCACAGACAGCCAAGGCTCTGTGTTTTCTATTTCGAAAAATTTTGAGCATGTGAGACGTGGATTGTGTGAAATGATGGAAGGAAAGGATCAATAGAAAGTATGAATTTGTATGATTTCCCATGTCTTCTCGTCATTATTCTCTGTCAAAGGATAGTAATAATAATAATAATAATGTTGGTATTTGTTAAGCGCTTACTATGTGCCGAGCACTGTTCTAAGCGCTGGGGTAGACATAGGGGAATGAGGTTGTCCCACGTGGGGCTCACAGTCTTAATCCCCATTTTACAGATGAGGGAACTGAGGCACAGAGAAGTTAAGTGACTTGCCCACAGTCACACAGCCGACAAGTGGCAGAGCTGGGATTCGAACTCATGAGCCCTGACTCCAAAGCCGTAGTATTGCATCCTCTGTGATACAGAGGAGCAGCATGCGTAGTGGCTAGAGCACGGGCCTGGGAGTCAGAAGGTCATGGATTCTAATCCCTGCTCTGCCACTTGTCTGCTGTGTAGCCTTGGGTAAGTCACTTAACTATTCTCTGACTTAGTTACCCCATCTGTAAAATGGAGATGAGGACTGTGAGCCCTGTTCAGGACAGGAACTATGTACAACTCGATTTGCTTGTATCCACCCCAGTGCTTAGTATAGTGCCTGGCACATAGTATGCACTTAACAAATACCACAATTATTATTATTATTTTATAGAGAAGCAGCATGGCCTAGTGAAAAGAACATGGGCCTGGAGTCGGGACCCGGGTTCTAATCCTAGCTCAGCCACATGTCTGCTGTGTGACTTTGGGCAAGTCACTTCATTCTCTGAGCCTCAGTTACCTCATCTGTAAAATGGGGAATTAAAACCTAAGCCCTCTTACTTAGACTGTGAGCATCAGGTGGGATCTGGTCTTTGTCCAACCCGATTGACCTGTATCTACCCCAGTACTTAGAACAGTGCTTGGCACATAATAAGCACTTAACAAGTACCGTAATTACTATTATTGTTATGCATTCATGGAAAAATGATTTTCAGGAGGAAATTTTGAAATCAATCAATGGAATTTATTGTTTACTCTGGGCAGAGCACTATACTACACGCTTGAGAGAATACAGTGAAATAGAGTGGGTAGACAGGATCTCTGCCCATAGGATAACATGCTAAAGGGGGAGACAGGCAATAAATTACGGATAGGGGAACTAGGGTATATAGATAGGACATAAGTCCTGAGTACGTGATGAGTCTTTAGGGCTTAAAGGGTGCAGATCTAAGTGCATAATCGGCAAAGAAGAAAGAGTGTGTATGGGAAATGAGGGCTGTTGAATAAGATACCATTTTAGGATGGCTTTGAAAATTAGGAGAGTGATGGTCTGTCGGATATGAAGGGGAGGGAGTTCCAGGCCAGGGGGAGGATGTGAACAAGGGTTCGACCGTGAGGGAGATGAGAGGTACAGGGAGTAGGTTGGTATTAATATTTAATACTTCTATTAATGTCTATCTTCCTATCTAGACTGTAAGCGCGTTGTGGGCAGGGACTCTACCATCTCTCTTATATTGTACTTACTAAATAATAATAATGATAATTATGGCATTTGTTAAGTGTTTACTATGTGCAAAGCACTGTTCTAAGCACTGGGGGGGATATGAGGTGATCAGGTTGTCCCACATGGGTCTCACAGTCTTCACCCCCATTTTACAGATGAGGTAACTGAGGCACCAAGAAGTTAAGTGACTTGCCCAAGGTCACACAGCTGACAAGCGGCGGAGCCGGGATTGGAACCCATGACCTCTGACTCCCAAGCCCGTGCTCTTTCCACTGAGCCAGCTTTGTACAGTTCTCTACACAGAATAAGCGTGCAATAAATATGATTGATCGATTGGATGAGATCTGATCTCAGGAGGGCCCTGAATTTGAGGAGAGCAGTGGTATGCTGGATGTGAAGTAGGAAGGAATTTCAGACAGTGGAGAGGCAATCGGCAAGAGATTGGTAGCGGGGGAGGCAATGATGAGATTCAGTGCTTAAATCGTCTTAGTGTGAAGTGTGGGAACTGGGTTGCAGTGAGAGAAAAGACTGGATAAGTAGGAAATAATTGAGTAAGCACTCGCACTTAATCTCCTTGCTTCCTCCTATTTTACCTTACTGATTTCCCATTACAATCCAGAAGTTGCCCTTCTAACTCCACCCTACTCACTGTACTTTGATGTAGTTTGCACATAGTAATCCCTCAATAAATACAACTGATCTATTGATTGGTAGGAGGAAGGGTAAGAGCTGATCGAGTTCTTTAAAGCTGATGGTACAGAGTTTCTGTTTGACGTGGAGATGAATGGGCAACTTTGGAAGTTTTTGAGGAATGGGGAGACATGGACTGAGCTTTCTTTAGAAGAAAGTTTTTCAAACTAGTAAAGAGAAGCCAGACCTCAAGTACAAGAATTTTGTTATGTAAAAGCTTGAGCAACTTTATTGAAACTGGGGCAGAGTTTTACTGACTACGTATCTTATTTTGTCTACTGTAAGATAAAACCCTGGTTGCATTCAATTTTGAAAGAAAGAGGCTCCTTGGAGGGTTTTACCAGTGGCAGGAGGAAGATATCCACTTGGGATATGTGTACAAAGGGCTTCATTGCTTAGTTGGCACTGTGGTACAAAGGTTGTAAACTGAGTTCAGAGAAGTACACAAAAATTGCAAGCTGGAGTTCTAACTACTGCTTTGCCAAAAAGGACCAGTGCTTTGCCTTCATGTTCATAAGCAGTCACACACATGCATCATATAATTAACTTGAAAATAATCTCAGTATTTGCCCATGGGAAAACCTATATTTATCTTCACTTGAGTCCACTGCCATTTTGTGCAAATACAGTCCCGCATCTTTAGTGGAATGTCCTGCATTGTTTTTCAGCATTGCAGATCATGACTGGGACAAAAGACCGAGCAAATTCAACTCCTAGTTTGATTGCATTTTCTTTTGTAACACGAGTGGAAAAACACCTTAGGGACATTAAAAAAAAAAAGGTCATTGGTGGACCAAACATAGGGATAGGTGGGGGAGGGAAAGGAAGAGAAATCTCATTCTTTTGACATTCATGGAGGGGAAACATCTGAAAAAATCCTGCTTCTCTCTCCCCCCTCCAAAAAAAAAAAAAAAGGTATGGTGGCAACTCCCCTGACATTTGCAATTACAGCTGAGTATGAACAGCATGGTATAGTTTTATCTGGAGTCCCATTTCTTACTTGAGTGTAGCAATGTTGATTATTAAGCCACACAAAACAGCTGTGTGCATGGCTAATAGAAGCTCTTGGCCAAAAAAATTAATGCTGTTTTTCTCACAAGCAACAGATGTGTACTGCGATTTTCAGCCACCCCTACGAGACACACACAGTTTGCCTTGTGTTATCTACATTTGCAGCAGCGTCAAAGTCAGAAGCAGAATTTGGTAGAGTGCATACCACTCTCTGAAAGTGAACACGGCTTTAGCAGAATAGTTTCCCTGTGATTTACTTGAAAATTCTAGGATTCTTTTTATGAGGGTAGTTGATCTTGGTCATCAGCCTCTTCTTAAAAAAGAAGCCCTTTCATGGTTGTGTGCTAGTTTGTATAGATAATGCAAGGGCATGTAGACACCAAACACATTTAAATCATGTAGTACATTGTTTGTTGTTTGTATTTATTGTGGCAGAAATATAACGTTTCTCTGATAGTATGGTCCACGGAAAACACTTTATTCTTCTTCAGTTCCTCATACGATCCAGCCAAAACGTAGCCAACTAAAAGTTTCCATGTTTAATTTTTTTCAAGCAAGTAATGAATGTCTAAGATTAGAATGAAGTACTGGCAATAAATATGGAGTCTATTAAAAGATGCCTATCAGCATGTATTTAGAAGGGATATTTTGTTTTGGGTTCAGGCATGCTTATGGTTGAGATGTTTATTCAGGGAGTAGAGAAGGAAAGAGAAGCTTGTATTATAGGGACACCTCTAGGAGCACAACGGAATGCTTCTTAGTACAACTTACATGTTTCTTTTTTCACTTAGTAGAGGGCTTGGTTCAATAAAAGTAATCTCATTGTGGTGAGGGAATATGCATTTTTATTGTTGGATTATACTCTCTGAAGCGCTTTTTACAGGGCTCTGCACGCAGTAAGTACTCAACTCAGTAAATTCGATTCAATGAATGAATGAATGGTAGATTAATAAACATGACATTTGAAGATGAGCAGTGTGGCCGGCTGGAAAGAGCCCAGGACTGAGAGTCAGAAGACCTGGGTTTTAATCAAACCTTGTCTAACCTTTGACAAGTCACTTCATTTCTCTCTGCCTCAGTTACCTCATCTGTAAAATGGAGATTAAGACTGCGAGCCCTTTGTGGGACAGGAACTGCATCCAACTCGATTATCTTGTTTCTACCCCTGTACTTAGTATAGTGCCTGGCAACAGTAAATGCTTAAAAAATAAAATTTGAAAATTTTAGAGCCACTGGCTGTTTTGGATGTTTTTGAATTGGTTTTGCTTTGGTGTCACCACCTCTTTTATGAGGACATTGTTTTTGGAGGGGGAATTACATAACTTACTGTCCAATAGTACATAGTCTCAGAGAGAAAACCCAAAGCTGAGAATCCATAGGTCGTCTTTTCTCTCTCAGCCCAAGTGAATTTTTTTTAATGATATTTGTTAAAGCACTTACTATGAGTCAGGCCCTCAGGCGGGATAGATTTTTTTCCAAAGTCTGAAGATGGGTGTAACCAGACCTTCCTAATCAGTCATCCAATCGGTGTTATTTATTAAGTGCTTACTTTGTGCAGAACATCGTACTAAGCACCTGGGAAAATGCAGTACAGTAGAGTTGGTAAACACAGTCCTTACTTTCAAGGATCTTGTAGTCTAGTGAAAGAGACAGACATTAAAAGAAAGTTCAAGTTAAAAGAACCAGTCTCAAGTGTGTTTCGAAATCTTTGACATCCTTTTTCTGTCTTGCTAAATAACGATCTTCAAGAAACATATATTGATAAAAATCTCTCTACATCCAGTTTTCTTATAAAGGAAGGGCTGCTTTTTGTCAATGCCATGTTTAGGAAAACTTGAATTATAGGACTTGCCCATTCCCACTTGCTCATACAAGAGCACAAGCCCTTTCATCCAGTACAGTGGCGAGCTGTAGCCAAATGGTGAACACTATCTCCAGATTAGTGTTTTTGAACGCTTAACAGTAACCTAGCCAAAATGGTTGTGAAAGTAGGCATTTAAGCAGAACAACACATTTGAGAGAAAATCTCAAGTTATTTTATCCTCTTAGTTTCACTGCTTCTTAATAAAAAATGTTTATGTATCTTGTGGAATACAGCATGAGTATTTGAATTTAAATTCCTCCTGAAAAGATTTGGAATTGGGCTCTGGAAAAAGTTATGTGAAAAAGGTGTCATTTGGGGAGTTAGTAAGATTTCTCTAATGTTTAGGATTAGTGAAAGACTATGATGTTTGGAGGGAACCATTCAGCCAGTCACAGGGTAGCTAGAATGGCTTCATTCATAGACCAAGCAAAGGTATCCTTTGGGAATGCCCTTCTGACACACTTCTGGCTGACACTTGGACCAAGGAATGTACGATTTCTTGGAGTAGGTGCCCTGAAAAGTGTCTCTTTCAAATCCATCTGTGGAATGAATTCATCTTTCTCTTCTTCACCCTAAATCTGGCAGATGTAATTACATATTACAAATCTAAAGCGCTTAAACAGGTTTGGATCGATTCTAATTTCAGGGAGGAAAAGCCCAAAATCTCATATCAGAATTAATTTTATTTACATTTACATTTGACCCCTTCCATACATTGTTCTTTTCTGTGCATGGGCAGATAGTAAAACACAAATGGTAACATTTATTAACTCTGATATGGGCTTTTTAAAAAATGTTGAGCCAAAGGTGCAAATAATTGGTTTTGGGGCAGGAAAAAGGAAATCATATGCATTTCATTGAACTGATCAGTGGTATTTATTCAGCACTTCATATGTGCAGAGCACTGTATTTAGCACTTGGGAGAGTAAAATACAACAGAGTTGACAGAAATGTTCCCTGACCACAACGAGCTTGCAGTCTAGAGGGGGAGACAACATTTAAGATAGGTAAATTTAAGAAGATAAATTTGAAAAGCAATCCTACCTTGTTTATGTTTCTTCTTAGTACTGTCCAAACCAATGAAAAGAAAATATAAACAATTTGTTTACTGCAACAGCTGTTACCCGAACATATCTTCAGGTTAATGTTGTGACTGTGGATTTAGTATACTTTTAAGAGCATGTGGATTAGATTTTTCCTTTTTCAAACCCAACTCATGAAAAATAGGATCAACCTATGAAAAAGTCCCCAAGGATTTAGAGTACATTTGCAACTCTGAGTCTGTTTTGGGACATTATCAATCACATTTATTGAGCACTTACACTGTACAGGGCACTGTACTGAGCGTTTGGGAGAGTACAGTATAAAACACGATCCCAGCCCACAGCGAACTTACAGTTTAGAGGGGAAGGCAGGCATTAATACATTATCTTAGTGTTCAGACAGATGCACTCAAGATGGCTCGATGAACAATTCCATACTTAATGCAGCAGACTGTTTAATCTTCTATAGCAAATGAAGCAAAGACCAGGACATGTATTTCACCTTCTTCAACAAACCTTCCCTGATTAATTTCCAGCATCCCAAGGCCTAAAAACCTATCCTCCTTCTTGAGCACTTATGATACTTATCCATGCCCAGTCTCAGCACTTTATGTATACATATTTCTTCAGTTGTTTTTATTGCTCTGTAAACATTTTTTTCTCTCACCCATTACAGACTGGAAGCTCCTTCTGGGAAGGAAATATTTCACTTCTGTTTTGTACTTCCCATATACTAGTACCAGTTTTGCTGAATAAATGTGTTCTTATAAAACTGAATACCATTCTGTATCAAATGCCAGTTTCCACAAAACATTTTTTGCAGGATCCGTTTTGTTTTATACTATTTGTTAAGCAGTTACTATCTGCCAGGCACTGTACTAAGTGCTGGGAAAGAATTAAACTCATCAGGTTGATTACAGTCCATGCTCCACATGGGACTCACAATCTTTTAATTCCCGTTATAAAGGTGAGATAACTGGGGCCTGGAGAAATGAAGTGACTTGCCCAGTGTTATGCAGCAGACACATGGCAGATCCGGATCTGGGATTAGAACCCAGGTCATCTGATTCCCAGGCCTGTGCTCTTTATATATTGTTAGCCATCAGTCTGCTATAACCCCACGGCACTTATGTACATATCTGCAATTTATTTATATTAATGTCTGTCTCCCCCTCTAGATTGTGAGCTCGTTGTGGGCAGGGAACATGTCTGTTTGTTATATTGTATTCTTCCCAAGTGCTTAGTACAATGTATTACACACAGTAAGTGCTTAATAAATGTGACTGAATGAATGAATGGTTGAGCGAATGAACCTTCTACAACAGTTATAATCTGACTGAGTTGCATTTCTGGGACCTATCATTAGCCTCTTTCTGAGTTCCTGAATTAGAAAGATAACCATTATTGTTATCTACCTCAAACTGGCAGTGTGAGGCTTAATGGATATATTTTAAAGACTTTGAGATTTACCATTGTGAAGTAGATATTTAGGTGCTTGCTTGATATGAATTTGCTGTCGATGGAATACATAAAATTGTGGAAAAGTATTGTCCATATTGTTCAGTGCTTATGATTACTCAGTCAGGATTGACTCTATACATTATAAGCTTTCTACATTTTGAGTAGACAATAAGAATACCTTTTTTTTCACACAGTGCTTTTATTTTTCCAAAGGACTTTCCATGTCAATTATAATAACGATAATTATGGTATTTGTTAATAATAATAATGATAATAATGGCATTTGTTAAGCGCTTACTATGTGGAAGCACTCTTCTAAGTGCTGGGGCTGGGGTACAAGGTAATCAGGTTGTCCCACATGGGGCTCATAGTCTAATCCCCATTTTACAGATGAGGTAACTGAATCACAGAGAAGTGAAGTGACCTGCCCAAAGTCACAGAGCTGACAAGTGGCAGAGCTGGGATTAGAACCCATGACCTTTGATTCCCAAGCCCGTGCTCTTTCCATTGAGCCACGCTTGCTTTGTTTGTGCCAGGCACCGCTGGAAGTGCTGGGGTAGATACAAGCAAATAGGGTTGGACACAGTCCCTGTCCCACATGGGGCTCACAGTCTCCCAGCAGTAGTAATAATCAAATCAGTGGTATTTATCAAGCAGTTATTGTGTACAGTGCACTGTGCTAAGCACAAGGGAGGGTACAGTACGACAGAGTTAGACCCGTTTCCTGCCCACAAGGAATTTAAGTCTGGAGGGGATAGTAATAGCATTTATTGAGCACCCACTCATATAATACACCATTCTGAGCCTTTGGGAAATACAGTGTGTCTGTTTATTGTTATATTGTACTATCCCAAGTGCTAAGTACCGTGCCATGCACACAGTAAGCACTCAATAAATCTGATGGAATGAATGAATGAAAACAAGTATGGCAATGTTGCCTAGTGGAAAGAATGTGAGATTGGGAGTAAGGAGACCTGGGTTCTAGGCTTGGCTCTGCCACTTGTCTTCTGTGTGGCTTTGGGCAGGTCACTTAAACTTACCGGCCACATAAGCTTAGCTAGGCCTCCATTTTCTCTTCTGTAAAATGGGATAAAATATCTGTTCTCCCTCTCCCTTAGACTGAGCCTCTTGTAGGACTGTGTCGGATCTGATGATTTTCTGTCTATCCTAGTGCTTGGCGCATAGTGAACATTTTAGAAATGTCACTGTCATTCCCTGCCCACCAGGAGCTAGCAAAGGAGATGAGCATAAAAGTATTCATAAACAGTGATCCAAATAAATAATTGGATGTATCATTGAATAAACATGTATTCACAAGGCTGAGGATGTAAACAAGCATGTACGTAAATGCTAGAAGTAGCTGATGGGTTCATCTGAATTGAAATACTGGCTGTTAAGCAGGTTAGGAAGAGGTAGACTTTCAGGAGGCTGTTGAATATGAACCCCCTGAGGGTTCATGAAAGGTGACAATTGTTTGGAACAGAACCTTTCAGGTCACCCACAGTTTTTGTTGTTTTTTTTTAATGGTATTTGTTAAGAGCTTACTATGTCCCAGGCACTGTACTAAGTGCTGGGGTAGGTACAATATAATCAGTTTGGTCACTGTCCAGTCCATTTCCCACATGGGGCTCACAACCTTAATCCCCATTATACAGATGAAGAAACTGAAGCACAGAGAAGTGAAGTGACTGTCCCAAGGTCACACAGACAAGCGGAGGAGCTGGCATTAGAACTCAAGTCCTTCCGACTCCCGGGCTGTGCTCTATCCAGTAGGTCACGCTGCTTCTCGTTAAGGGATGAGGTGTGGATGAGAAGTCAGCAAAGGAACAGGAGTGGTCAGAGAGGTAGGAGCAAAACCAGATTAGAACTGGGTCACCAAACCGGAGACCTGAGGGTGTTTCAATAATAATGGTTTTGGTTAAAACCTTGCTGTGTGCCAAGCACTGTATTAAGCACTAGGGTAAATACAAGATAATAAGGTTAGACACAGTCCCTGCCCCACATGGGGCTCAATCTAGGTAGGAGGCAGTGGGATTTAATCCTCATTTCAGAGATGAGGAAACTGAGGCACAGAGACGTGAAGTTACAGTCTCCCAAGGTCACCCCACAGAGAAGTGGCAGAGCTGGGATTTGAACCCAGATATTCTGATTCCCAGGACCATGCCCTTTCCACTAGGTCATCCTGCTCCTCAGCATGAGTGGGCACTTATTTTTCAAGGAGGCAGAAGGGGTTTGCCATGTCAGTGGAAGCTAGCTGAGGGATCAGGGACACAGTAGAGCCCATTGGATTGAGGAATAAGGATATTATTGGTGGTCTTAGAGCACAGTCTCGGGGGAACAAAGTGTGATTATATGGGTATCAAGAAGAAAGTTGTAGGGATGAAATGAAGACAGCAGGTGTATATCTACCTCGACGTTTAGTATGGTGCTGGGCATTTAATAAGCACTTAAGAAATTATCACAATTATCATTCTTTCCATAGAGTGTTCCTTTGGTTTGAAGGTTGATGATGCTGACCAGTGAGTGTGTGGAGGGAATTGCTTGTACACTTGTGCATTATGAAAATGTAAGTCAAATATTGACAATAGAGACTAATCAATCAGTGATATTTAAGCAGCTACTGCTCACCTAGCATTCATTCAATTCAATAGTATGTATTGAGTGCTTACTATGTGCAGAGCACTGTACTAAGCACTTGGAATGAACAAGTCGGCAACAGATAGAGACAGTCCCTGCCGTTTGACGGGCTTACGGTCTAATTGATGTTGGTATTTGTTAAGCGCTTACTATGTGCAGAGCACTGTTCTAAGCAGTGAACTCAACTTTTGGAAAAGTGAAACAAAAGCAAAAGATATGATGCCTGCCCTCAAGGAGCTTACAGTCTAATGCAGAAAACAGTCCGAGTGCTAGCAATCATTCCCTGATCTTAATCAATCAGTGGCATTTATATTAAATACTTTCTGTGTGCAGAGCACTATACTAAGTGCTTTGTGGGGCGTACAGTTACTCTCTCCATCTTCAAAACCTTACTGAAGGCGCATTTCCAGGAGGCTTTCCCTGACTAAGCCCTCATTTCCTCTTTTCCACTCCCTTCTGAGTTGCCTTGACTTGCTCCCTTTATTCACCCCCCCTCTACCCAACTCCCAGCCGCACAGCACTTATGCATGGACACTAACTTCTTTATTTATAGTAATACCGGTCTCCCCCTCTAGACTGTAAGATCGTTGTGGGCAGGGAATGTGTCTGCTATATTGTTATTTTATACTCCCACAAGTATTTAGTACAGTGCTCTGCACACAATAAGTGCTTAATAAATATGATTGGTACAATAGTAGGTGGAATCCTTGCCCTAATGGAGTTTACAATCTAGCCAGAGAGATATTCTATCTATCACAAAATCCTGTTGCTTCAATCTTTTCAACATCACTAAAATCCACCCTTTCCTCTCCATTGAAACTGCTACCATGTTAATCTAAGCACTGATCCTATCCTGTGTAGATTACTGCATCAGCCTCTTTTGCTGACATCCCTGCTTCCTGTTTCTCCCCATTCCAGTCCATACTACACTCTGCTGCCCAGGTCATTTTTCTACAGAAACCTTCAGGCCAAGTTTCCCCATTCCTCAAGAACCTCCAGTGGTTGTCCAACCACCTCTGCATCAAACAGAAACTCCTTATCGTCGGCTTTAAATCACTCAGTCACCTAGCCCCCTTCTACCTCATGTCATTTATTCATTCATTCATTTGTATTTATTGAGCGCTTACTGTGTGCAGAACACTCTCCTAAGCTACTCTTCTATGAGAACCCAGCCCATACACTTTGCTTCTCTAGTGGCATCCTACTCACTCTACCTTTCTTTTGTCTGTCTCACTTCGAACCTCTCACTCTTGTTAATAATGTAGGTATTTGTTAAGCGCTTACTATGTGCAGAGCACTGTTCTAAGCGCTGGGGTAGACACAGGGGAATCAGGTTGTTCCAGGTGGGGCTCACAGTCTTAATCCCCATTTGACAGATGAGGTAACTGAGGCACAGAGAAGTGAAGTGACTTGCCCACAGTCACACAGCTGACAAGTGGCAGAGCTGGGATTCGAACTCATGACCTCTGACTCCAAAGCCCGTGCTCTTTCCACTGAGCCATGCTGCTTCTCTTGTTCTGCTTCTGACCTTGAATGCCCTCCTTCTTCATATCCAACAGTTACTCGCCCCACCCTCAAAGCCTTATTGAAGGCACAGCTCCTCCAAGAGGCCTTCCCTGACTAAGCCCTCATTCCTTTCCAAGCCCTCTCCCTTCTGTGTCACCCTGATTCGCTCCATTTATTCATCCCCAATCCCAGCCTCACAGCACGTATGTCCATATCTGTAATTTATATTAATTTCTGTCTTCCCCTATAGACTGTAAGCAGAGACTGTGTCTATTATATTGTGTTGTGCTCTCCCAACTGCTTAGTACAGTGCTCTGCATACAGTAAGCGCTCCGGAAATATAATTGATTGACTGACAGACATTAAAATTAATTACAAGTAGGAGAAGGAACAGAGTATAAGGATATGTGGCAGAAGGAGAATACTTAAGTGGTTAGTGACTTAAGCATATAGGTGACTAAAACGGGAGGGAAAAGTAGAGCAGGAAGAAGGGAGATTAATCAGGGAGGGCTTCCTGGAGGAGATGTTATTTTCATATGACTTTGAAGATGGGGAAAGTAGTGACCTGTCAGCCAAGAAAGGTGAAGGAGTTCCTTGAGGGAGGGAGGACATGAGCAAAAACATTATTGAATGCATGCACTAAATAAAAGGAATAGAATCTATTGGAGACCTTCTGTAATCCATGAGCATCTTGAATCCTGTAAATCTAGTTATATCTGAAAATATCTGATGATCTTTATGGTTCTTCTAATTTACACACTCCTTTCTTGAGATTGCTTTGGCAGCAGCTTCTCCTTCCAGTAAACACTGGGCACATGGAGAGAAGAGAGGAATCATTAGCCAGTAAATGATTGAAGTTCTAATCTGAAACCTTTAAATCCGTTTAGTGATGGTTTAGGTGGTGATTTAGGGTCTGGGCACTAATTACAAATGAGTGCTTCTTTGAGAACAGTTCGTATTTAATTTATGAGTTTTGCCTTTGAAAATTTTCTTGATTCACTTTCCTCCATTCATTTGTTAGCACAACCTCATATTTAGCCTCATCCCTGACTCCCATTTGCCTGCTGCTTGACTTTGGATAAGTTATTTAGCTCCTCTACCTCAGTTTCCTTTCCTTTCAATACCCCTTCTCTCTCCCAGTTAGACTGTGGGCGTTGTGTGGGGCAGAGACTGTGCGATGTGTGATCTCATTGTATTTTCTCTATCCCGGTACTTAGTACAGTACATAGTAAGGCACAAAGTTAATGCTTAACAAATACCACAATTAGTAATTACGGCTATTATCTTTATATAGTCAACCCAATTGGTACTATTTTAGTGTTTTAATTTTTAAGGAAATCAAAAATTCAGAAGAAGAGTTAAAGCTATGGCTAGCAATATCTGTGCTCAGTCAATGTGGTATTTTTTGAGCACTTATTGTGTGCAGAACACTGTACTAAGCACTTGGGAGTGTGCAGTACAGCAGAGTTGGTAAACACATTCCCCGCCCACAATGAGTGTACTGTCTAGAGAGGGAGACAGACATTAATATAAATAAATAAACTGTGGATATGGACAGAAGTGCTGTGGGGCCGAAAGAGGGAAGCATTTTGGTAAAGTGGCAGAACACTGGGCTAGGAGCTGGAGTACCTGGTTTGAGACTGAGCTGTGCCGCTAATTTGCCACGTGACAATGGGTGAGTCGTGAGTCGCTTAACTTTTCTGTTCCTCAGTTTCCTTATCTGTAAAAGAGGTGTTGGGAGGCTGAATTGAACTTATTAATGAGAGAGCACTTTGGGAATATAAGCGCTATAGAAAACTAAGTAATCAGAGTGTCCCACGTGGGGCTCACAGTCTTAATCCCCATTTTACAGAACAGGTAACTGAGACACAGAGAAGTTAAGTGACTTGCCCAAGGCCACACAGCAGACACGTCCTTTGACTCCCAAGCCTATGGTCATGCCATTAGGCCACGGTGCTTTTCTACAGTGCTCTGCACACAGCAAGTGCTCCATAAATATAAGCACTCAGTAAATACGATTGAATGAATGCTTGAATGAGATAGATAAGACTGGGGCACCATGAGCAAGCTGCTGCTAGAGGAGCCAAGTTTTTGAGCTGGACGGTAGTAATCAGTGAGGTGAGGTGGGAGGGGGCAAGGTGATTGAGGGCTTTAAAGCCGACAGCAGGGAGTTTTTGTTTGATGCAAAAGTGGATAGGCAACCACTGGAGGTTCTTGAGGACTGGGGAGAGCTAGACTGAAAATTTTTTTGTTTTGTTTTGTGGTTTTGTTTTAAGAAGAGCAATCCAGGCAGCAGAATAAAGTGTGGACTGGAGTGGGGAGAGATAAAGAGTCAGCGAGGCGAGTAAGTCTGTCGTGCCTTTAGTCCATTCTGAGAATTCCTGTCAGCGTAATGGGAGTGAAGTAATACCAGGCAATACCCTTTGATGTTACAGTAAAACCCAGTCTATTGCTGCTATATCAGCAGCTTGCCAACAGAGCCTGGGAGCTGAGCCTGTTTCCCCAGTCCGACTCCTTTCGGGCCATGCCATGTGTTCAGAGCCCCCAACACATGGGGATAAAATCACCAGTCGTCAGCTTTTTGGTTGCTTGATCTGGCAGCCTACATCCCAGGACTATGTGGTGTGTATACACACACACACACACACACACACTCTCTCTCTCTCTCTCTCTCTCTCAAACACGTAAAAGTACGCACAAGCTCACCGTTAGCTTGAGCAAGACTAGCTCAAGCCATTCTGGGAAGTGATGGATGCAAAAAGCAGCTGACCCAGGAGGTAAGAGGCAGAAGTCAGAAGGAGAAAAGAGGTGTCTGTAAGTAAGTGCCTTAGGTAGTCGCCTTGTTTGGCTATGTTGTAGCTCTGGCCCTGGGTTCTGAGAATGCTGAATCTGAGATGAAAAATAGCTGGCTATTCATTTTAAAAAAGTTCCTTTGCCTAAGTGGTTTCACTCCCTTCCAAGCCTAGAGATAAAAGGGGGTCACCAGGGCCAAAAACTTGGTCCCGGCAGCTATTCTTTCTCCATATTTAATAGCAGGAGTCATCGTAATATGAATTCTCTAAAGTTCCCTGAGGTCTCCACAAACTGTTTGGTTACCAGTTGGCTACCAAGTATCTGTCATTTTTACAGAAAGAAAATTCATTTAATACTAGGAATCCTGCTGAATAGAAAATGCGAGGCTATATTATCCAGTGAAAAAATGTTAAACCATCATTACACCTTGTTTGCAAAGCACTATAGTAAGCACTTGGGAGAATACAGCAGAATGTCAGATCTTTATTGGCATGGGGCTTTTCCCTCCGCTCCACAGCACTTAGGGGTATATCTGTAATGTATATTAATGTCTGTCTTTCCCTCCAGACTGCAAGCGCCTTGTGGGAAGGGAATGGATCTGCTAATTCTGTTATATTGTACTCTCTCAAGTGTTCTTTTGTATTGTACTCTCTCAAGTGCTTAGGAGATTGCTCTGCACATAAGGAGTGCTCAATAAATACCACTGATTGATTATCGATCAACTCTGTTCTACTGTAGTTTCCAAAGTCCTTTGTACCGTGCCCTGCACACAGTGAGCTCTCAATAGATACCATTGATTACCGGCAAATATCAAGTCAACCTGGAAACCAGAAGCCTGGATTACTCTATATCCTCCAGAGTTGAAACACCATCAAAGGGAAAATTCCAAGAAGGGTCAGGAGAACATGCGTTCCATCCAGTTTGACCTTAGAATGCCAGACATTCAGTTAACACTTGTGGGATTTTTATTTTTTTTGATCTTCAAGTGGTTTCTTTTTTTTTCAATTTTCCCTGCAGGAAGCTTGTTGCACACTCAAAAGTCTCACAGCTGTATGCCAACAAATACTTTCTAGTGGAGACTGATCAAAAGTGTCAAAGCCACACACTGACTAGTAACTGAGAAGCAGCTAATTGGAAGAAGGCTATCATTTGTCCCATTCTGGCCATCCACAAATTCGATTTCCTCAGTTTAGAAACGGGGAAGCAAGAAGGTCCAGAACTGCTTTCAGTCCCAGAGCAAGATTGGATCTGCATTTAGAAGTGAACTGTTGAAGGTTTCAAATGGACAAAAAGATGTTTTTGTTTTTTTAAGATAATGTTGCAACATTATTTCTTGGCCTTTGGGTACTTTTAAATCATATGTGACTTCACAGTACAGTCTATTAAGTAGATCAGTGTTTGCATTACAGTTTATGGATGATGAAGACTCATGTATGAAGATGATTATCAATTTGACCCATGAGAAATGTCAGTGGAAGTCCTGGGGATTCTCTAGCTATGTGATTTTTTCAGCTTGATCACTCACAATTTTTTTTTTTTAGTATTTTTCTCTCCCAAGTGGGTGTCCATCATCAAAACTACTAATAGGTTAGTGTTTAGAGCCTAGGTTTCTTGTATGAATCAAAAGAACATTAAGCTCTCTTCATGAAGGTTACAAGAGACATGTTATTCAGGACTTGGTACTATCCTGAAAACATAGTTTAATATTTCATTAAATGTCTTTAGATGGACAAATAGTTCCCAATTTTCCTTTGTGCCAGGGTGATCAAAATTATATCTTTTAGCAATCCCACTTCCTGAAGACTTCTGTTCCACTTCCAGCTATGTCACTGACGATCCCGTGTTGCAATTTTCTCCCATTAGTAAACTGCTTTGGTTCAGATTTCCCATCTCGCCCACTGCGGTGGTATGAAAATTGCTTAGAGGTGAGGTCTTAGAGCTGGATTAAAGAAATACATATTGATGAAGTAGAAAGAGGAATAAAATTGTTTCAAATACTTTATCATAAAAATGGGTAGGATATTGTTGGAACAGTAATAATTACGGTATCTGTTAGGTGCTTACTATGGGTCAAGCATTGCTCTAAGCACTGAGATCTCATTTTCAAATGCTGTTGAGTCATTTCCTACCCATAGTGACTCAGTGGACACACCCCCATCTTCTGTCATAAAGTCCTTTTGGTATGCGTATTGGAAGAGTTATTTTGGTAAAGATGCGGAAGTGGTTTACCATTGTCTTCTTCCATGCAGTAAAAACTTGAGTCTGCCATTGTCTAAGGCATTGAGGTAGGTAAAAGTTAATTAGGTCAGTACAGATCTCTGTCCCACATGGGGTTTACAGTCTGAGTAGGAAGGAGAATGGGTTTTGAATCCCCATTCTACAGATGAGGAAACTGGTGCACAGAGAAGTTAAGTGAATTGCCCTAGGTCACACAGCACGTAGCCTGGTTGAAACAGCAAAGGCCTGGGAGTCAGAGGACCTGGTTTCTAATCTCAGTTCTGCCAATTGCTTGCTATGGGGCCTTGGACAAGCCACTTAACTTCTCTGTGCATCCGTTCCCACAACTGTAAAATGAGAATTAAATATCCATTCTCTCTCCTACATAGACTGTGAGCCCCATGCAGGACAGGGACTGTGTCTGACCTAATTAACTTGTGCTTACCCCAGTGCTTAGAACAGTGTTTGACACATAGGAAGTGTAATAGAAAATACACACACGTTCATTTATCTGGCTGCTTGTTCCGCAGTGAGCCAAATAGGTAGCTCTCTTACACGGTGAAACCACGATGGACAAACACTACACTCCTTATGTGAATTTTTAATGAATTTTGTCCAGCATTAAATTTGCGGTTTGAAAGGATTTAGAAATATTAGAAGTGACCTTATTATATGCTATTTACCATCTACCAGATGCCTATACAGAGGTTAATTGAGAGTGGATCTCTGACAAAAGTTAGATCCGAGCAGCGACAACAGAATCGTATGAGTTTAACCCCAGGCCACCAATCTCCCAATTTCAAAGCCCTACAGACATCATATCTCCTCCAAGCAGCCTTCCCTGATTTACCTCTTATTTCCTCACCCAATTCACCCTTCCATTAATGTCACCATTTGTTTGGTTCTGTACCCTTTAAGCACTTTGATGCTCCAACCCCATCCCCACAGCACTTGCGTATATAACTGTATAAACTGATGCTTGTCCTATCTTTAGTTTAGTTTGTCTCCCTCACTAGATTGTAAGCTCCTTGAAGGCAAGGATTGTGTCTTCCAACTCTCCCAGAATTTAACCCAGCGCTCTGCATTTAGTAATTATCACCAATTGAATATGAATTCTAGGAAAGTGGGATATATCTTTTGCAATTTAATGAAAAGCAATGTGATCAAACCCTTAGTTTTCAGTTAATATTTGAGTCTATGTAACTCATCTAATTGGCTATAGTTTGCCCATTCTTTTGACCATGATTCCCACTATAAGCATTTGCAACTCATTTGTTTCTTTCGAAGTACGTCTTTTCTTGAAACTGCTAAAAATTTTCTTCCCTTGGTTCCCACCCACCACTCCCTCCACTCTATTTGAAGGCATGCTGAGGTAGTTTATTGCTCTGGTGAAAAACTGACCAAGATTAAATACAGGTCTTGGGCTGACTGCAAGCAGATACAATTTATTCGTAATTGGATGATGGAGTTTTAAACGAACGGTTTGGATCCCAAGTGCATTCCTCCAGCCCATCCCCAAATGATAACATTTTAAGTCCAAATTTGGGATTTCAGCAGCTAGATGATCTTCCCCCAAAGGCATCAGGAAATGGTTTCCTTTCTCTATTCAGTCAAGGGTTTGAAGATTTATGAGGAGGATTGATGAAAGGCCAGGCTTGCAGCATGTTGAGCACCAGACAGTAGGGATCATTTCTACAGCCCCTGCTGGCTTTGGAAGGAGAAACTGGACACTAACTTTACCACTTAGAAAATTATCACCAGACTGCTCTGCCAGGCCTGAAATGCTCATCAGTTCCTTCCCGTAGAGGCAAGAAAAATAATAGCCTAGGGGTCAGTGACTCAATTTTATTTATTGAGTACTTACTGTTTGCAGAGCACTGTACTCAGTGATTTGGAGAGTACAATACAACAGAATTGGTAGACAGGATCCCTGCCCACAAAGAGCTTACAGGAAGGGAGGGGAAAAGAGGGTTGAAGTCAAGGCAACAAATTAATTTCACAAGTTTTACAGTGTACCCAAAGTTTATCTTTGATTTACAATGAGGGGTTTTTTGTAAGCTTTTTTTTTTAACCCCTCCTCACCCCGTGATGTTATTAGGTGTTCTCAGCCCTAAATCCCAACTGCAAGAGACCCTGGAATCACTTTTAGAGCACCCAGACCACAGTTAGCATCCTCTGGGGCCTAAAGCCCTCTGGTTCTTAATAGTTATAATAACAATGATGGTATTATCACTCCAATCCAGCTGGTCTTAGGATGCTCACTGTCAAAGTGCTCTGGCCCACTCCCCCCCCCCCCCCCAGATCACATACCCCCTTGGTACCTGGAGCTTCTTCCTCAGCCCCTCCCGCAGGCAGGCCCCTAGATCTGGGATCTTCATCAGTGTTTAATAAGTTCTTAGCCAAGTTGTGTGAAAACAAATCCAGTTCATACCACCTTTCCCTGGAACTAATAATAATTGTGGTATTTGTTAAGCACTTACTATGTGCCAAGCACTGTACTAAGTGCTGGGGTGGATACAAGCAAATCGGGTTGGACACAGTCAGTCCCTGTTCCACATGGGGCTCATAGTCTTAATCCCCATTTTGCAGATGAGGTAACTAAAGCACAGAGAAGTCATGTTATTTGCCCAAGACCACACAATCCTGCCTGGATTACTGCATAATAATAATAATGATGTTGATATTTGTTAAGCGCTTACTATGTGCCAAGCGCCGTTCTAAGTGCTGGGGTAGATGCAAGGTCATCAGGTTGTCCCACGTGGGGCTCACACTTTTAATCCCCATTTTACAGATGAGGTAACTGAGGCACAGAGAAGTTAAGTGGCTTGCTCAAGGACACACAGCAGACAGGTGGAGGAGCTGGGATTAGAACCCATGTCCTCTGGCTCCAAGCCTATGCTCTTTCCATTAAGCCACCCTGCTTCAGACTCCTTGTCTACCTCCCAGCCTCCTGTCTCTCCCTACTCCAGTCCACATTTCACTCTCCTGCCCGGATCATTTTTCTATAAAAACGTTAATAATAATGTTGGTATTTGTTAAGCACTTACTATGTGCAGAGCACTGTTCTAAGCGCTGAGATAGATACAGGGTAATCAGGTTGTCCCACTTGACGCTCACAGTTAATCCTCATTTTACAGATAAGGTAACTGAGGCACAGAGAAGTTAAGTGACTTGCCTAGGGTCACACAGCTGAAAAGGATAGGTCACCCCGCTCCTCAAAAAACTGCAGTGGTTGCCCATCCACTTCTGCATCAAACAAAAACTCCTCGCCCTTGGCTTTAAAGCAGTCCACCACTTTGCCTCCTCTTACCTCACCCCTCTTCTCTCCTTTTACGACCCAGCCCATTTTGCTTCTCTAGTGCTAACCTTCTCAGTGTGCTGGGATCACACCAGTTTCACTGCTGATCCTCAAATCTGACAAACTACTCTCCCCCACTTCAAAGCCTTATTGAAGGCACATCTCTTCCAAGAGGCCTTCCCAGACTAAGTCTCACCTTTCCTCATCTCCCACTCCCTTTGTCGCCCTGTCTTGTTCCCTTTACTTTTCTCTGCTCCCAGCCCCACAGCACTTACATACACATCTGTAATTTTATTTCTTTCTTTTCATGTCTGTCTCTCCGCCTCTATTCATTCATTCAATAGTATTTATTGAGCGCTTACTATGTGCAGAGCACTGTACTAAGCGCTTGGAATGAACAAGTGAGCAACAGATAGAGACGGTCCCTGCCGTTTGACGGGCTTACAGTCTAATCGGGAGAGATGGACAGACAAGAACAATGGCAATAAATAGAGTCAAGGGGAAGAACATCTCGTAAAAACAATGGCAACTAAATAGAATCAAGGCGATGTACAATTCATTAACAAAAATAAATAGGGTAAAGAAAATATATACAGTTGAGCAGATGAGTACAGTGCTGAGGGGACGGGAAGGGAGAGGGGGAGGAGCAGAGAGAAATGGGGGGAAAAGAGGGTTAAGCTGTGGAGAGGTGAAGGGGGGGCAGTAGAGGGAGTAGAGGGAGAAGGGGAGCTCAGTCTGGGAAGGCCTCTTGGAGGAGGTGAGTTTTACGTAGGGTTTTGAAGAGGGGAAGAGAATCAGTTAGGCAGAGGTGAGGAGGGAGGGCGTTCCAGGACCGCGGGAGGACGTGGCCCGGGGGTCTACGGCGGGATGGACGAGACCGAGGGACAGTGAGGAGGTGGGCGGCGGAGGAGCGGAGCGTGCGGGGTGGGCGGTAGAAAGAGAGAAGGGAGGAGAGGTAGGAAGGGGCAAGGTGATGTAGAGCCTTGAAGCCTAGAATGAGGAGTTTTTGTTTGGAGCGGAGGTTGATAGGACCACTGGAGGTGTTTAAGAAGGGGAGTGCCATGCCCAGATCGTTTCTGCAGGAAGATGAGCCGGGCAGCGGAGTGAAGAATGGACTGGAGTGGGGCGAGAGAGGAGGAAGGGAGATCAGAGAGAAGGCTGACACAGTAGTCTAGCCGGGATATAAGGAGAGCCCGTAGCAGTAAGGTAGCCGTTTGGGTGGAGAGGAAAGGGCGGATCTTGGCGATATTGTAAAGGTGAAACTGGCAGATCTTGGTAACAGATAGGATATGTGGGGTGAACGAGAGAGACGAGTCAAGGATGACACCGAGATTGTGGGCCCGAGAGACGGGAAGGATGGTCGTGCCATCCACGGTGAAAGGGAAGTCTGGGAGAGGACCGGGTTTGGGAGGGAAGATGAGGAGCTCAGTCTTGCTCATGTTGAGTTTTAGGTGGCGGGCCGACATCCAGGTGGAGACGTCTTGGAAGCAGGAGGAGATGCGAGCCTGAAGGGAGGGGGAGAGGACAGGGGCGGAGATGTAGATCTGCGTGTCATCTGCGTAGAGATGGTAGTCAAAGCCGTGAGAGCGAATGAGTTCACCGAGGGAGTGAGTGTAAATGGAGAACAGAAGAGGGCCAAGAACTGACCCTTGAGGAAGTCCAACAGTTAAAGGATGGGAGGGGGAGGAGGCGCCAGCGAAGGAGACCGAAAAGGACCGGCCAGAGAGGTGAGAGGAGAACCAGGAGAGGACGGAGTCCGTGAAGCCAAGGTGAGATAAGGTATGGAGGAGGAGGGGATGGTCGACAGTGTCAAAGGCAGCAGGGAGGTCAAGGAGGATTGGCGCCCAACGTGGGGCACCCTACTCTAGACCCTAAGCTTGTTGCGGGCAGGAAATGTCACTGTTTATTGTTGTATTGTGCTCTCACAAGTGCTTAGCACAGTGTTCTGCACACAATAAATGCTCAATAAATATGACTGAATGAAAAATGGCAGAGCTGGGATTAGAACCCATGATCTTCTGACTCTCAGGCCTGTGCTCTATCCGTTTCGCCATTCTGCTTCCCGTGATCTATCTACTAGGACCCTCTGTACTTCTCTGTTGGCATCCCGGGGCTCATGTTCTTCTGCCCATCAGGAATAGGAGCCTTGCTCTTCTAGAGTCCCATCAGTTTGACTCCAAACCTTCAGGGTAACTCTCTGATCCCTCCCTGGGCCCCATGTCCTTCCAGGATCCATAGCATGGGCTCTCCTCATGTCCTGCTTCCCCGGGCACTCAGCTCACTAGCCTTTTGCTTCAAGGTGGTCCAAGGGTTTTCTTCTTCCCTGAACCTGGCCTCTCTGCTTCCTCCCCTATCCTTCTCTCTGATAGGTTCAGCTCCATCTTTACACTTCTGTCTGGAAAAGGCATCATGGAGTGATTCTCCTGGCTCCTCCACCCTCTAACTGTGGGGGCTGGGGAAACTTGTGAGAAGCAGTGTGACCTGGGATAGAGCACAGGCCTGGGAGTCAGAGGGACCCAGATTCTAACCCTGGCTCTGCTATGTAATAATAATAATAATAATGTTGGTATTTGTTAAGCACTTACTATGTGCAGAGCACTGTTCTAAGCACTGGAGTAGATACAGGGTAATCAGGTTGTCCCACATGAGGCTCACAGTCTTAATCCCCATTTTACAGATGAGGGAACTGAGGCACAGAGAAGTGAAGTGACTTGCCCACAGTCACACAGCTGACTATATATATTTTCATTACCCTATTTATTTTGTTAATGAATTGTACATCGCCTTGATTCTATTTAGTTGCCATTGTTTTTACGAGATGTTCTTCCCCTTGACTCTATTTATTGCCATTGTTCTCGTCTGTCCATCTCCCCCGATTAGACTGTAAGCCCGTCAAACGGCAGGGACCGTCTCTATCTGTTGCCGACTTGTTCATCCCAAGCGCTTAGTACAGTGCTCTGCACATAGTAAGCGCTCAATAAATACTATTGAATGAATGAATGAATGACAAGTGGCAGAGCCGGGATTCTTACCCATGACCTCTGGCTCCCAAGCCCGGGCTCTTTCCACTGAGCCACACTGCTTCTTGTGGCTTCTGTGTGACCCTGGGCAAGTCACTTCACTTCTCTGTGCCTTAGTTTCCTCATTTGGAAAATGGGGATTAAGACTGTGAGCCCCATGTGGGACATGGACTGTGTCCAATCCAATTATCTTGTATCTACCCTAGTCTTTAGAATGGTGCCTGGAACTTAGTAAGCACTTAACAAATACTTTAATTAATTAGTTAATCCTCCTCGCTCCACCACTTGTCTGCTGGATGACCTTGGGCAACTCATTTCACTTATCTGTGCCTCAGTTATGTCATGTATAAAATGTGAATTAAGACTGTGAGCCCCATGTGGGACATGGACTGTGTCCAACCTCATTAGCTTTTATTTACTCCAGCACTCCGTACAGAGCCTAGCCTTTAGTACATGATTAACAAATACCATAAAATAGTTGTTATACCCACAGAACATTTTCTTAGAGTGTCTCATTGAAGAAGCTGTTTTATTTTAGTATGTTTGCGTAGACTTATAAGAGAGAATCAGGGAATGCATCTGTTTATTGTTACATTGTTCTTCCCTAAGTGCTTAGTGCAGTTCTCTGCACATGGTAAGCGCTCAATAATATGATTGACTGAATGCCTTAGTATCCATTTCATCATCAAGGGCATTCATTCAGTCGTATTTATTGAGCACTTACTCTGTGCGGAACACTGTACTAAGCACCTGGAATGTACAATTTGGCAGCAGAGACAATCCCTGCCCAACAGCGGGCTCACAGTCTAAAAGGGAGAGAGAGACAGCAGCACAAAACATTTAAATGCCTCCTTTTTATATATGCCATGTTTTAAGGTAATGTAAACACTGACATATCTTTGAGAATAGCGATGCCCAACTGGGTGTATAGTCGTTTTTGGTAGTCGTTGAGAGGAAGAGGCAGAAATTAAAATTCAGTTTGCTTTACTTACTCAAAATTAGTCTAAAAAGGCTTGCTCCTTTTTTAATCACTAATGTATATCTTTCTCTGTTTACTCTGTACCCTTTTACTAGTGAAAGTTAGATTTTCAGACACTGCTTACGTTTTCAAAATATTGATTGTTTGGATTTGACTGAGGTGTTAGGGCATGACAATAAGGGGAGGGGTTGTATGAAGAGTTTTTTCTGTGGTCTTTTGTAATTAAGTTCACCCCTCATATCAACTGACTGAGGTTGATATGATATCTCTTGACTGGCCTGGGGCAGTGTTTGCCTACTTAAAAATGTTTACACAGTTCTCCCTTCACTTTAGTTCTCCTTTCATCATCTTAAGAACTTCATTTTGAAGATAGAATGATACTGTTTTTATGCAAAATTATTGCTCCAAATCTCCTTTTCTCTGTTGGCTTACAATGGTTTTGAAAGACCATAAGGGAAGTAATGAGAAGTTGACTTAACAGGCTATAATCACCTTGATTCTAAGAGAAGTAGCTTGTCTTAGTGGAAGGAGCACGGGCTTGGGAGTCAGAGGTCCTGGGTTCTAACGCTACTCTGCCACTTGCCAGCTGTGTGACTTTGGGTAAGTCACTTGACTTTTCTGTGCCTCAGTTACCTCATCTGTAAAATGGGGATTAAGACTGTGAGCCCCACATGAGACTACCTGATTACCTTGTATCTTCCCCAGGGCTTAGAACGGTACTTGGCCTATAGTAAGCGCTTAACAAATCCTATCTTTATTATTCTAAAATAGTTATCAGTTATTACACTATGGGCATTATTATTATTGTGGTATTTTTTCATGGTATTTGTTAAGCACTTACTAGAGCCCGTCATTGGGCAGGGATTGTCTCTATCTGTTGCCGAATTGTACATTCCAAGCGCTTAGTACAGTGCTCTGCACATAGTAAGCCCTCAATAAATAATAATAATGTTGGTATTTGTCAAGCACTTACTATGTGCAGAGCACTGTTCTAAGTGCTGGGGTAGATACAGGGTAATCAGGTTGTCCCACATGAGGCTCACAGTTAATCCCCATTTTACAGATAGGGAACTGAGGCACAGAGAAGTTAAGTGACTTGCCCACAGTCACACAGCTGACAAGTGGCAGAGCTGGGATACTATTGAATAAATGAATGAATGTGCCAGGCACTGTCCCAAGTGCTGGGATAGGTACCAGGTAATTAGGTTGAACATAGTCTATGTCCCACATGGGGCTCATGGTCTTAATCCCCATTTTACAGATGAAGTAACTGAGGCTCAGAGAAGTTAAATGACTTGCCTTGGGCAAGTGGCAGACCTGGGATTAGAACCCAGGTCCTCTGACTTCCAGGCCCAAGCTCTTTCCACTAGGCCCTGCTGCCCCTCATTGTTTTTACTGTACTCATGATCAGCACCTGGAGTCAGTCAGTCGTATTTATTGAGTGCCCGCTGTGTGCAGAGCACTATAATAAGTGCTGGGAGAGTACAGTGTAATAGACACATGCCCTGCCAACAAAGAGTTTACAGTCTAGGGGGGAAACAGACATTAATATAAATAAATAAATTACAGATATCTACATAAATGGTGGGGGCTGGAAGGGGAGCGATGAATAAAGGGATGAAATCAGGGAAATGCAGAAGGGGGTTCAGCATTTCTAGCTATCAAAGCAAGCACTTGAGTACTTTCATCTTTCCATCTCCCGTCCTCACACCCAGTTAGCACTTCGGGGCATATCTTTATTCTTTCCTTTTTTAAAAACGTTATTTGTTAAGCACTTAGTATATTCTAGGCACTGTACTAAACTCTGGGTTAGATCCAAGATACAGTTTTTTTCTATGGTATTTGTTAAGCACTTGTGTGCTAGAAACTGAATTAAGTGCTGGGTTAGCTACCAGCTAATGAGGTTGGGCACAGTCCTCGTCCCATGTAGGACTCCATCTTAATCCCGGTTTTATAGGTGAGATTTACTGAGGCACTGAGAAGTGGTCATTTACCCCAAATCACACAGTAGACAAGTGGTGAAGCAGAGATTGGAACCCAAATCCTTTGACTCTCAGCCCCGTGCTGTTTCCACTAGGCCACACTGCTTCTCTTTTACTTTCTTCTTTTTGTCATTTATTTTAGTATCTGCCTGCCTTTATGTATTGTAAGGGCCTTGCGGGTGGTGATAATTTTTCAATCAGTCATCAATCAGTGGTATTCATTGAGCACTTAAAATATTCAGAGCAGTGTTCTATGTACTTGGGAGAGTAGTATACAACAGAAATCCTGCCCAATCTCCGTTCTCTGTTGTACTCTCCTAAATGTTTAGTACAGTTTTCGGCACACAGTAAATAATATTATGGATGGGAATGAGTGAATGATCTTGGCCTTGTAGATTTCATGAGATGAGATCATGCTATTTTTTCACTGGTGTATTCTGTAAATTTATGCTAATTCCCTAGCAAATGGTTTCTGTAGCTTCTGAGTTGCTAAGAAACATGTTACTTCATTTTACCGAGTTGCCTTGGTGAAGTAATGGCTTCTCGGAACTCTAACTCTACTGTGAAGTCACTGTTAGTGCCATAAGGATAGATCCTTGGTAAGGCCAGAAATTTCCCCAGTATCTGGAAGCAAGCTTATGTCTTTTCCCACTGAATCCTTAAAGCTGATAATTTTAAAAGTCAATTGTTTTCTACCAGAACAAATCATTTCAAATTATAAATTTCAAATTATAGCCATTTCAAATTATAGCCCTGGGGATAAAATAAATAAATTATATTTAATTATTTTTTTCTAGCTATATTATTATAATGGTCCATACGTGCACTTTTTCGGGGTGGAAGGTATTCATTTGTAATGTAATTTTGAAGTTTGACATTGGGAAATGAGAAACTATAAAATCACTCAATATACATCATCTTACTTATTTGAAAAATACTAAATTCTTCAGACCTGTGATCAAAGTGTAATTTTCAGTATTAGCTTTTCAGTACACTGAGATTAGACACACAATCAGTGTTTCCTTGCTCTTAAAGCAGGAGCTTTCTCATTAGGAATATTTTATACCCTGTATCCTGACATTGCAGAGCATTGTGCTAAGCACTTGGGAGAGTACAATTAAGTTAGGAGAAATGATCCCTGCTCAAGAGAAGCAGCTTGCCATAGTGGAGAGTTTGGACTTTGTGACTTTGCCTCCGTTTCCTCATCTGTAAGGAGTAGCTTCATTTGGTCAGAGAATGTGCCTGACCTAAGTAACTTATGTTTAGCTTAGAACAATGTGTGACACATAGTAAGAGCTCGACAAATGCCATAATTATCATTATTATCAAGGAGCTTAGTCTAGGAGGGGAGTTACTAAAATAAAATATAGGTAAGGTGAAGCATTAGAGTAAAAAAGTTTGTACAAAAATGCTAAGGGGGTGTGTTGGAGTGTGTATCTACTCAAGCTCTTAGGTGACAGAAAAATGTTAAATTGGTCATGGGGAGATGAGAGGTTAATTAGGGAAAGCCTGCTGGAGGAGATGTGATTTCAGAAGGACTTTGAAGTGGGGAAAGGATTTTTTTTATGGTATTTAATCACTTGCTATGTGCCTGGCACTATGCAGCTAGGTGGATACAAGGTAGTCAGGTTGGACACAGTCCCGGTCCCACATGGGGCTCACAGTCTAAATCCCCCTTTTACAGATGAGATAACTGAGGCCCAGAGAAGTGAAGTAACTTACCCAAGGTCACACAGCAGACAGATGGAGAAGCTGGGATTAGAACCTAGGCCTTCCGACTCCCAGGTCCGTGCTGTATTCACTAGTCCATGCTGCTGGTTGTGGAGAGGAGGAAAATCCAGTCAGAAGGGAAGGTGTGATCAAAGAGTTGGCTGCTAGAGAGGCAGGCAAGCTCCATTTCCCCCAAACCCTGAATAAGGTGGATGCCAGAGCTTTAAACCTGTCCTGGAAGACAACAGGAGGTAACAGGAGAAGCACTGTGGGCTTGTGGATAGAGCACATGCCTGGGAGTTAGAAGGACTTGGGTTCTACTCCTGACTCTGTCACTTGTCTGTTCTGTGACCTTGAGCAGGTCACTTCACTTCTCTGTGCCTCAGTTCTCTCTTCTGAATAATGGGGATTAATACTGTGAGCCCCATGTGGGACGTGGACTGTGTCCAACTTGATTTTAAGTTGTAACTATCCCAGTGCTTAGAAGTGTCTTGGCACATAGCAGGTGCTTAAGAAATATCATAAAAAAAAATGTGTTTACCTTTGACTTCACTTGTGGCCCCTACCCAGTCTAGGTTCAGTGCTCTTTATCTGTTTGAACAAACAGGATCAAAGTGAATTCTCTAGGACTCTTTTTGTTGGACTAGGGTAAGACCCTATCCTACCCACACTAGGATCAAGAAATGCTTAGGCAGGTAAGGAGAGAAAGGATACCTTTCTTCATCTTGGATTTTCCTCCTGTATTAATTGTACTACTACTATAATATTTGATAATTAATTGTTTTTATTGAGTACTATACTAGGCGCTTGGGAGTACAATAGAACAGAATTAGCAGACACTTTCCCTGCCCATACGAAACTAACAAAAACACTTACTAGGCATCAAGCAGTGTTCTAAGCCCTGGGATAGATATAGGTTAATCAGATCAGACCCAATCCCTGTCCCTCAGGGAGCTCACTGTCTAAGTGACCACTTTATTTCACCCACCCAAGTGATGATGATGATGATTACAGCATTTGTGAAGTGCTTACTATGCCAGGCACTGTACTAAGAGCTGGGGTAGAGCCAAGTTAATTAGGTCGGGTCCAGTCCCTGTCCCACGTGGGACTCACAGTCTAAACACCCATTTTACAGATAAGGTAACACAGATACAGAGAAGGTAAGTGACACCCAAGGGCACATTGACAAATGGTGAACCTGGGATTGGAACCCAGGTCCTTTGACTCTGAGGCTCATGGTCTTTCCACTAGGCCATGCTGCTTCTGTGATCCTAAGTTTGGGATAACTCTGAATTTGGGTGAGCAGGTTTTGGGGTAAGAAAAGTCTCATGAGGCAGGAAGGAGCTGTTACAATAATAATGTACGGTGCGTGTGAGTCCTAAGAGCCTCCTTGGGTGATTGCACTTGGAGCAGAAGAGGAGAGTGGGAAGAGGGCTCTTTATCTAATAATAAAAATTGTGGTATTTACTAAGCACTTACTGTGTCCTAATCAGGGTGCTAGGGCAAAATAATCAGATTAGACACCTTACCTATCCCACATGAGGCTCACAGTGTCAGGGAGAGGGAAAACAGGTAATTAAATTCCCATTTTTTACACAGACATTAAGTGAATTGCCTCAGGTCACACAGCAGACAAGAGGCAGAGCTAGATTTAGAATCAAGATTTCTTCCAGTCCAATGCTCTGTAGATTAGGTGAGGCTGCTTTTCATTCACCCGGCGGTTGGCAGAAGGAGAAAGTAAAGGGAAGCCTCCTATTAAAAGGTTAATAGTGATATTAATGTTTACATTTCTAGGTCTGATAAAGGCATAATTACCACTCCCTTCTGCGTCACCCTGGCACTGATCCTTGTGTTTTTTGGTTCTTTTTGGTCCTTTTTTTTTTGACCTTTGATTGAAGATAAATGATTTCCTGCTGCCTCCCTGGCCACTTTTCTAGGGTTGTGGACCACAGTGATCTCCTCAGTGTCTAGATTTTCTGTGTATTAATGTAGAAATGAATGGAATGGAAATGGAAATCTGAAGAAATCCATCCACAACTTTAATTCAGATTGCATTTTGCAGGATTCTAAAATGACTTACCTATTGATATCATGCAGGGATGTGTAAATCAGGTCCTAAGAAGGATTGAATTTAGCGAGATTGGAAACTCATGAACATTTCCATTGTAATAATCATTAGGGTATTTAAGCACTTACTGCCAAGCACTGTTCTAAGCACTGGGGAAGATACAGGATAATCAGGTTGTCCCACATGGGGCTCACAGTCTTAATCCCCATTTTACAGATGAGGCAGCTGAGGCAAGGAGAAGTTAAATGACTTGCCCAAGGTCACACAGCAGACAAGTGGTGGAGGTGGGATTAGAACCCACGTCCTCTGACTCTCAAGCCCGTGCTCTTTCCACTAAAGCCATGCTGCTTTTCTCAGTAACATTCACAGTGAATTCAATTAATGGTAGAGTAGCAAGAAAGGCTAAAATTCAATTCTTTAGCCTCAACAAGGTGTTGCATTTATCTGGAGACAAAAACTCATGGTTTTGGTCACAAGAGTTTATCTGCATCCTAGCGTAGTGGGGTAGCTGATGAGTCAATCATTCAATAATTGAACTGAATCATAATTGAATCATAATTGAAAAGAGCTTTCTCACCACCTATAATCTTGATTTCCCTTGAGTCTGTGAGTCTTCAACCACTTGCATTGTAGCAATTTATAATTTAGGGCACATATTTATGAAGTTGCTGCTCTGTTGGGGAAATGTGTGTGAATTGGTAAGGAATATCCCTGAGACCCATTTTCTCGGTTAAGAACCACCAAATATCTAATACTGAATAAGAAAAGTTGTAGTGGCCAAAACAGTAAATTAGAATTTAGTAAATCACTCCTGACCAGTGATTGCCGTTAGAGGTTTGATGCCACAGAGGGTGTGGATTACTTGTGTTGCAAGAGTTATTTTTTCCAGTCCAAAAGACAACAATCTAGTAGATTTATGTGCCACTAGATACACTGGGAAAACCAGTGCATATCGCGAGACAGGTTTCTGCTCCACTGAGGCCAAGAAGAAAGAACGACAGAAATTTACCATTTACTTTGCCATTCCTGAACTGCCAAATCATCAGCAGGGGACAGAAGAGTAAGGGGTTCTAGCCGTAGCCCACCTTGGAAATATGCAGATGCATTTTTAGTAAGCACTATGAGCCAACTTAATGGGACGGGATAAGACCACCAAGATGTTGTTTTCATGTCTGCCTCTCAGACAAACACAACAATCCGACTTTCCAAAGCACACATACATTCGCTCTCTCTCTTCCTCTCTCTGAACTATTGCCCATTTGAGTTACATCTTTTTTTTTCCTTTGAAAGATGGTGGTTGGTGTCTTTCCAATCGGCAACTGATAAACATCCTTGCTAAAATGAGTAGTAACATAGCTTATTATATACTGCCTCTGCCCCATCGTCATTTCCACAGACTTCTAGTAGTTCAGGGTATAATGAAAAGGCATAGGGGGCAGGATGTTTCCCAACATTTTTCTTAGACTTTTTGAAGCAGTTTGTGAATCCAGACATAATTGGGAGCCGACAGGCATGGCTTCTTAGAAAGCTGTTGGGACCTACTGAATTGTGACTATCAGACAAAGGCGTTTTTGTTGCAGGGGCCTTAACCCAACGTGTTGCTGGAAGCTGAGAGAGGGCTGGCAGTGTCTGTTCTCCTTGCCTGGACTAATAGGAATGCTGATGTTTGCTGAATAGATGGCTGTACTTACTGTCCAAACAGATCTCTGTTTGCCAACTGTGAGCATATTGCCTTCTCTGTGAGGCACTCCATCATGGCCTGAATGAGTCCTCTTGTGTTCAGATTTTTTGGACTCCAAGAGAAGGAGAGAAATATTTCTTTCAGCTTTCACTGTAGCATCTACAATCTCATCAAACCTTCAGCAACTAAAGGAAGCATGTGTGCCTTGAACGGAGAGAGGGCTAGACAGAAATTAAAGGCCACCATTTATAATGCCTTGACTCGTTTTACTTTGGGCTCTTTTTTATAAAACCGGCTTGCAACTGGTAGGAATTGAGAGTTAAATTATAATGCGTGGCATATTTTGTTTACAAAAACTGCGTGTTTGTGATGTCTAGATGAGAGATCCAGGTATTTATTTCACGAGAAGAATTTTATTTTGAAAACTTTGAACTGAGGTGTAAAAGTGCACCAGGCATTTTAGATTGCATATAGCATACTGAACTTGATTCACAGTGCAATATAACTGTGGCAGCGACATGAGGGGTTTTGTGCTGTCGGGCAAAGAAATCACCAACAATTGTTAGTGATTGAGAGTTTAACCTTGATTTTTCAACTTCTGGTTTGTGAGTGCACAACAATTTTTAACCTGTGAATTATGTACCTAATGGATTGACACATCAGTAAGGTTGTTACCAGAAAGGCCTAGAGCAAGGCCTGGGTACTTTAGGGATGAATTGGAGTCACACCCCAGAGGCCTGAGCTACTTCTGGAGCCCTGCAGAGTTGGTGGTGGGTAGTGGTAGCAAGATATTTTATTTCTAATGATATTTATTAAGCGTTTAGAGTGTGCAAGACACTATACTAATCACTAAGGTAGATACAAGATAATCAGATTGGACACAGTTCCTCTCCCACATTGGCTCACGATCTTAATCTGTAATCTACCTCACCACCCTCTAGGCCATGTCCTGCCTCTGGTCTGAAACACCCTCCCTCTTCATATCCAACAGACATTTACTCTCCCCACCTTCAAAGCCTTCTGAAGGCACAGCTCCTCCAAGAGGCCTTCCTTGACTAAGCCCTCCTTTCTTCTTCTCCCACTCCCTTCTGCATCGCCCTGATTTGCTGTCTTTATTCATCCCCACAAGCACTTATGTGCATATCCATAATTTATTTTTATTACTTTCTGTGTCCTCTCCAGATTCTAAGTTCTTTGTGGGCAGGGGGTGTGTCTACTAACTCTCTCATATTGTTACATCGAACTCACGTGATGACTTAGTACTGTGCTCTGGACACTGTAAGCACTCAATACGATTGATTTTATAGATGAGGTAATTGAGGCTCAGAGAAGTGAAGTGACTTGCCCAGGTTACACAGCGGACAAGTGGCAGAGCTGGGATTAGAACCCAGCTCTTTAAACTCCCAGGGCCATGCTCTTTCTACTAGGCAACACTGCTTCTGATTCTGGTGGACTTGGGGGTGGGGACCTGGGACCCCACCCTGTTCCAGCCTAGACTAGCAGGAAGGAGCACTGTGAGTCACCCTCTCCATAAGACCTGGAGCAGCAGCAGCTAACTACTACAGCCTCTGGGCTGCAGTAAGGAATAATAAATATGCATGCATGAGCAGAAAGTGGCTCTAGAGCTGCTGTTTGGCCATCTCTGTGCTGCCTGAATTCATTCCTGGAGGCTGCTGTGTCATGAAATATTGTCACTTTCTTCACCATAGCCCATTTTAATGATATACCGCCTGGAAATGCAATTATGTTTCTGTTATTTCTTCGGAGAAATTATCCGAAGGAATGGTGTCGTGGCAGTGCACTTTATTTTGGTGGGAAGGGAAGCTTCGTATGCTTGGCTGTGCGGGCCCCCAGTGGCGCACACGGTTGTAAATATTTCTAGGATTGTCTCCTCCATTAGATTATAAACTCCCAGTGGGCAGAGAATTTGCCACTTCATTATGGTGCACTCCTCAAGCTCCCAGTACAATGCAGGGCCCTGAGTGGTTGTGCAAGACACTCTCCCCCCCCCCCCCCCACCTTCAAAGCCTTACTGAAGGCAAATCTCCTCCAAGAGGCCTTCCCTGACCAAACCTTCCTTTCCTCTTCTCCCACTCCCTTCTCTGTCTTTCTCCCTTTATTCATCCCCCCTCCCAGCCCCACAGCACTTAGGCCCACATTTGTAATTTATTTGTAGTCATGTCTGTTTCCCCCTTTAGACTGTAAGTTCATTTTGAGCTCAGAATGTGTCTGTTGTAGTCTTTCTAAGCATTTAGTACAGTGGCCTGCATACAGTAAGTGCTCAATAAATGCGATTGGCTGACTTAAAGATTAGCAATCACTCCACCATTTTTTGCATTGTGTGCAGAGCACTGAGTTGGTTGACATGTTCCTTGCCCACAACGAACTTTCATTCTAGAGTGTACATAAATCAGTCAGTTGTATTTATGGAGCGCCTACTCTGTGCAGGGCACTACTAAGGATTTGGGAAAGTACAATGTATCAGGGTTGGTAGACATGTTAGAAGCTTACATTACCAGTACAGTGTTAAGGCAGCTAAGAATCTAAGAGGCTTAGCATAGTTGAGCCCAACTATGACTCAGTGAATCAGATTTCCCGTTATTGGGCAGGGATTGTCTCTATCTGTTGCCAAATTGTACATTCCAAGCACTTAGTACAGTGCTTTGCACATAGTAAGCGCTCAATAAATACGATTGAATGAATTTGAAAACGTTGCTTGTTCATTTTACCTGTAATTTGGCAACAAGGATCAAAAGTTCAGATTGAAGGGGAATTGAAGAGGGAATGGTATTTCTCACCCTGATATGCACTGCTGCTTCTCAGATGCAAAGAAAATAGGTGGCCTTTTGCTGACCCTGCATTATTAATACTGGAAGACAGTGTAGAAATTGCTTGGTAAGTGAAATAGTCTTAATATTCTCTACTCCATTTGTTTTCCAAGCATATTGATAATGCAATCTGGATGTGATTACTTCTATCCCAAAGCTAATTAGAAATTTGGGAGCATTCTGTACAAATGAAGTCTTTATGGCAAAAGGTAGAAAGGAAAAATAAGTGCTTCTAATGAGGAATCCAAATTTATTTGCACTGGAGTTATAGCAAGTTGGGTGAGCAAAGATAGGGTCTAGTGGTTAATTCAAGAACCAGGGAGTGAGTTCTCTTTCAGGCTTGGTCAGTCACATGCTTTGAGACCTTTGGCAGTTTAGTTCCAGGAAGTAACCTATGAATCAGTGAATAATAATAATGATGATGTTGGTGTTTGTTAAGCGCTTGCTATCTGCCGAGCACTGTTCTAAGTGCTGGGGTAGATACAGGGTAATCGGGTTGTCCCACGTGAGGCTCACAGTTAATACCCATTTTACAGATGAGGTAACTGAGGCACAGAGAAGTTAATTGACTTGCCCTCAGTCACACAGCTGACAAGTGGCAGAGACGGGATTCAAACTCATGACCTCTGACTCCCAAGCCCATGCTCTTTCTACTGAGCCACGCTGAAAGTGTAGCCTGATTATGTTGGTAGAAATGGAGGGCTTAAAAATGCATTATAACCTACACTATTGTACTCTCCCAAGCACTCAGTAAATACAGTTGATTTATTATTATATTGTTTAAAGTAAGGAGATATTGCTATTGGCAAGCATAATTTGTTCTACTCTAAAGAACATAAAGGGTTTATTTGTGGATGAATTTTTTGTAACTTTTTGCTTGCTTCGAGAGGCTGTCAGAAATATACTTAGCATTGCAACAAATATACTGCCTCTGCCTCATAGGTCTGTGCCCTAAAATAGTCCATCTTTAGAGTTTGTGCATATAAAGTGGCTGATTTGGTCAGCTGTTCGAGGAGATAGTTAAATGCTTGGCTGTTCATTTGAGACTCGTTACCTTATTCTGTAGATTAAGGTGAAGGAATGACCTAGGCAAACTTGCATTTTACCAGCTCATTTGGGTTCTGCTCTCCACCCCTCCTACCCCCACTCCTCTGGACTGTAAAGTCACTGTGGGCATTGATTGTGTCTGTTTATTGTTATATTGTACTTTCCCAAGTGCTTAGTACAGTGCTCTGCACACAGTAAGCACTCAATAAATGCAGCTGAATGAATGAATGAATGTTCTGCACACAGTAGGCACTTAGTAAATATGATTGACTGACTGATTGACTTCTGCCTCAAGGTCAGTGGATCACAAGAGCATTCAGGATTTGCCAGTCAGAGCTCAACTGTAAATGTATTTACCAATACCCCTGCCAACCCCAAATCTAAATGACAGTTTCTTTCTAAAGACATTTTGAGATCTGAGACTTTGGAACAGATTTCCAGAGGTTGCCCATCCTCCTTCACAGCAGTTCTTTAACACTGAAATGAAACTCAGCTCACTCCTTCTGCTTTAAACTTCTTGATTTTTGTACTACAACCCAGTCTGTACATTTTGCTTCGAATGCCATCCTACTCACTGTCCCTTGATCTCATCTATCAAGCCACTGATCCTTTGCTCACATCCTGCCCTAGGCCTGGACCTTCCTCCCACTTCACATCAGACAGACCACCACTCTCCCCACCTTCAAAATCTTACTAAAATCCCATCTTCTCCAAGAGGCTTTAATAATAGTAATTATAATAATGATGTTATTTGTTAGTGGTTACTATGTGTCAGCACTGTACTAACACCTTCTCCGACTAAGCCCTCATTTCCTCTATTATATTGCTGTATTGGGTGATTCTGGTGAGACTTCCTTAAGGAGAGTTCCACCTTTTATATGTGTTATTTTTCTTTCATCTTTAGCTGATTTTTTGAAAAATAAATCAGTCAATTCTACCATTATGTGATTTCATGATCTTTTTCTTCCTGATGCTCCAACTATTTGTCTATCCTTTTCTTCCTCCTGTTCATCACATTGTGGACAGGGAAAGTGTCTGTTTATTGTTAGCGTTGTACTTTCCCAAGCCCTTAGTACAGTGTTCTGCGCACAGTAAGCACTCAGAAAATGTGATTGCATGAATTAAATTGTGAGTTACTGGAGGGCAGTGATAGTGTCTTTCTACTGTGGATTCTCCCAAGTCTTTAGGATTAATTAATGAATTTAATCAATCATTCAACCCACCACTCTTCCCACCTTCAAAGCACTCCTAAATTTGCATCTCGTCCAAGAGGTCTTCCAAGACTAACCCATTTTATTCTCCTATCTGCCTTCCCCTTAGCTTTCACTCTGCTGTCCTTAAGCACTTTGGTACTCAACTCAGCCCCACAATAATTACACAGAAGTTCTTATACTTTTCTATTTTTCCTGTTCCTAACCCATTTTACTGTCTACCTCCCCCAGTAGATTGTAACCTCATTGTCGGCAGGGATCACATCTACCAACTCTGTTGTATTATTTGTTCCCAGGTGCCTATATAGTGCCCCCCACCCAGTAAGGGCTCAGTAAATATCAATATATCCAATTATTAAATGAGTTATTCATCCCGGTAAGTTTGTGCTATTTTTTATTATATATCTTCGTTCAGCCTGTTCTGGTTTTTGATACATATCCATAAATTATTTATATTGACATCTGTCACCCCGTTAGACTCTAAGCTCCATGTGAGCAGAGGATGTGTCTCCCAATTCTATTGTGTTGTACTCTCCCAAGCACTTAGTACAGTGCTCTGCACACAGTAAGTGCTCCATAAATACCAATGACTGATTGGTTACATCTGTAATTTAGCGGCAGCCTTTCCCCATGAACACACTACAGTTTCTTCCCCACCTGCTGTTCTTTCACCTGTCTGTCATCTCTGAGGGATGCTACTGCTCCTTGCTCTAATCTGAATGCTAAATTTCTTCGGAAATAGAGATACAGAATTAGGGTTTCTGTCCAGAGCAAAAGAATCACAGTGCTACCCGCAAGGATCCAGATTTCCTTGTCCTCAAATCTCTTCATGCTAAACAGCAGGAGGCAGGCTTATCTATCTCACTTGAGAGCTGGAAAGCTCTTGCTGAAAACAGTGGCCTTGTTTTATTCCCATCTTCTGTGTATTTGACCTCCCACCAAGTTGGTTCTAAATTTGGTGCCTTCGAGTTTGTTTTGAAGTAAGCTACCATTTCTCTTGGCCAGTTAGAACCTTGCATAGGATTGTACTGGTCTTCTTGGGAAATATAAACGCTGCATGCTTTAGACCCAAAGAGCCATTGTAAGAACTAAATAATAATAAGGCATTTGTTACCCTATGCAAAGCATTGTACTAAGCTCTGGGATAGATTCCACATAATCAGGTTGGACACAGCCCCTGTCTTGGATAGCCCTCACTTGGGACAACCTGATTACCTTTTAACCACCCCAGTGCTTGGCCCATAGTAAGCGCTTAACAAATACCATCATCATTTAGCCCTTACTTGGGACAACCTGATTACCTTTTAACCACCCCAGCGCTTGGCACATAGTAAGCACTTAACAAATACCATCACCATTAACAAATACCATAAAAAACGGCTATATGTCCTGTAGGAGAACGATGGTATTCTGCTAACGTGGCAGCAATGTTTAATTAAGTGAAAGTCTGCATGGTAATTACAGTACCCATGTGTCCATGGCTGTAAGACCTGGCTTTACTACATCCAACTTCTAGAGGAGTTCCACTGCTAATACCTCCAGGTCAGGAGTAAACCATGGCAGGACAAGAGAACAAATAATAAGGCCCTGGAATGTAGCCAGTCCAACAGTGAAGCAATGCCTGTCACATCACAAGGGAGGGATTGAGAAATTCCCTAAGGACTGTTGTATGGTGATTTGAAATGGGGAAACTCTAAACAAAGGGAACAGAGAAAATGCTTTTAGACAGAAAGCAATTCCCTGATGCTCTCACATGGCCATGGATGATGGGAAAACAGCAGCCAAAACAGATCAGCTTAAGTAATGGAGGAGAAACAATGTTGTTAAAGGTTTACCTTGTGCTAGGTGCTCTATAGAGCACCAGGTTTTACAGGGAAAAGCAATGGAGATATACTGTAACAAAAAGTAAAGCACAAACAACAGGGACACGTTTAAAAGTTGAACCATTCAGGTTGACACTATGCAAACAATGGAGTTAAGTTGTGGGGAGGGGAAAGGCATTTTTAAGCTCTTCCCAACTCCAGGCAGACAGTCCTTAGTTTAATAATAATAATAAGAAGAATAATCATAACAGCTTGGCTGGTGAATAGAGCACGGTCCTGGGAGTATAGCAGGTCATGCGTTCTAATATTGTCTCTGCCACTTGTCTGCTGGGTGACCTTGGACAAGTCACTTAATTTATCTGTGCCTTCAGTTTCCTCATCTGTGAAGCAGGGATTATGATTGTGAGCCCTATGTGGGACAGGGACTGTGTCCTACCTGATTATCTTATAAGAGAAGCAGCGTGGTTCAGTGGAAAGAGCATGGGCTTGGGAGCCAGAGGTCATGGGTTCGAATCCCAGCTCTGCCACTTGACAGCTGTGTGGCTGTGGGCAAGTCACTTAACCTCTTTGTGCCTCAGTTACCTCATCTGTGAAATGGGGATGAAGATTGTGAGACTCATGTGGGACAACCTGATTACCTTGTATACCCCAGCACTTAGAACAGTGCTCTGCACATAGTAAGTGCTTAACAAATGCCATCATTATTATTATTATTATCTTTTGTCTATCCCAGTGCTTAAAACAGTGCCTGGCACATATTAAGCACTTAAATTCCATAGTAATAATAATAGTAATAATAATGTAATAGTACTTGCAAAGCTCTGTTCTAAGCCCTGGGGTAGATACAAGGTAATCAGCTCAGGCACAATCTCTGTCCCACATGGAACTCACAGTCTTAATCCAACATAGTGCTCATTTTCTCTTCCCTTTGCTTAGAGTTTCCCCATTTGGAATCACTGAAACAGTCCTTGGGGAATTTCTCAATCCCTCCCATGTGATGTTACAGATGAGGTA
The DNA here is from genome assembly GCF_004115215.2 of Ornithorhynchus anatinus. NCBI lineage: Eukaryota > Metazoa > Chordata > Mammalia > Monotremata > Ornithorhynchidae > Ornithorhynchus > Ornithorhynchus anatinus. The sequence goes on from NC_041728.1 coordinate 138,025,846, forward strand.
ACTGAGGCACAGAGAATTGAAATGACTTGCCCAAGGTCACACAACATCAAGTGGCAGAACTGGGATTAAAACCCAGGTCCTCTGACTCACAGACCCAAGCTTTAGTTACAGTGTGTCACAGCTGCCTCAGTGTTTCCAAGGTGTTTCCAGGCTCCCTTCCCTCACTAGTGGGTTGGAGAGTGGAGGTTGCCCCATCTATCCAGGCTCATCCCAGAGCAAGCGCAGACACTTGACTCCGGGGGAGTGGTGGGGTGTTAATTTTGCCCCCCAGCACTGGTGGGTGTCTTAATTTTAATCACCCTCATAGAAGCAGGACACATTATTATTAGAGGAGACATCCATCAGTCAGTCAGTCATTTGAATACTTACTGTGTGCAGAGGATTCATTCATTCAGTCATATTTATTGAGCTCTTACTGTGTGCAGAGCTCTGTACTAAGTGCTTGGGAAGTACAGTTCAGCAACAAATACAGACAATCCCTGTCCACAATGGGCTGCAGTCTAGAAGAGCACTGTACTATGCGCTTGGGAGAGTACAGTATAACAGAGTTGGTAGATGGGCAGATAGATGTGGACTGTGTCCAGCTTGATTCGCTTCTATCTATCCCCCAGCACCTGGTACAGTGTCTGGCACATTGTAAGTGCTAGGCTGTAAGCTCGTCCTCTAGACTGTAAGCTCATTATGGGTAGGGAACGTGTCTGCTCATTGTGTTGTATTGTACTCTTGTAAGCACTTAGTACGGTACTCTGTACATAGTAAGCGCTCAATAAATACCATTGGTTAATAAATACCATTAAAAAAAAGTTACCTGCCCACAAGGAGCTTATAGTGTAGACATCATGTAATAGGAAAGGCAAACCACCCGACAACAGTTTTATAGTGGAAGAGTCTCAACTGTTATTTCCAGTGAGTCAATTCCTTGAATTATGAATGCTTCAAAAACAGCAACTGTGGAACATTTAAAGCAAGTTATGAACCACCTTATATCCTCCTAACTCCCATTACCTCTATTGATGAATGTGTGTAGTCAAGAGTCAACAGTGAGCATTTGGGAACACACTGTGCAGACCACTGTAGTAAAGCACTTGGGAGGTTGAAGAAGTGAAACATCTGAGCCCACGTTGGGAGAGGATGTTCCTGGCCAAGCCCAGCCCACTTGATCAGTTCTTACTTCTGGTACTTAGTATCACTGAGCAGTCTTTCCTCTATCTTGACATACTGCTAGGCTCACACTTGGAATTCTCCTCCTCCCTCCTTTTCTCCCTCAAAAGAATCATTGCATTATTATTAAATTGGAAAACTGTTTTAGAGAAACTGTGTAAGAGGAGTAATGTGTCTTAGTGGATAGAGCACTGGGCCTGGGACTCAGAAGGACTTGGGTTCTGATCTCAGCTCCACCACAGGTGTGCTGTGTGACCTTGGTCAAATCACTTAATTTCTCTGGCCTGAGTTACTGCGTCTGTAAAATGGGATTAAGAGTGTGAGCCCCTTGTGGGACTGGGACTGTGTCCAACCTTAATAATGTTTATCTACCCCAGCACTTAGAACAGCGCTTGGCATATAGTAAGCATTTAATAGGTACCATAGTTATTTTAGGGAGAAATATTGTCTTGAATTTTGATACAATAATGAAAAGCAACACTACTCAGTCAGTGCAGAATGTACCAAAATGTTTTCTTCAGATCAATTTTTCACCAGCCTAGGAGCTGCCTTTAAACATAGATTTCTGACATCACGACTGCAGCTGAGAGAGGATGGGGTTCAATGTGAATCTGAAAGTGAATGCTGTTTCTGAAGCATCAATCTGAGAGGTCTTTATAACACGCTGTCTCTGAGGATGGAGAAAGTATCGGGTTCATAATCTAAGAGGAATTAATGTCCGTCTCCCCCTCTAAACTGTATGCTCATTGTGGGCAGGGAATGTGTCTGCTTATTGTTGTATTGTACTCTCCCAAGCACTTACTACAGTGCTCTGCACACAGTAAGTGCTCAATAAATACCTTTGATTGTGGAGCAAGAGATATATGTCTCTCGTTTTATAGAAAAGGAAACTGAAGCTCAGAGAGGTATTCTATTTTTTGGGTTTTTTTAAAAAATGGTTTTTGTTAAGCACCTACTTTGTTCAGGCACTATTATTCTAAATGTTGGCTAGATACAGCTAATTAGATTGGACACAGTCCTTAATCCACATGAGTCTCACCGACTTAATCCTCAAGAGACAGAGCTTGGATTAGAACTCGGGTCCTTCTGACTCCCTGGCCCGTACTCTATCCACTAGGCCTCACTGCTTCTCAGTAGCCACAATTCTTCTCAGATTCCATGAACTGCCCTTAAATCACCCAGCAGGCAAGTCAGTTGTATTTATTGAGCATTTACTGTGTGCAGAACACTGTACTAAGCACTTGAGAGAGTACAATATGGCAATGAACAGACACATTCCTACCAACGACGAGCTTTCAGTCTAGAGGGGAGAGATAGAACTAGCCCCCAAATCCATGCTCCATGGTCTTTTCCAAAAACTACTCTGCCTCCTCAGACATTTTGTTTGAAGTATGGGGAGTTTAAATTAAAAAGGACATCATGATCTAGTAACCTCTCTTTTCCCTCCCTACGTTTGGAATATTTTTTCGGTGGATGTGATGAGTCTGAGGTAGTAACTGGGGCCTGGCTTGTATCCCTTTAAAAAAACTGTACAGGAAAACTCTTAATGAGACTTTTTTTCTTTCCCATCTGTTTTGTCTTAGAAGTGCTAGATTTTAGACACCAAATAATGGTAGATGAGTTCTCATATTTAAAGTTATTATTTTTGAGAAGCTCATTAGTGAGAGGAGGTATTATAAAAATGATTTTACGATGTTAACCATGGCAGTGAAAAGTCTGCAGTTGCACATAAACACACACTTTTTCTCAGCCCCAAATAACAAAAACCAAATAAATGCTAAAGCCTCAAACTGTTGTTCTTACACATTTCCCGAGCATTGTCCACAACCATCCTGACCCTTTCTTTTTTCATTAGGAAAGGCACTGAAGCCTTAGAAAGGGCTCCTAAATTTTCTTCTGAAATAAATGTCTCATTACAGAACTGGCCAGGTTACAAACTAGTAATAAAAATTATTTTTCTCTGGAGGATAAAGAATGTCAGGTCTATTGAACCGGTAAGTGATAAATGTTTTAGGAGAATAAACACACTTTACAGTCAGTCTAATTCCTCTGCAAGCACACAACTGCTGCGAGCAACGTGACATACTGTAAATAGTTTTCTATTTTTCTCCCTCAATGTAAACTCCTTGTGGGCAGGGACTGTGTCACAACTTTATTGATAGCAATAATAAGAATTTTGGCATGTATTAATTGCTTTGCTAATCCAGTGGCATTTGGGGTGCGACTCGACAGCTTAAGACAAGTCATTTTTCTTAATGTCTAGATAGCTCTTATGTTATCAACAAAATGCTATATACACGGGAAAATAGCATCCTAATGATGATTTTGAGACGCAGCGTAGGCTTGTGGAAAAATCGCGAGATTGGGAGGCAGGAGAGCTGGGTTCTAATCCAGGCTCCATTGCTTACCTTCCGGGTGAGCCTGAGCAATCCACTTCTCTGTGGCTCAGTTTCCTCATCTGTAAAATGTTGATTTAATACCTGTGCTCCCTCCCCCAAAGACTGTGAACCCTGTGGGCAACGGAGACTGTTTCTAATTGCATTTAATCAGGTGTTTAAAACACAGTGCTTATATCTACCTCAGTGCTCAGAGCAGGATCTGCCACAAAGTAAGCGCTTAACAAATACCCTCTTTGTTATCGAAACTTATTGGAGGCAGTTTGAATAGCCCTGTATTTTTCTATCTTTTTTATAAAATTAAAGTAGTGAGCTGTCTAATTGTTATAGGTTAAGCTTGTTTTACGGTTTCAGACAGCGTGGCTTAGTGGCAAGAGCATGGGCTTGGGAGTCAGAGGTCATGGGTTTTAATCCTGGCTTGGAGTCAGAGGTCATGGGTTCTAATCCCAGCTCTGCCACTTATCTACTGTGTGACCCTGGGCAAGTCACTTCTTAGTTACCTCATCTGTAAAATGAGATTGAGGCTGTGAGCCCCATGTGGAACAATCTGATTACCTTGTATTTACCTTAGCGCTTGGAGCAGTGCTTGGCACATACTAAGCGCTTAACAAATACCAGTATTATTATTATTATCTCAGGCAGGTTTGGATAACAATCCTGTTTGAATCAGTTCTGGGAGTTTAGTTGTATTTTTCCTGATTTTCCCATGCCCCTCTGTTTTGTTGTTGAGAACATTTATCCCTGTGACACTTTTAATAATAATAATAATCTTGGTATTTGTTAAGCACTTACTATGTGCAGAGCACTGTTCTAAGCGCTGGGGTAGATACAGGGTAATCATGTTGTCCCACGTGAGGCTCACAGTTAATCCCCATTTTACAGGTGAGGTAACTGAGGCACAGAGAAGTGAAATGACTTGACCACAGCCACACAGCTGACAAGTGGCAGAGCCGAGAGTCGAACCCATGACCTCTGACTCTGAAGCCCAGGCTCTTTCCACTGAGCCACGCTGCTTGGCCCTGTTTTGCTTTCTCCCCATTGTTTTACCCAACTTTAGCAAAATTCCAGCTAAGAATGGCCAGTGGCTGCTTCCTCAGTTTCATCAAATAATAATAATAACAATGATAATTATGGTACCTCTTCAGTGTTTACTATGTGCCAAGCACTGTTCTAAACACTGGGGTAGATACAAATTAATCAGGTTGGACACAGTCCCTCTCCCACATGGAGCTCACAGACTTGATCCCCATTTTCCAGATGAGGTAACTGAGGTACAGAGAAGTGAAGTAACTTGCCCAAGCTCACACAACAGACATGTGACCAAACTGGGATTAAAACCCAGGTCCTTCTGACTCCCAAGCCCGTGCCTTATCCCCTAAGCCACACTGCTTCTCAGTCAATCCACCAAGCCCTGACCACCATGCTCAAGGGAAGCAGCTTTCCAGCTATTAGAAAATGATCTGAAAACTCCAGTGTTCATTGCCCAGCCCAATAATAATAGTAATCATCATAATAGTATTTAAGGGCTTTTTATGACATTGGTTAAGGGCTTACTATGTGCCAGGCACTGTAATAACCGCTGGGGTAGATACAAGCTAATATGTATGCCAAGCACTGGGGTAGATACAGGATAATTAGGCCAGACCCAATCCCTGTCCCACATGGGGCTCACAGTCCAAGTAAGAGGGAGAACAGGCATTTAATCCCTATTTTATATATGAGGAAAATGAGGCTCAGAGAAGTTATGTGACTTACACGAAGTCACTCACACACCAGGCAAATGGCAGAGCCAGGATTAGAGCCCAGGTCTTCTAACTCTCAGCCTCTGCTCTTTTCACTTTACTTCGCTGTTGTCCACTGTAGAGGTGAGCATCAATTCCCCATTTGAGGAAAGCTTTATTGCTGTATTGTACTTTCCCAAGCTTTTAGTACAGTGCCCTGTACACAGTAAATGCTCAATAAATACAATTGAATGAATGGATCCCTTGGTACGTTTCAGTTCCTGAAAGGCAAATGTTGAATTTTCAGGTGACCATCCTTGTCAGTAAATTTCCGAGGTAGGAGGAAAAAATGAAGCCTATGGTCAGTGAACTGCAGATACCTGAATTATAGCCATTAGTAAGTACAGGACCACTGAGTTTAGTAAGAATTATAATACCTCTTTAACAGCTAGGATAATTGTGGTTTAGGTGATTTTGGCTCCTCCCATTCTTTCTTAGCACTCACTTTGAAATCACAGCATTTATTCCAATTGGGAAAGCTGTACATATTTTTGATAGCCACACTTCCTGTTATTAGTTAACAAACAGCTTTGCTTTTCAGAAAAACAAGGGTTTAGATTGTCAGCAGAGCTTTATTAAAGCACTCCTTGGAAAAATGTGGTGCACTGCCTCCAAAGTCTTAAATTTCCTAAAATGTAATCTGAGTAATTTTAGTTGAAAAGTCAGTTTCAACAATTAGTGACATGTTTTGAACCAATGAGCTAGTTGCTTATTTCAAGGATATCAGTGAGAATGAGTGGATAATGAGTAGTTCATGGTAAATGATACCTTCTGAATTCTCATCTCAGCACTTGGAAGAGAAGAACAGATCAACTCCAATTTTAAAATAATTATCCACTTTGGCCTTTTAAACCACTGAGCTATTTCACACATCTCCAATATCTTCATTTCATACTCTAGGCTTACATCTATAAACTGTACCCATCTGATCTACTGCTATCATTATAATTATTAAAAAAATGGATGCACATATATATTTGTAGCTGAATCCCTTATCTTCCCTCCCAAATTCTCTCATCCAACTAACTTTCCCATCACAGTTGAAAAAAAGCACCATCATCCTTCTCTGAAATCTTTATGCTTGACTGTATCCATGACTCTCCCCTTTCTTTCAACTCCCATATTCAGACTGTCGCCAATCTTGTCATTTTTTTTTTCCTCCACAAAATTTCCAGATTCTCCCTGTTCTCTCCATCCACGTAGCAACTTGCTCGGCTAGTCATTTGTCATATCCAGGCTTATTTTTTTATAGTTTATGTTTTAAGCACTTACTGTGTGCCAGGCATTCTACTAAGCTCTTGGGGTAGATACAAACTAATCAGGTTGGACACGGTCCATTTCCCACATGGGTCTCACAGCATTAATCCCCATTTTATAGATGAGGTAACTTGAGGCCCAGAGAAGTTGTGATTTGCCCAAGGTCACACAGCAGACAAGTGGTGGAGCCAGAATTAGAACCCAGGTCCTTCTCCCAGGTCCCTGCTCTATCCACCAATTCCAAACTGCTTCTCATCAGCCTCCTTGCTGAATGCCCTTTCTCCATTCTTCCCCTTTCAAGTCTATATTTCTCCTGGGTACCCAGATCATTTTTCAAAAACATGATTCTGCAAATGCCTTTCTACTCTGTAAGTACTCAGGTGGTTACCCATTCCCCTGTTTATTAAGCAGTAACTGCTGCCATTTTGTCTTCAAGGTACTCAATCAACTGCGGCCTTTGTTTTGTTTTTAATGGCACTTAAGGGTTTACTATATGCCAGGCACAGTTCTATGTGCTGGGTGATGAGGTTGGACACAGTTCCTGTCCCATGTGGGGCTCACAGTTTTAATCTCCATTTTCAAGATGAGGTAACTGAGGCCCAGAGAAGTGAAGTGACTTGCCCAAGGTTATACAGTGGCAAGTGGCAGAGCTGGAACTAGATCCCAGGTCTTTCTGACTCCTGGGCTCATGCTCTTTCTACTAGGCCATACTTGCTTCTCGGCCTTCCTACCTTCCTCATTTTTCTCTCATCACCCAGGCAGCCAGTGGGCACGCTCAACCTTCCACCCACCAAGCAGCCTGGTTGCCTTGCACCACCACAGTGGGAAGGACATGAGCAGGCACAGCGGTTTCTTGACCTCCTATCCACTGGACCGCCACGTTGCCCTTCTGGTGAAACACCGCGGGCCCTTATGTGTTTTCCTGGGGCCTGTTGAAGTGACTTGCTGTTACAAGTTTTAAGAGTGATTATCTGAGAGTTAGAGCAACCACACCAAATTGATAAATAGGGAGATACTTTGGATGTGGGAGCAACAGGATAGTGGGCTTCACTGACACTGCCCTACTCTTGGTTCTCCATTTTTTCTTTTACGGTATTTGTTAAGCGCTTACTGTGTGCCTCACACTGTACTAAGCACTGGGGTAAAAACAAGTTAATCAGGTTGGACACATGGGTCTCAGAGTCTACAGATAAGGTAACTGAGGCAGTGAAGTTCCCCCCCACACACTGTAAGCTCATTGTGGGCAGGGAATGTCTGTTTATTGCTGTATTTTATTCTCCAAGTGCTTAGTACAGTGCCCTGCACACAGTAAGCACTCAGTAAATGCGATGGCAGTTACTATAGTTGTGAACCATGAGGAGCCTAAACCTTCTATAGCCACTATATCTTGTCTTATGCTGTCGAGTCCTCTCCGATCCATAGTGACTCCAAGGACACCTCTCTCATAACGCCCCACCTCCATCTGCAATTGTGTGGTAGTGTATCCATAGAGTTTTCTTGGTAAAAATACAAAAGTGGTTTACCATTGCCTTCTTTTAGTAAATTTGAGACTCCACCCTCGACTTTCTCCCATACCGCTGCTGCCCAACACAGGTGAGTTTTGACTTGTAGCAGATTGTCTTCCACTCGCTAGCCACTGCCCAAGCTAGGAATGAATTGGACAGGCCTCTGCGTGACTTTCTCTCCTGTAGTTGAGACTGGTAAAGTACTAGAAACTCTCAAGGTGCAATCCTGAGAGGGGAGCCACTATATACCCTTCTGCTTTTGGTTTTGGTGTCATTCAGTGATTCATTCATCCAATCATATTCATTAAGTGCTTACTGTGTGCACAGCACTGTAGTAAGCACTTGGGAAAGTACAATACTACAGTAAACGTTAACATTCCCTACCAACAATGAGCTTTTAGTTTAGAGGAGGAGGAGACAGACATCAATACAAATAAATAAAATTTCAGATATGGATATAAGTGTTGTGGGGCTGGGAACAGGGAAGAGCAATGGGAGTAAGTCAGGGCGACATAGAAGGGAGTGAAAGATTATTTGGAATGTTTTTCCTTTCATTCATTCATTCAATCAATTGCATTTATTGAGCACTTACTGTGTGCAGAGCACCGAACTAAGTGCCCAGGAGAGTATAGTATAACAAATAGACACATTCATAGTGCACAGTGAGCCTATAGCCTAGAGAAGGAGACAGACATGAGTATGAATAAATAAATTACAGCTATGTACATAAGTGCTGTGGGGCTGGGAGGCAGTGAGGGGAGCAAGTCAGGGCGATGCAGAAGGGAGAAGAAGAAAAGGAAAGATGGGTTTCTCTTCCTTCTGTGTCTATCACTAGCCTCCCCTTTTCATAGTTTGTGAGCCACTTAAGGGCCAGGGACTGGATCTGATTCCCACCACTGTGTTCTTTCCCAGGGCTCTGTACACAGTACCCATCGAAGAAATGCTATTGCTACTACTAATATCCTGCCTTGGGCTATTTGGTCTTCTCAAGATAATCCGTTCATCCTACCTCATTCTCATCTCTTCTGCTCTCAACCTCTTGCTCACTCCCTCTCCCTTCCCTGGAACTCCTTCACCCCCTCTAGACTGTAAGATCATTATGGGCAGGGAACACATCTGCTAATTCTGTTGTACTTTCCCAAGTGCTTATTCATTCATTCGATCATATTTACTGAGCATTTACTCTGTGCAGAAAACTGAACTAAGCCCTTGGAAGAGTACAATACAGTACAATGAACAAGTGGCATCTCCTGCCCACAATGAGCTTACAGTCTAGAGGGGGGAAGACAGACATCAATACAAATATAATTACAGATATGGACGTAAGTGCTTGGGACTGGGAGGGAGGAAGAGCGAAGGGAGAAAGTCAGGGTGGTGCAAAAGGGAGTAGAAGTTGAGGAAAAGTGGGGCTTAGTCTGAGAAGGCCTCTTGGAAGAAATGTACCTTCAGTAAGGCTTTGAAGTGGGGGAGAGTAATTTGAGGATTGGAGGAGGGCGGGCGTTCCAGGCCAGTGGTAGGATGTGGGACAGGGGTCTGCAGTGAGACAGGTGAGATGGAGGAATGAGAAGGTGAGAACTAAAGGAACGAAGTGTGTGGGCTGGGTTGTAGAAGGAGAGAAGCAAGGTGAGGTAGGAGGGGGCAATTAGTACAGTTCTCTGCATTTTGTAAGCACTCAATAAATGTGATTGATTCACCCTTCAAATTTGCCAGCCCCTAGAGCTCTCCCCTCCTCAAAAACCATATGAAATCTCTCCTTTGCCAAAAATAAATTTTCTTTTTTGCACAGATTCCTATCGGTACCATGTCAGCATTTCTCTGACAACCACACCCCCTGCTCCACACCCCATTCCCAAAGCACTTTTGTACAGATCCATTTGTAAGTAGTTTAATGTCTGTCTCCCCCTCTAATTTCTAAATTCTATAATATTTAATCACTAATCCTGGCTCCCCTACTTATCTGCTGTGTGGCCTTGGGCAAGCCATTTCACTTCTCTGTGCCTCTGTTATCTGATCTGTAAAATAGGGATGAAGACTATGAGCCCTCTGTGGGACAGGGACCATGTCCAACCCGATTTGCTTTTATCCACCCCAGGGCTTAGTAAGGTGCTTGGCACATAGTAAGTGCTTAACAAATACCATAATTATTATTATTATTAGACTCCTTGAGGGCAGGGATCCTCTTTTGTATTGTACTCTCCCAAATGCTTGGTACTCAGTAAGTGCTCAATAAATACCATTGATTGATTGGAGGAGAGTTCCAAGCAAGCAGTACCCTCCTTTTCTCTCTTCCTGAGGTCAAGGGAGGGAAGGAGAAGAAGTGCATGGAAAAATTTAGGAAAGTAGAAAACAAAAATAAGCTAACATGAAACCTTGGTCGCGAGATGGTAAAAAATAATTGACTATGATTTATTTGTGTATATATTAGAAACACAAAATAATTGCTTGCACTAAGATGTAAAATGTCAGTAAAGCTATAAAAAATGATGCCTCTCTTTATGCATTATTTTTGGCCTCCTAGTGCTATACTTTTAATAGTCTTTCATTTGAATAGAATAAATGAAGTGAAATGTAAAATTTAGGAAGAATGATTAGACAGCCTCGATAACATTTGGACATCTATTTAATCAATCATTCAACCTGTAGTAATACCATTGATCAATCAGTCTTTGAGCACTTACTGTGTGCAGAGCACTGTACTGAACGCTTGGAAGAGTGCAGTATAACAGAAGTGGTAGATATGGTCCCTGCCCACAATAAGCTTACTGATCAATTAATTTACAATTTCTAGACTACTCATCATCATAATCAGTGGTATTTACTGAGTGCTTACTATGAACAGAGCACTACACTAAACACTTGGGAGAGTACAGTAAAATAATTAGTAGACACATTCCCTGCCCACAGTGGATTTACAGTCTAGCGGACAAATCAACTGACTTTTCCGATTCTCCAGGATTGTTCCAGTGAAGAGGTGCTGTGAAAAGGTGCGTTAAGACAGAATTGAGTGCAGTTCTGTAAGCGTTTAATACAGTACTTTGCATACAATAAACACTCAGTAAATACCATTGATTGATAACTGTGGGTGTCCATGCTCTCCTGAATTGCAGACACTGCTCTGTGTCCTTATCCAGTTAATACACTGTGATTGAGAAAAACAAATTGCAAATTAAGTGGGTCCTCATTCAAAACTACATTGGATTAGTACCTCTATATGCCCTTTTCATTTATTCAGTCATATTTATTGAGCACTTACGATGTGCAGAGCATTGTGCTAAACGCTAGGAAGAGTATAGTATAACAATAAACAGACACATTCCCTGCCCACAACTTTTCATTGAAGATGTGCAGTTGTCCAGTTTCTTCACAACTCAGACTCATATCGACTCATATGTTCTTCCCTTTCTTCCACTCCCTTCTGTGTCATCCTGACTTGCTCTTTTGATTCATTGCCCCTCCCAGCCCCACAGCACTTAGGTACATATCTTTAATTTTATTGATATTAATGTCTGTCCCCCCTCTAGACTTTAAGCTCATCATGGGCAGGGAAGATTTCTGTTGTACTGTCCCAAGTGCTTAGTAGAGTGTTCTGCACACAGTAAGCACTCAACAAATAAGATTGATAAATGGTTGGGGTCCTCCTTAGTGGTCGCTCTGTGGTTGGAAATAAAGAAGTAAAAATTAAAATAGTGTAAGAATAAGGGGAAAGGGGCTCTGGAGGAATATCTAGCACCGTCTAAACAGCAAACAAAATGTATAGGATGAAATGTGGTGGTGGCAGCTGTTAGTTTCTTGAGTGTGTTTAAATAAGATTTCATTCTGGTCTAGTTCTGGCTTGCTTCAACCCAAATGACAAAGGGGTATGGTCATTAGAAAACGTTCTTATGCATACTTGCTGTGGAGAAATGTTTTTAAGAGTGGCTGCCAGGCTAGACTGCAAATGTCTGTAAAGCGAGGGGGAGAGAGAGAGAGAGAGAGAGAGAGAGAGAGAGAGCTGAGAGGTTATGTGAGTCGAACCTGCCTAAAGGTAGTCAGAGAACACTTTAAGCTTCCAAGATTTTGTAGAAACTTTTAAAAAGGTAGCCAGATAGTTTAGTGGTTTGAGGACACGGGAATGGAAAACTAGTCCATTTTCTTCATTTTTCCTCGTTTGGCCAGTTTTGAGGAGCCTGATTCCCATATATGTGACTGTGGGCAAGTCACTTAACTTCTCTGTGCCTCAGTTCCCTCATCTGTAAAATGGGGATTAAGACTGTGAGCCCTACGTGGGACAACCTGATTCCCCTGTGTTTACCCCAGCGCTTAGAACAGTGCTCTGCACATAGTAAGCGCTTAACAAATACCAACATATATATATATATATATCTGGAAAAATTCATTACTTTTTTGAGAGAGCAATTACAAATATAGGATGAATGAAGAAATGAGGACATTGTAATTACAGGATGAAGCAACTCAGTTCTTTTATGTTTTGTTTTTGACAGAGTGGCAGAGGGGAAGGTAGAAGGGGAGTTTATACAGCTCCAAGCCCAAAGAGCACCAGGCATCAAGCACTGAGTGCTGAACACATAGCACTCAATAAATACTACTGATTGATAGTGGCTATTTAACTTTTTTATGGCAGAGTATTGTGACTGAACCTGTCTGTTAACTCTGTTTTATTGTACTACCCCAAGTGCTTGGTACATTGCTCTGCACATAGTAAGCATTTAATTAATACCATTGATTGGTTGAGTCATGCAGTATCTTAACAGTAGAGTTGGGATACTAAGTCACCTGTTTGATAATTTTGTCCACAGTCACAGATTGCTTTAACCCCAGACAACTGTCACACTCAAAGTGGCGTTTTCTGTTTATAGTAACTTCAAGAGCCCTTCATGATGCGTATTTGTCTTCCTCTAAGAGCATACCCATTGACATTTCAATCACTCAGTCATTTATTGGGCACTTGCTGTGTGCGAGCACTGTACTAAGCACTTGGGAGAGTACAAAAGAAGAGAATTGGTAGACACATTTCCTGCCCACAATGATCTTAGAGTCTAGAGGATCACAGAATTGACAGGCCCCTGGGATGTGTACTTTCTGCCACTCAAAGGAACTTTGAACTCAAAGGAACTCAAAGCTCCTTTGCAGCACCACTCAGCTCCCAAAGACCCTAAGATGGTGATTGCATTGAGGCCACTCGCAGTCCAGACTTGACTAGGTTTGTCAGCCCCACGTGGGGCAACCTGATAACCTTGTATATACCCCAGAACTTAGAATAATGTTTGGCACAGAGTAAGTGCTTAACAAATGCCATCATTGTTGTTATAATTATTTTTTCATGGCCCAGGACCCGTGAACTGATTCATGGCTACATAAGGCCCTTCATGACTTACTGGACAGACCACGGTCCTGGTAATCAGAAGGACCTGGGTTCTAATCCCAGTTCCACCACATGTGTGCTGCATGACCTTGGACAAGTTGCTTAACTTCTCTGGGCCTCAGTTACTTCATCCCTAAAGTGACGAGTCTCCACTGGACTTTGTGTCTAACCTGATTAACTTGTATCTCCCCCAGTGCTTAGAACAGTGCTTGGTGCATAGTAAGCACTTAACAATTACCATTATTATTATTATATTCAACTACTCCAACCATCAAGGATAGGATTAGATTGGCCTAGTGCAGCCTGCAAGTAGCCACTCGGCCTACACTATGTGACAATCTAAAGAGGCTATTAGAGAAACAAAGTGACCTCGTGGAAATCGGAGGACCTGAGTTCTCATCTCATCTCTGCCATTTACCGCCTGTGTTACTTTAGGGGAGTCTTTTAATTTCTCTCTGCCTTAGATTGCTCTGTTATAAAATGTGGAATAAATACCTGTTCTCTCTCTTTCAGACTGGGAGCCCCAAATAGAACAGGGACTGTGTCTGGCCTGATTATAGTATGTCTGGCCCAGTGTTTAGCACAGTCTTTGGCATTTAGTAAGGTACCACAAATATCACAGTAGTAGTATTATTTTATTTGTCTACTAGATCTTTGTCTCTGGGGGGCGGAAGATACAGAGGCCGGAAGGAAATGAATTGTCGGTTGTTTTGATTTTTGCATTTATTTTCAAGTCTAGCTGAAAAGGTCACATTCCTTTGGGAATCCGGCTGTAGAGTTTTAGAAGTCATTGGAACTCCAGCTCTCCAAAGATTAGGTGAAGACTTATTCTTTTTTGAAAAGAAAAGGGACGAAGAAAACATGACATAATGGATAAGGCATGGACCTGGCAGCCAGGAAGTCATGGATTCTAATCCCGGCAGAGCCTTTTTGTCTGCTGTGTGATCTTGGGCAATTCATTCTACTTGTCTGTGTCTGTTACCTCATATAAAAAATGGTGTCTGGTACCTCATATAAAAAATGGGGATTGAGACTTTGAGCCCCACATGGGACAGGGACTGTGCCCAACTTGATTTGCTTGTACCCACCCCAGTGCTTAGTACAGTGGCTGGCACATAGTAAGCACATAACAGATACCATAATTGAGAAAAGATAGTTGAGCAGGGAGTGCGAGAGAGTTAAGTGGGTTCATGTGAAGAAGACCAACGGCAAGCCTGGGTCACACATACCTCAGGAAGTCTCTGGTAAGAAAAAAGGAAAACCAGGTGAAATAGTGAAGATAGATAGCAAAGATGAAGCTTTAAAATGGTTGCTGTGGACTTGTGTGGGTTCTGGGGATCACTTTGTGAATCTCAATTTCTATTAAATGGTGATAACATTTCAGGATCATTGTGTGAATTGATAGTTTGTTTAGTAGGTGTGAAGTGAACATAGGAATTTGCAGGTGCAGTTTACAGACTTTAAAATGAAAAACTACTCATCACCTACAGTACTTGCTGGTACTTGTATCTTGTTAGATAACTAAAAGACATTCCAGGACATGAGATTTCATTGCCTAAAACTGTGCAATGGATGACATTTTTCTTTGCACTCCTCTGTTTCTTGCGATTTAAACCATTCAGTTTTTGAAAGTGCGTAGGCAACGTTTCTCATCTGCCTAAGTGGTCATGAGTGGCTTGGTGAAAAGTAAACAGGCTGGGAATCAGAAGACCTGTGTTTTAATTCTGGTTCTGCTACTTGCCTGTTGAGTAACGTTGGACAATCACTTAAGTTTTCTGTGCCTCAGTTTCCTCTGTGTCTCAAGGAGAACAAAAATTGATGTAAAATGGGGATTCGGTTAGGTGGCAATTTAGCCCTGGAGTTATATATGTTTATATATATATATATAGAGAGAGAGAGAGAGAATGACATATATCTGCTCTCACCTTATTAAAACGATCGCCCCTGCCCTCCTCCCTTCCTTAACTTCTATTTTTAACCACTCACTCTCCAATGGCTCCTTCCCCTCTGCCTTCAAACATGCCCACGTCTCCCCCATCCTAAAAAAACCCGCTCTCGACCCCACTTACCCCTCCAGTTATCGCCCTATCTCCCTACTACCCTTCCTTTCCAAAATCCTAGAACGAGTCGTCTACAATCGATGCTTAGAATTCCTTAACTCCCATTCTCTCCTGGACCCCCTCCAATCTGGCTTCCGTCCCCTCCACTCTTCCGAGACTGCGCTCTGTAAGGTCACCCGTGACCTCCTTCTTGCCAAATCCGATGGCTCCTACTCCATTCTAATCCTCCTTGACCTCTCTGCTGCCTTTGACACTGTCGACCATCCCCTCCTCCTCCATACCTTATCTCACCTTGGCTTCACGGACTCCGTCCTCTCCCGGTTCTCCTCTTACCTCTCTGGCCGGTCATTCGCGGTCTCCTTCACCGGAGCCTCCTTCCCCTCCCATCCTTTAACTGTTGGAGTTCCTCAAGGGTCAGTTCTTGGCCCTCTTCTGTTCTCCATTTACACTCACTCCCTCGGTGAACTCATTCGCTCTCACGGCTTTGACTACCATCTCTACGCAGATGACAGCGTGGCTCAGTGGAAAGAGCACGGGCTTTGGAGTCAGGGCTCATGAGTTCGAATCCCAGCTCTGCCACTTGTCGGCTGTGTGACTGTGGGCAAGTCACTTAACTTCTCTGTGCCTCAGTTCCCTCATCTGTAAAATGGGGATTAAGACTGTGAGCCCCACGTGGGACAACCTGATTCCCCTATGTCTACCCCAGCGCTTAGAACAGTGCTCGGCACATAGTAAGCGCTTAACAAATACCAACATTATTATTATTATCTACATCTCCGCCCCGTCCTCTCCCCCTCCCTTCAGGCTCGCATCTCCTCCTGCCTCCAGGACGTCTCCACCTGGATGTCGGCCCGCCACCTAAAACTGAGCAAGACTGAGCTCCTCATCTTCCCTCCCAAACCCGGTCCTCTCCCAGGCTTCCCTATCACCGTGGATGGCACGACCGTCCTTCCCGTCTCTCGGGCCCGCGATCTCGGTGTCATCCTTGACTCGTCTCTCTCGTTCACCCCACGCATCCTATCCGTTACCGAGACCTGCCGGTTTCACCTTTACAATATCGCCAAGATCCACCCTTTCCTCTCCACCCAAACGGCTACCTTACTGCTACGGGCTCTCCTTATATCCCGGCTAGACTACTGTGTCAGCCTTCTCTCTGACCTCCCTTCCTCCTCTCTCGCCCCGCTCCGGTCTCTTCTTCACTCCGCTGCCCGGCTCATCTTCCTGCAGAAACGATCTGGGCATGTCACTCCCCTTCTTAAACACCTCCAGTGGTTGCCTATCAACCTCCGCTCCAAACAAAAACTCCTCACTCTAGGCTTCGAGACTCTCCATTACCTTGCCCCTTCCTACCTCTCCTCCCTTCTCTCTTTCTACCGCCCACCCTGCATGCTCCGCTCCTCTGCCGCCCACCTCCTCGCCGTCCCTCGGTCTCGCCTATCCCACCGTCGACCCCCGGGCCACGTCCTCCTGCGGTCCTGGAACGCCCTCCCTCCTCACTTCCGCCAAACTGATTCTCTTCCCCTCTTCAAAACCCTACTTAAAACTCACCTCCTCCAAGAGGCCTTCCCAGACTGAGCTCCTCTTCTCCCTCTACTCCCTCTGCCACCCCCCTTTACCTCTCCGCAGCTAAACCCTCTTTTTCCCCTTTTCCCTCTGCTCCTCCACTTCTCCCTTCCCATCCCCACAGCACCGTACTCGTCCGCTCAACTGTATATGTTTCCATTACCCTATTTATTTTTGTTAATGAATTGTACATCGCCTCGATTCTATTTAGTTGCCATCGGTTTTTACGAGATGTTCTTCCCCTTGACTCTATTTATCGCCATCGTTCTCGTCTGTCCATCTCCCCCGATTAGACTGTAAGCCCGTCAAATGGCAGGGACTGTCTCTATCTGTTGCCGACTTGTTCATCCCAAGCGCTTAGTACAGTGCTGTGCACATAGTAAGCACTCAATAAATACTATTGAATGAATGAATGAATAGTAAGTGCTCAATAAATACTATTGAATGAATTTGCTGTTATCATCCTCAGGTTTGTCAGAGCTTACATAATGTTAAGTAATCGTGATTTGAGAAGTTTATTTTGGAGATCACATAAAATCTCTTTTTCAACTAACTAGTATTGTTGAATATAATTTTGTTTAGTCTTAACTAGGCATTCAGAGTTAGAATTTGGAGAAATGTGTTTCAAAGAGTGATAATAATAATTGTGGTATTTGTTAATCACATACTATTTGTCAAGCACTGTACTGAATGCTGGGGTAGATATAGATACAAGATGATCAGGTCCCACGTGAGGCTCACCATCTAATTGAGAGGGAGAACAGGTACCGAATCCCCATTTTGCTGATGAGAGAACTGAGGCACAGAGAAGTGAAGTGTCTTGCCCAAGGTCACACAGCAGACAAGTGTTGGAGCTATTAGAACTCAGGTGCATGCTCTGCCTACCAGGCCATGCTTTACCCTCTAGGCCATGGTGCTAAAATTAGAAGCACAGTGTTTGGTTCATAGTAAGTTATAAATATGATTATTATTATTTTCCAAGGATCTGTTTAGTGATTTAAGAAATAGTAATTGTATATTATTCAATAGTATTTATTGAGCGCTTACTATGTGCAGAGCACTGTACTAAGCGCTTGGAATGAACAAGTCAGCAACAGATAGAGAACAGTCCCTGCCGTTTGACGGGCTTACGGTCTAATCAGGGGAGACCGACAGACAAGAGCAATGGCAATAAATAGAGTCAAGGGGAAGAACATCTCGTAAAAACAGTGGCAACTAAATAGAATCAAGGCGATGTACATTTCATTAACAAAATAAATAGCGTCATGAAAATATATACAGTTGAGCAGACGAGTACAGTGCCGAGGGGATGGGAAGGGAGAGGGGGAGGAGCAGAGGGAAAGGGGGGGAAAAGAGGGTTAAGCTGCAGAGAGGTGAAGGGGGGGTGGTAGAGGGAGTAGAGGGAGAAGGGGAGCTCAGTCTGGGAAGGCCTCTTGGAGGAGGTGAGTTTTAAGTAGGGTTTTGAAGAGGGGAAGAGAATCAGTTTGGCGGAAGTGAGGAGGGAGGGCGTTCCGGGACCGCGGGAGGACGTGGCCCGGGGGTCGACGGCGGGATAGGCGAGACCGAGGGACGGCGAGGAGGTGGGCGGCAGAGGAGCGGAGCGTGCGGGGTGGGCAGTAGAAAGGGAGAAGGGAGGAGAGGTAGGAAGGGGCAAGGTGATGGAGAGCCTTGAAGCCTAGAGTGAGAAGTTTTTATTTGGAGCGGAGGTCGATAGGCAACCACTGGAGTTGTTTAAGAAGGGGAGTGACATGCCCAGATCGTTTCTGCAGGAAGATGAGCCGGGCAGGGGAGTGAAGAATAGACTGGAGCGGGGCGAGAGAGGAGGAAGGGAGGTCAGAGAGAAGGCTGACACAATAGTCTAGCCGACAGTACAAAGAGTCCCAACTTTCCAAGCTCTTAGTAGAGTTTTTTGCACATAGTGAGTGCTCAATAAATAGAACTATATGAAGAACAGACTCTCTGGGGTATCCTGGGTTGTCTGCTCATGGCTTCTTGGGTGATATGTGTGATGGAGCAGAATTTATCCACCCTGTCCTTTCACTGCCTACAATTGTCACTTTTATATAGTATCCCCTGTGTCTAGGGTGCTGTGTGATCATGGGAATTTGCCTCCTAAAAAGTATGACATCCCTTGCAGTACATGGCCTGACTGATTGGGTATGGAATTACTACCCAGTCTTATTTGTGTATTGCCTTTTCCTAGGTTTTTGCAGTAAAGTCAAAAAGCAGCATGGCATAGTGGATAGAGCACAGACCTGAGAGTCAGAAGATCATAGGTTCTAATTCCAGCTCTGCCACTCTTGTCTTCTGGGGTGGCCTTGGCCAAGTCAGTTCACTTCTCTGTGCCTCAGTGACCTCATCTGTAAAATGGGGATTGAGACTGTGAGCCCCACATGGGGATTGAAATTGTGAGCCCCATGTGGAACAAAGGACTGTATCCAACCTGATTTATTTGTATCCACTCCAGCGCTTAGTACAGTGCCTGGCTCATAGTAAGCGCTTAACAAACACCATTATTATTATTATTATCATTATTAATAATAATAATTCCTGCCCACAACTGGCTTACAGTCTAGATGTCACAGTTATTAGAGCAGGCACCATATAGTATCATGACGTCATATAGACCACTATAAAGACATTAACCCGAGTCCTCCCCCGAGCCGGGCGTGTTTCTCCAGGGAAGGGCCCCTGGTCCAAAGCCACTGGGTCCTTCTGAACACATCCGAGACACAGAAGCTGCGGCAACGAGAGTGAAAGAGTGCGAGAGGGGGTTGGCCCCTGAAACTAAAGAAGCAGGACAGAAAGGCGCCTGGGGACATATCTATACTGGACAGGAGCCACACCAGCTAAAACTGGACTGCCCAGCATGAATCCAGACAACTGGTCAGACTAGTCTTTCAGCTTCTGATTTGGGGCAATATGCCTACTGGGTGATCTCAAGTAAGTCACTTCACTTCTATGTGGCTCAGTAGAAAAGCAGCATGGCTCAGTGGAAAGAGCATGGGCTTTGGAGTCAGGGCTCATGAGTTCGAATCCCAGCTCTGCCACTTGTCGGCTGTGTGACTGTGGGCAAGTCACTTAACTTCTCTGTGCCTCAGTTCCCTCATCTGTAAAATGGGGATTAAGACTGTGAGCTCCACGTGGGACAACCTGATTCCCCTATGTCTACCCCAGCGCTTAGAACAGTGCTCGGCACATAGTAAGCGCTTAACAAATACCAACATTATTATTATTATTATTATCATCTGTAAAATGGGGATTAAGACTGTGAGCCTCCTGTCTTGTGTCCAGCCTGATTATCTTGTATCTACCCTAGTGCTTAGAACAGTGCTTGGCACAAAGTAAGCACTTAACAAATACCACAATTATTGTTTGTTATTCTGACAGATTTTTACAGATGAGGTAACTAAGGCCCAGAGAAGTGAAATGACGTGCCCAAGGCCACCCAGCAGACAAGTGGCAGAGCTGGGATTAGAGCCCATGACCTTCTGACTCTCAGGCCTGGGCTCTATCCACTGCGCCTGGCATTCTCTCAACTGTCCTACCTTCCCCCCTTCCTGCTCATACTCCTGTCCCTAGAGCTCCAGATCCTGAGCCTGCCAGCGGAAACATTCCCGTATTCCCGTTTTGGGGGCTTCCAGCCAGTAGCCTTGAATAGCTGTGGTTGTGTTGGCTCTTGGGACTGTGCCCATCAGAGGTCTCCATGGTGCTTTTCCTGTTCTATTTGAATCAGACCCCAGGATCAGAATCTGGATTCCCTTTAGGGAATCTGGAATAATAATGTTGGTATTTGTATTTGTTAAGCGCTTACTATGTGCCGAGCACTGTTCTAAGTGCTTGGGTAGACATAGGGGAATCAGGTTGTCCCACGTGGGGCTGACAGTCTTAATCCCCATTTTACAGATGAGGGAACTGAGGCACGGAGAAGTTAAGTGACTTGCCCACAGTCACACAGCCGACAAGTGGCAGAGCTGGGATTCGAACTCATGAGCCCTGACTCCAAAGCCCGTGCTCTTTCCACTGAGCCACGCTGCTTCTCCCTCCAGGGTTTGGTGGAGAGAACTGTGTGTGTGCGTGCGTCTGAGGGAGGGAGGTGTACATGGAAGGGGTGACAGGAGGATTGGGAGGGGGAAGGATATTCAGCTAGGGAATGGTGACAAGGAGACAACTGGATTAAAGTGATGTGAGTCCCTGGTCCTTGGGACAAGGAGAGGGATTGGGGTCCACTCCAGGTGCTGGCCCACACAGGGAAGGTGCTAACCACGACTCTTGCTTACATATTCCTGCCCCTCTTCACCTGGTAGCAACCTGTGACTTGACTGGGCCCCTACTTGTCATGGTTATTTAAAAAAATAAATTATTACCAATATTAATAATAATAATAATTGCAGTATTAAGTTCTTACTCTGTGGGGTTAAATTTTTATATTATAGGAAGTTTCTGGAATATAGTATTTTGGATATGAGAATACTAATTAAAATAGTATGGTATTTTTAACCAGTCTGGATTCGTAGTACTAGGACAATTGGTAGAGTTTATGTATCTATAAAGCACTCTGAGGTCTTGTAGAAAATTAGCTGGGCTAATATCTCGTGGTCATTGAGGCCCCATAAATGCTGAAATCCTGGGGTAGATATAATAAGGTTGGACACAGTCCCTGTCCCACATGGGGCTCAGTCTTAATCTCCATTTTACAGATGAGGAAACTGAGGCACAGTGAAGTGACTTGCCTAAAGTCACCCAGCCGACGAGTGGCACAGCCAGGATTAGAATCCAGATCTTCTGGCTCCCAGGCCCCTGCTCTTTTCCATTAGGTCACGCTGCTTCTCATGGTGGTTGATTGGGGTTGGGGGTGTCCTTTGGGGAAGGGGTTTAAAGAAGAGATGAAAAGTGTGTAGGATTGGAGAGGGATAGGACAGAACTGAGAGGCAAGAGATGGGGAAGGAGGGAGTGAGGAGGGAAGTGATTTACCAACTGCGATTTAATGTCAGGTGGGGCTTATGACTCCTCCACCACTTCAGCAATTAATGCCTCCATATCTCTGAATTTTATATGTTGTGGGCTGTAAGGAACCCAGGATACACCTGTACTGGAAATGTACTGAATGGTCCTTTTGTCCCAACTCTGAAAGAGTTCATGTTCCTCCATAGCTCATTATTAGGACAGAAGTTTAGGAATTGGGACAATCAGGCTCTTACTCTCTCAGGGGCCTCTGCACCTGAAACAGAGGCTTCATTCATTCATTCATCCAATCATATTTATTGAGCCCTTACTGTATGCAGAACACTGTACTAAGCACTTGCTTCCTGTGGCCTCTTTCTACTAGGCCACACCGCTTTCCTGTGACTTGAAGCAGCTTGGCCTAGTAGAAAGACCACGAGCCTGGGAGTCATCAGGACTCGAGTTCTAATCCCACCTCCACCACTTGCTGCCGTGACTTTAGGCAGGTCACTAAACTTCTTGTGCTTCAGTTTCTTCATCTGTAAAATGGGGGTTAAACCTTACTCCCTCCTACTTAGACTTTGAGCCCATGTGGGACAGGGACTATGATTATACCAGATTATCCGCTATCTACCCCGGTGTGTAATACAGTGCTCGGCACGTGGTAAGCATTTAAGAAGTACCATAGTTATAAGGAGAGAAGGTATCTCTGGAGCACTCAGGATGGTGGCCTCAGGACCTCTGATGGCTGCTGGCAGAGCAGTTCTTGGTAGCCCAGGTTGCTGGCAGAGCAGTTCTTGGTAGCCCCAGGACTACAATAGGGATTTCCTTCTTCTCCACCCTGCTTCTCTCTTCCTTTCACCCACAAGTTCTGCTTAGAACAGTGCTTGATGCATTCACGTTATGGGCAGGTATTGTGTCTGCTAATTCTGTTGAATTGGACTCTCCCAAGCACATAGTCCAGTGCTCTGCACATCGGCAGTAAATACCACTGATTGACCAATGTGACACCGTTTTGCTACAAAGGAAGGCAGCAGAGACCCTGGATCTTGCACTAGTGTCTGCAGAGGACTTGTTTTATTTCTGAACATGAACTAATTAACTGATGGTGGTTTCATTCCAAGTGACAGCTGTTTCCCAGGTGGCTAGGTACCCTATTTTCTGATTCAAGCATTGGCATAATTTAAAACAATTGAATTTTACTGAGAACACCACAGAACACTCAAAGCAAGGCATCTTCAGGGCATTATTTATTTGTAGGAATTATAGGAGGGGGTTCTGGTTTCTGAGTTTCTTTTGGTGGTCAGAAATCCAAGACAGGTTTGTTTTAGCTGGTTCATTTTAAAAATCTCATTCTATACAGAATAAACCAAACTTTTTTTGTCTTGTCATGGGTAGGATTTGGCAAACAAAACAATAAGCAGATATGTAAAACGTTTAAAACTCTTAAATTGTGTAAACTGCTCCAAATTAATAGCTTTTTCTTTGTCGATATTAAAATGTCTCTTCTCTCTCAGGACCTGCCGAGGTTCCCATGATGTCACCCAATGGATCCATTCCACCTATTCATGTGCCACCAGGTTATATATCACAGGTAATTATTGTTCTGATCTTTGGAATTACCTTTTATCCATATTGCCCAAGTTCTATTAAGTGCATTGTAGATCACGTTAACTTTAGAACTATAGCTCTTCCTTTGTTACTATTATCATTTGCCAAAATGTTTCAAACGTACACTGTGTGGGGATAAATTTTTCTATTATAAGAAACTTTCTGGAATATATATTGATGCAAAGACACTCATTAAAATAGTATGGTGTTTTAACCTGTCTGGACTCCTAGAACTAGGACAAATGGTAGACTTTATGTATCTATAAAGCCCTATGAGGTCCTCTAGAAAATGAATGTTCAATGACTGTACTAGGTCAGCTGGGCTAATAATATCTCATGGTCATTGAAGCCCCATAAATGATGAAGAAAATGTACTGGAAAAATATTTTATGGTGCACTTAAAATTTGTAAATGGCTTTCACTGCTTTTAAACATGCCCATATAGCCCCTGTCCTAAAAAAACCCCTTCCTTGGTCTCATGATACATAATCAATCAGTCAAACCAAAATATTCTGCTTATTAATTGTTGTATTTGTTAAGCGCTTACTCCGTGCCAGGCACTGCTCCAAGCACTGAGGTAGATGAAAGATAATCAGGTTGGACACAATCCCTGTCCAACACAGGGCTCACAGTCTTAATTCCCCTTTTACAGATGGGGAAACTGGGGCTCAGAGAAGTGAAGTGACTTGCCCAAGGTCACACAGCAGACAAGTAGCAGAACCGGGATTAGAACCCACGTCCTTCTGACTTCCACACCTTTCTCCTGCTCTTTCCACTAGTCCATGCTACTTCTTGAGGATTTACTGTGCGCAGAGCACTGTAGTAAGCACTTGGAAGGACACAATATAATAGAGTTGCTAGACAGTGCCTGCTCAAAAGGAGCTTACAGGCTAGGGGAAGAATCAGACATTAAAATTATGGCTAGGGGAAATGGGAACGATAAGGGATATGTACATAAGTGCTTTGGGGCAAGTACTGGGTAAGTATCGAGCACATAAGAGGTTAAGATCCAGGTGTATAAATGACACAGTATGAAAAGTGAATAAGGGAAATGAGGGCATAAGGAAGGCCTTGTGGAGGAAATGTGATTTTAGTATGGCTTTAAAGGTGGGTAGAGAGGTAGTGTGTTGGATATCAATGGCAAGGAAGTTTCAGGCCAGAGGGAAACTTTGTACAAGTGGGCAGGGATGAGAAACAAGATCAAGGTACAGTGGGTAAATGGGCTTTGGAGTGAAGTGCGCAACTGGGTTGTAGAAAAGGATCAGTGAGATAAGGTGGGAGGGGGAGAACTGATCGAGTGAAATGTAGTAGCAAGGTGTTTCTCATTGATACAGAGCTGGATGGGTAACTGTTGGAGGTTTTTGAGGAGTGGGGAGATGTGGACTGAATGTTTTTTTAAAGAAAAATGAACCACGGAGCAGAGTCAAGTATAGACTGGAGAGAAAGGGGGAGAGAGAAAGAGAGAAAAAAGAGAGAGAAGAGAGGCAGGGAAATCAGTGAGGAGCCTGATGGATTATCGTCCCATCTTCCATCTTCTAAAGCCCTTTCTAGTTGTTACATGAGCTGCCTCCATTTCCTCTTCTCCAGTTCTCTTTCCTTGAACCCCTGCTATATGGCTTATGCCCTCTCTAAAGTCACCAAAGACCACCTTTAGAGAAGCAGTGTGGCTTAGTGGAAAGAGCCTGGGCTTTGGAGTCCGAGGTCATGGGTTCGAATCCCGGCTCTGCCACTTGTCAGCTGTGTGACTGTGGGCAAGTCACTTAACTTCTCGGTGCCTCAGTTACCTCATCTGTAAAATGGGGATTAAGACTGTAAGCCTGATGTGGGACAACCTGATTACCCTGTATCTACCCCAGTGCTTAGAACAGTGCTCTGCACATAGTAAGTGCTTAACAAATACCAACATTATTAAATCCAATGCCTTCATCCTAATCTTTGACTTTTCAGCTGCCTTTGACACTGAAGATCATTGCCTAACCTCATCTTTGCTGACACTGTTCTCTCCTTGCTGCTGCTTCTTAGT
Organism: Ornithorhynchus anatinus; assembly: GCF_004115215.2. Taxonomy (NCBI): domain Eukaryota; kingdom Metazoa; phylum Chordata; class Mammalia; order Monotremata; family Ornithorhynchidae; genus Ornithorhynchus; species Ornithorhynchus anatinus. The sequence continues at coordinate 138,051,509 of NC_041728.1, forward strand.
ATCTTTCACCAGCTCCGCTGTCTCCCACCCTTGAACTATGGAAGTCTCTCAAGGCTCCATTCTAAGCCCCTTTCTATTCGTCTACACCCATTAACTTGGAGAAGTCGTTTGCTTCCTTGTCTTCAACTACCATCTTTACACAGATGTCACTCATTTTACTTCTCCAGCCCTGACCTCTCTCCTTCTCTGCAGTGTCATATGTATTCCTGACTTCAGGACATCTCTTCTTGGTTGTCCTGGCATTACCTCAGAGTTAACATGTCCAAAACAGAACTCCTCATCTTCCCACTTAGATCTTGGCCTCCTCCAGACTTTCCCATAACTGAGACAACACTATTATTCTCCCTGTCTCACAAGCTCGTAAACGTGGCTTTATCCTCGTATCCTCTCGCTCATTCAACCCACATAGTCTGTTAGCAAATCCTGGTGGTTCTACTTTCACAACACCTCTAGAATCTGTCCTTCCCCATACAAACTGCACCTACACTGATCCAAGCACTTATTCTAGGCTTCCTTGACTTATGCATCAGCCTCCTCATTGACCTCCCTGCCTCCTGTCTCTTCCCTCTCTAGTCCATACTTCACTCTGCTGTCCAGATCATTTTTCTAAAAAAAAAACCAACCCGAACTCCCCGCAAAACTCAGTCCACATCTTACCATTCCTCAAGAATGCAAAGTGATTGCCCATCCATCTCCACATGAAACATAAGCTCTGTAAATATCCTCTTTAAAGCACTCGATCAGCTCTCCCTGTCCTACTTTACCTCACTGATTTCCTACTACACCTCAGCCTGCACACATCACTCTCCTAAAGCCTGCCTACTCCTGGTATCGCAGTCTTGTGTATCTTGCTACGGACCCCATTTTCACATCCTCCCTTTGGCCTGGACCTCCCTCCCCATTTACATCTGACAGATAATCACTCCCCCTGTCTTCAAAGCCCTACTCAGAGCACATCTTCCTCCAGAAGCCCTCCCAGACTAAGCCCTTGCTTTCTCCTGTTGGCCCTCCCTTCTACATCACCTATGCATGTACTTGGGCTGTAACCCTTAAACACTATTATCCTCACCTCACCCCTGCAGCAATTATGTATGTACTCCTCTGTAATTTATTCTGTCTGTCTCCTTCTCTAGTCTGTAAGCCCCAATAGGCAGAGATCATGTCTACCTACTCTATTGTATTGTACTCTTCCAAACACTCGAACAGTGCTCTGCACTTAATAATTATATTTGAGTGACTTATGCAACACCCTTAATTTTTAGACAGACAATAATAATGGGGATGTAAAAGGAAATGAAGGGTGGTTCTATGTGAACATAATTCTTATTGCCAACTTATTAAATTTAAAAGAAAAACATTGGTTTTTAATGGTTTTAAAACTCAGATATATTATTCTGTTGGCAAAGCAAAAATAGAGAGAGAACATCTTCAGGATGAAAGAAACATAGGGCAGAATTTCAGCAAGGTGTAGAATAAAGAACGAAATGACTCCTTCTGTGACATCTCTATTGTGGAATTAGCTCCTCTGACACACCCTCTCATTGGCCTTAATCTTGTCTGTTTTGCAGCTGACCCCTTGCCCATGACCCTCCTCTCCCCGCCTTGTTTGGGACTCCTGCCCTTTTCATATCTAACAGGCCACCACCACTCTTTCCACCTTCAAAGCTCTACTAATATCATGCCTCACTCGACTCAGTCCTCCTTTCTCCTACTCCCTCTCCCTTCCGTGTTGCCCTTGCACTTTCATTTATTCAATCGTATTTATTAAGCCCTTACTTTGTGCAGAGCACTGTACTAAGCACTTGGGAAAGTACAATAAGCAATAAGCAGTGACATTTCCTGCCCACAATGAGCTCACAGTCTAGAGTGGGGAGAACAGACATTAATACAAATAAATCAAATGACAATATACACATAAGTGCTGTGGGGCTGGGTGTGGGGGAAAGAGTAAAGGGAGCAAGTCAGGATGATGCAGAAGGGAGTGGGAAATGAGGAACGTGGGGTAGTCTGTAAAGGCCTCTTGGAGGAGATGTGCCTTCAATAAGGCTTTGAAGGGTGTAGAGTAATTGTGGGATTTGAGGAATCAGTACGCTTTAAACACTTGATATTCACTCCACCCTCAGCCCTACCACACTTCTGTACATATACACAATTTCTTTTTTATCTATTTCCACTCTGCACTGTAAACTTCGTGTGAGCAGTGAACATGTCTACCAACTCTGTTATATTACACCCTCCCTAGCACTTAGTACATTGTTCTGAATACAATAAGCACTCAATCAAAATTGAATGATTGATGGATTGATTGAGCCTCTTCAGTAGAACTAATTCAGATCTTTCTTAGAGAAGCCCAAAGTGCTTGTTATCCCTCATTATATTGCTAGATAAACAGAAATAACAGGACTTGTTTTATATATAGTTAAAACAGACTTAAGAACCAGATTGAATTGAAGCTGTCTTGATATTGGTGGTATTTAAGTCCTTCTATGTGTCAGGTGCCGTTCTAAGAGCTGGGGGGGATACAGGTAATCAGCTTGTCCCACGTGGGGCTCACAGTCTTAATCCCCATTTTACAGATGAGGTAATTTAGGCACAGAGAAGTTAAGTGACTTGCCCAAAGTCACACAGCTGACAAGTGGCGGAGCCAAGATTAGAACCCATGACCTCTGACTCCCAAGCCCATGCTCTTTCCAATAAGTCACACTGCCGTGACCCCACTGTTCCCTCCAGTTATCACCCTATCTCCCTCCTAACATTCCTCTCCAAATTCCTTGAGTGAGTTGTCAAGCCTGCTGTCTCAAGTTCCTCTCCTCCAGTTCTCTTCTTGATCCCTTCCAATCTTGCTTCTGTCCCCTTCACTTCACAGAAACTGCCCCCTCAAAGTCACCATTGATCTTCTTCTTGCCAAATCCAACAACCTTTACTCCATCCTAATCCTCCTTGACCTTTCAGCTGCCTTGGACATTGTCAACCACCCCCTTCTCCTGGAAACATTATCCAACTCGGCTTCACTGATACTGACCTCTCTTGGTTCTCCTCCTATCTCTCTGGCTGTTCATTCTCTGTTTTTTTTGCAGGCTTCTCCTCTGCCTCTCACTCCCTAACTGTGGGGATCCCTCAAGATTCAGTTCTGAAGCCCCTTCTATTCTCCATCTACACCCACTCCCTTGGAGAACCCATTCACTCCCATGGTTTCAACTACCAGCTGCAGAGGATTCCCAAATCTCTATCTCCAGCCTTGGTCTCTCTCCCTCTCTGCAGTCTCACATTTCCTCTTGCCTTCAAGACATCTCTACTTGGTTTTCTTGCTGTCATCTGAAACTTAACCTGTCTAAAGCAGAACTCCTTATTTTCTCTCCCAAACCCTGTCCTCCCCCTGACTTTTCCATCACTGTAGATGGCAACACCATTCTTCCTGCCTCAAAAGCCCTCACAAGCACAAGCCAATCATTGCCCATTCACCTCCGCACCAACAGAAACTCCTTACCATTGGCCTTAAAGTACTTAATCACCTTGCCTCTTCCTACCTCACCTCACTACTCTCCTTCTACAACCCAGCTCGCACACTTCGCTCCTCTAATGCCAATCTTCTCACTGAACCTCGATCTCATCTATCTTGCCTCTGACTTCTCACCCATGTCTTGCTTCTAGCCTGGAATGTCCTCCCTCTTCATACCCTACAGACAATTACTCTCCCCACCCACAAAGTGTTATTGAAGACACATCTCCAAGAGGCTTTCCTGACTAAGGCCTCATTTCCTCTTTTCCCACTCCTTTCTGCAACACTCTGACTTGGTACACATCAGTAATTTATTTATATTAATGTTCACTTCTCTGGACTGTAAACTTCTTGTGGGCAGGCAATATGTCCGTTATATTGTTGTGTTGTTTTCTCTCAAGCGTTTAGTACAGTGCCCTGCACACAGTAAGCACTCAATAAATACATAAAATGGATCACATTCATTGCCATCATCTCATGACTCCTAAGGAAGCTACTGACAATTAAACATTTTTATAACATGCCAAAAAATGCAGATGCTGTGTAAGAAACTCTCATCAGTACTCATTGTCATGAAAATTCTCACTTTTTGCAAATTTCTTCCCAAAATGTGTTTTCATCTAAAAATAAAATTGTGATTAAACTCATGGTACCAAGTACATTGTTCTAAAGGTCTTGTTGAGAGCTTGTTGGATGATTATAATAATAGTAATTCTGTTACTTAAGTGCTTTTTATTTTCCATGCAGTACTCTAAGCACTGGAGTAGATTCTAGATAATTAGGTTAGGCAGTTCCTGTTCTAATGGGAATCACACTCTCAAGTAGGAGGGAGTAGGATTTAATCCCCATTTTACAAATGAGGAAGCTGAGACAAAAAGTAGTTAAATGGAGGGGGAGGGAGTTCTAGGCTAGAGAGAGGATGTGGGAAAGGGGTTGGCGGAGCAGGCTGGCATTAGAGTAACCAAGTGGACGGGCAGAGTTGTAATAGGAGATCAAGGAGGTAAGGTGTGAGGGGGCAAGCTGATTGAGTGCTTTAAAGCCGATGGTAAAGAGTTTCTGTTTGATGCAGAGGTGGATGGGGAGAAGTGGGGAAACATGGACTGAATGGTTTTGTAAAAAATTGATCCAGTTAGCAGAGTGAAGTATGTTTGTTGTTGTGTTATACTCTCCCTAGTGCTTAGTATGGCGTTTTGAGCACATTAAGCATTCAATAAATATGATTGAATGAATATGGAATGCAGTGGGGAGAGACAGGAGGCAGGGAAGTCAGTGAAGAGACAGATGCAGTTGTCAAGACTGGATAGAATAAATGCTCGGATTAGTGTAGTAGCAGTTTGGATGGAGAGGAAAGGGAGAATTTTTAGCAGTTTCTCAAAGGTAGAACTAACAGGATTTGGTGACATTGAATATGTGGTTAATAATATAATAATAATAATGTTGGTATTTGTTAAGCGCTTACTCTGTGCCGAGCACTGTTCTAAGCGCTGGGGTAGATACAGGGTAATCAGGTTGTCCCACGTGAGGCTCACAGTTAATCCCCATTTTACAGATGAGGTAACTGAGGCCCAGAGAAGTTAAGTGACTTAATAATAATAATGTTGGTATTTGTTAAGCGCTTACTATGTGCCGAGCACTGTTCTAAGCGCTGGGGTAGACATAGGGGAATCAGGTTGTCCCACGTGGGGCTCACAGTCTTAATCCCCATTTTACAGATGAGGGAACTGAGGCACGGAGAAGTTAAGTGACTTGCCCACAGTCACACAGCCGACAAGTGGCAGAGCTGAGATTCGAACTCATGAGCCCTGACTCCAAAGCCCGTGCTCTTTCCACTGAGCCACGGACTTGCCTACAGTCACACAGCTGACAAGTAGCAGAGCCGGGAGTCGAACTCATGACCTCTGACTCCGAAGCCCAGGCTCTTTTCCACTGAGCTATGCTGCTTCCCATATGGTTATTGGTTATTGGTGTTGGGTAGGGACTGTCTCTATTTGTTGCCGAATTGTACTTTCCAAGTGCTTAGTACAGTGCTCTGTACACAGTAAGCGCTCAATAAATACTATTGAATGAATGGATGAATGGAGCATCAAGCTCAAAGTGCTTTTTTTGTATATTCTTCTGTGTGTGTGTTCGCACACATTGCCCATGAACACACACAAATACACAGGCATTTTCTTCTTTCTACCTGCAGTCCCTGACTGTGGGAAGCAATATATCCTAGTGGAAAGAGTGTGGGCCTGGGTTTTAATCCTGGCTCTGCCACTTGCTTCTGTGTGACCTTAGGCGAGTTTGTGGGTTTGTGGGTTTGTGGAAGAGCTTTGTTACAGCCTGAAGGTATAAGATGGCAAAGAGGTCCTGAAGGACCTCCAGGCCCAGATGGAGGCCTTTTTACTTGCCCTTCTTATGACCCCTGTATTCTGTACAATGGCATCCCGCTCGATCAGACAGAACCAGCACATTCCTGGGAGGAAGGCCCCTGATAACCACATCTCTGCACCAGGTGTAGAAAAGCCAGCTTGAGGGATGTAGTTCTTATCTCACCAAAAGGGGGGTTTATGTATCACAGAGTAAGAACAAGCCCAAACATCTGGACTGTGGGAAAATACCGGACTTCATCGGGAGGATATTTTACAAGGCGATAACGTGCACATAGCCCTCTCCTTCTGTTGTCATGCATGCAAAGCTCCTGCCCCAGTCACTCTTTAGAGTAAACCGGCGTGGCTTATAAAAATGCGCTGCTTATCGTTTGCTACTGAGACTCCCCCGATTCCCACAGTCTCTTCACAGAGCCTTTGGTTCTCCCTCTGCTGATTGGAGCATGCACATCTACTCTTCCTATTTCTGAATAAATAAGCCAAGTACCTCCTGTTATCGGGTTGGTGTGGTTGTTCTAACTCTCGGTTATCACTCTTAAAAACGGTTAGGACAAGTCACTTAACTTCTCTGTGCCTCAGTTACCTCATCTGTAAACTAGGGATTAAGACAGGTAGACCCATGTGGGTCACCCCTGCCCAACCTGATTAGCTTGTTTCTACCCCAGCGCTTAGTATAGCGTTTGGCACATGGTAAGCACTTTACAAATACCATTAAAAAAAATGGAGAACTAAGAAAGGGCAGTGATAGTGAAGCCCATTGTCCTGTTGCTCTTACCCCCAAAGTGAAAAGTTGGCATGTCTGCCTGAAAAGATACAGAAAGGGTGTGAACTTCCTACGAGCTCTGCAGGCAAGTATCAAAACCATCATGAGTTTCACTATTGTTTTAGCGATTTTATTTCATTTTCCCTTACTTGGTTTTTGATGTGCATTCACATCATTCCAATGGAACAGTTTATGAGGAAGAAATCACTGTACATTTTACCCAGACTAGGGCTATTCTTGTTTTTCCCCCACCAAACCAACTTCCTGCATATCTGTGGGAGCATTTATGATGCCAGATAATAATTTGCATAATAATTTCCATATATGAAATTCTTAAGCATATTCCCTTAATTTTATTTTCCATTGCAGCAAGCCAATTTATAAAGCATAGTATTTTAGGGAAACCTTTATGTGGGCTCCATGGTGGAAATCCAAAAAAAAAAAAAAAAAATTGAAGCATCCAAGTGAAAGTTCCACATCTGTGAAATAAACATTCTATTTTGCAGATGGTTGGACACTGAATCCTTCTTTTTTTAAAAAAAATGTGCCTTTCAAATTAAGTATTTTCAATGTTTCTTTGCTGTAATAATTGGTTTTATCTCTGTTGAATCCCATCTGTGTTTTGTTGCTTTGGTAATTAGCAGGTTATTTCTTGAAGATTGGATTTGAGCTGTATTTCTTTTGGCCCAGAAAGACAATGATTGAAAGCGGAGGGCTGTGTTGAAAGACATGAAGGAAAATGCATTTGAATCTTGGTTTGGTCAGACCCCAAAATTCACAGCACTCTGCAGAGTTAGGCAGAAAGCAGATGTCTCTGTGGAGAAATAACAGTAGTATTAGTGAAAAAAAGCCCATGAAATCCTTTTTTCCATTTTTCTATGCCAAGCCCTCTACACTAGAAGTGTTAGCCTTGACTGTGCAGTGATTACAACCTGGGATTCAAATGATGCTGTCTTTCACCTTCAGCAGAATCAAAATCATAAGAGGAAGGGAAACTGACAGCAGGTTGCTTGGTGCCCTTCCTGTGAGCTAGACTAAATCAGTTTCCACTGGCAGTAGGGAGTAAGCCAGTTGGAGTCTATTTTGAAACTTCAAGGATGTTGTGAGTGCCCTGTGGAAGCTGTTCTTTGGGAAGTCAGGAAACCCTTCTACACTGTGAGACTAGAAAAGAAAACAAAAATAGACCAGGAGCTAAATTTCATAGCTTTTCTCTCTACCATTCTAATCCCATGGACAATTTGCCATTGTAATGACCAGCATTAGTAGTAGTAGTAATGTTATTTGCCATTTTTTGGCGGTGTTTCCTCTCAGGAGTATCAGAAGAAAATATCTCCATAGTCAGCTAAATTTAGGAATCCCAGTGTCTCAGCTTGAGTTCCTTTCTTGGTAAAATTTTTTTTCTTTTCTAGTATGTGCCAGATTCCCCACTCATCTGTCCTATACCTTGGCTTGGATCTACCACAGCATTCCTTCCTTCCTGGACTCTTTAAAGTCCTGCCTCTTGTAAACTGTCTTAAAAGGGAAGCCAAGTGAAATCATAAGCAAAAGTCCTGTGCCAAATCAGTCCTGAAAGACTATCAGGGTAAATCAAATATCATTGCTATGCACTCTTTTGAGATCGCTCAGAATTACAAATCGAAATAAAGTAAACTGTGGGAATAACAATTACTGGAATTTTGTTGTGGGCAGGGATCATGTCTACCAACTCAGTACTGTACTCTCTAAAATGCTTATTACAGTACTCTGCACACAGTAATTGCTCAATAAATACCATTGATTATAAATTATCCTTCCTTGGAGATAGATATATTTTGGGTAGCATTGCAAATAGCACAATACTGTGGAAACCTAAGTAGTTCTTGTTGGTATTGATGTCCTGACAGATATAGATCACTCTTTTATAGCCTATGCTCACTTCAATTTGGAGAGGCAGGACAAGAGGTCTTTTAGGGAGTCCCCGTGTCATATTGAGCTACTGGTTAGCAGAAGTGGGTCCTCATGGAGGGAGACAAGCATAGCATTGAGAATTTGCCCAACTCTCCCTCTGTTTGCCTCACTATAAAGAGCTAGAATTCCAAGCCAGCTGTATGAGTTTGTGCCCACGGTAGTTTGAGGAGGCCTTATTTAAGCTGGCCTCAGAATATTTGGCATCAAACATCCCTCAGAACATCCCGAGGGATCTGTGCAGGAAGCACAGTGGCCCACTAGGCAAGACCATATTGATCCAAAAGTATTTGAAACCATCAGTAAATCGGGCCTGATTCATTAATTCATTCATTCAGTCATATTTATTGAGCACTTACTGTTTGCAGAGCACTGTACTAAGTGCTTGGAAAGTACAATTCGGTAACAGAGACAATCCCTACCCAACATGTATGAATGTAGCAGGTCTGCACTAGAAAAACTGACTGTGCTTCTTACCCTATTGGTGCTTATTTGTTCATCCGCATCATTTATTAAGCTCTATTATGTGCAGTGAACCTGACATTTGGAAATATTAAAGGGAAATTAGGGAAGCCTGCCTTCCAAGAGCTTACAACGTAGCTGAGACTCTACAGTCTATTTTTTCCCATGTTTCTGTGCTGGATTTCCAACTATAGTCTTACATAACTCCCTTATATCGCAAAGAAGGGGGGGAGGGGAGACTTAGGCAGGAGGTACTTGGAGCCAATAGAGTAGTAGTGATAATATTTATTAAGCACTTACTATATGCAGGGCACTGTTCTAAGCACAGGAAGAGAATACACAGATGAGAATGAGCCATTCCCACCTGTAGACTGTAAGCGTGTTGTGGACAGGGGATGTGTCTTTTATATTGTACTCTCTCCAGCGCTTAGTTCCGTGCTCTGCATATAGTAAGCTCTCAATAAATAGTATTGACTGACTGACCTGGTCCCTGTCCCTCAAAGGGTTCACAATCTAAGAGTGTATGTGGGGAGAAGGGATTGGGGACAGACATCAAAAATGATGCAACATTAAGACAGAGTAAAAACAAATACACAAAATAAAAACAGAAATCAGTATGGTGCTGTGGCTAGAAGAACAGAATTTCAGTTCCTTGGGGCTCAGAGTTCAGGATGTGCCCACAGTCGCAGAAATGATTACAGCAACCTCCAGTCTTCCCGGGGTTTTGTGGAGCCCCATCCTGGGGCTTTTTGTCTTTTTTTTTCCTAACCTCCGAGGCGGTGGAAGGCACGGTGGGATGCAGTCTCCCTGGTTTTTTGGAGGAGAGCGGGCAGGGAGAAGTAGATGAATTGAGGACTTTGTAATTTCCTCCTAGGAAATCAGAAGTAACATTGTCCCTTACAAGTGGGTTGTTCCCCTTATTCCTAGCTTTGCTGATTGGATATTTTTTTAATTAAAGGGCCAATGAATAAAAAGGCTTTTTCTTCAGGATTCTGATAATAATGATGGTATTTGTTAAGCACTTAATATGTACTATGTATTAGACCTATGTACTTTGTGCCGGGGACTGTACTAAGTGCTATGGTGGATTCAAATTGAGTTGTATTGAGTTGGACATAGTCCCTGTTCCATGTGGGCTCTCAGTCTCAATCTCCATTGAACAGATGAGGTAAATGAGGCACAAAGAAGTGAAATGACTTGCCCAAGGTCACACAGCAGGCAAGTTGCAGAGCTGGGATTAGAACCCGTGTCCTGACTCCCAGGCTCATGCTCTATCCACTATACCACACTGCTTCTCAGCAGCATGTTTTCTATTATGCAGTATTAATCTATAGTTAATAAAAGGATAGTTAATGAGTGAAGTTCCTCCCAGTGATATTCATTCAGTCACATTCAGTCGATACAACTTTGGTGTATCATAGTTATCGTAGAACAACAATCATGCTCCTCTCATCCTTGCCTCATTAGGGAAAATGCAGTCTTCCATGGTGGCTTTTTCCATTAATCTCCCATGTTAATGGAGAACCTTTATAATCAATTTCTATCTGAAATAGCTTTGAGTGGCCTTGGGTCCATTTGCCTGAAGCAAACTGTTTATAACTAGGCAAATGAAAATGCTGGTTCAGTGCATTTTACTGTCTGCCTCCTCAGTTCAGATGATTTGGTGGTGGAATGAAGAGGGAAGAGCAGGTGAATTTTTTCCTTTATGTATAATATCTACCATGCAAAGGGAAATCTGGTCATGTTGCTCTAGAGAAAAATCCTTCCTTATTAGGGAAAAAACTTCAAGGAACCCGAAATTAGCATCAGTTACATACAAAGGACCATACAGTAATTGCATTTTGAAGCACACCACATTTCTCTAGCTTTAATTTAGAAAAAGAGGAGGTTTCAGAGCTGAATATTGTTTTGGAGGCTACGAGCTGCATTGCCGAATGCTGTGCATGTTTTGCGAGAAGTTAACAGCATTCCATCGTTGAATCACATGCCCACGTGTCACCATGTTGTCATCAAAATTGTGGAAAGAGCATTGCTCTGGAATCAGTAGGCCTTAGTTCTAGAACCGGTTGTTCCTGTAGCTGATTGACATGGGTGCCATGCTGCATCCCTGCTTGCTTACTCTTTTGTTGCACTCGGTGCTCCAGCAGGAGCACAACTGGCTGGGATGGGAGAGTGCCAGCCACACCGCTCAAGCCTCTAGTGCGCTAATCAGTTCCTCTGTGCAGGCTCTATCATCCATCGATCTTTGGGTGGTGGTCTGTGGCTGAGTTGGGTCGACCCACGCATTCTTGGGTGTACTGAGGTCTTGGGAGTCTCCTTCACCTTTTAAAGTTTGGCCCAGCATTAGTTGGAGGCCGAAGGTATTGCTTCTGGGAGAGCAGTATGGGGCCGCTGACGGTAGTGGTGATCTCCTGGAAGCAGTTATTCTTCAGCGAGCAGAATTCTTCCAGAACCTGAAGTGCTTCCCCTGCTTCTCCTCCCTCATCTGCCCTCTACCACACTACTTCCTTGTAACCTCCACTGAGTTGTACCAGAATGTATAAACTTCCCCAAAGCCTAATCAGTCAATTGTACTTATGAAGTGCTTACTGTGTGAAGAGCACTCTGCTAAGCACTTGGCAGAGTACACTATAACAATAAACAGACACATTCCCTGCCCACAACGAGTTTAACAGTCTATCCCTTATAGGCTATAGCTATAGTCTAGAGGCTTACAGTCTAGAGTTTACAGTCTAAATCACTAAGCAGCCAAAAGAGTAAATGTTGCAGTTGCATTTCTGACTTTAATCTTGCTACCGACCCCGTATTTCCTTTGTTTCTGAGAATGGAATGATGTTATGAGTAAAATTTGTGATTCATATTCCATAATTTAAAGAACTAAAAGCCATTCTGTTTTCTGTAACAAATTACATTTAATGGACCCATATAGGTTAGTTAGAATGTAATAATTCTGGTATTTAAGTTCTTACTCTATGCCAAACATTGTACTAAGCCCTGGGGTAGATTCAAGATACCCTCTCGGGATCACACTTGGAGAGTTTCTAGTACTCTATCACTCTTGGCTAAAGGAGGGAGAATCAAGAAGAGGCATTTTCATTCCTAGTTTGGGCAGTGGCTAGTAAGCAGAAGGCAATCTGCTACAAGTCATAACTCACCTGTGCTAGGCAACAGCAGAATGGGAAAGGGTCAAGGGAGAAGACTCAAGTTTACTGTGCAGAAGCAGGCAATGGTAAACTACTTCCATATTTTTACCAAGAAAACTCTAAAGATACTCTACCAGAACGATTGCATCTAGGGGTAGGGTGTGTTCATGAAATCACTATGGGCTGGAAACGACTCGACAAGATACGAGATCATCAGACACGGTTCGTGTCCTACATGGGGCTCCCATTCTAAGTAGGAGGAGGGAGTAGTATTTGATCCCCATTGTACAGATGAGGAAATTGAGACACAGATAAGTAAAGTGACTTGCCCAAGGTCACACAGTGAGCAAATGGCTGAACTGGGAATAATTCAGGTTTCTTGATTTCCAAGTCCATGCTTATTCCACTCGGGTCACATTGCCTCTTGTAGTAGAGCATGATTTAAACTGAGGAGAATAAACTTTAGCTAACCAATCAATCAATTCTATTTACTGTGTGCAGAACATTCATTCCTTCAAAAGTATTTATTGAGCGCTTACTATGTGCAGAGCACCATACTAAGCGCTTGGAATGTACAGTTTGGTAACAGATAGAGAATCCCTGCCCAATGATGGGCTCACAGAACACTGTTCTAAGTGCCTGGGTGAGTCCAACACAACAATATATCAGAAACATTCCCTGCTCACAAAGAGCTTACAGTCTAATCATTCTCAAGTAAGTATTTTTCTTAATGTCTGGGCAGATTAGAAACTCCCCAGTGCCTTTGGGAATGGCATCAGTGAGATCCGTGAGATGGATTTGGAACATTGGGAATATTGTGAAACCTGAAGATAGGATTGAAGAAAATCATTTATCCTTAATGAAGTGCTTTGGTTTTGTTTTTAAAAGATGATGATAAAATTAGAGTTGGTTTTGCAAGCCAGGCAAAACTTTACTGCCCTCAGAAGAGTTCACTTAGTGGAGCGCAGGAGGATTAGCCCAAAAAGCCACGCTTGGAGAATGTGTTTTTCCATAGGTGAAGCTAGTCTAGTCAGTTTAGCATTGAAGAAATTGCTTCAGGTAGCTCCTAAGGACACAATCAATTGTATTTATTAGGCACTTATTATGTGCAGAGCACGTTACTAAGCGCTTGGGAGAGTACAATACAACAGAATTAACAGATATGTTCCTACCCATAATGAACTTAGAGTCTAGACACAAAACTGTAAAAGCTTTGGGGCTGGTCTGCCAGGATACCCTCCCCTCTGGGGCAAAGCAGAATTTTCTTTTTGTGGTTCTAGTAGTAGTCTCTGTTTTAGGATGGGGACGTGCTGGGTTCTTTAAAATGCTTAAAAAGGGGCATCAAAATGCTTTTTCTTTCCGGAAGCCCATTGTTCTTTTGCCTAATAGAGGCCTTAGATGACTGTGGGTATTTAAGTACACAAACAGAATAATTCTCTTCTGCTCCCAATAATTAGTGCCTCTAGCTGCCCCTCACATCAGAAGCAGCATTACCACAAGAATGTGGTGTAATTGGTTTAAATCTTAGAAGTGTTCATTTGCATCTCTTGAATGTGCAGATCCACAGTGAAACACTTTTCAGCCAAACAAAAGCCTGTGGAGTGCTTGGAAAAAGTCTTCAGAATTTGAACTGTTTAATAACACAGAAGACAGGGGTCAGATCTTCTCTCTGAGAGGAGAACACTAGGAAATGGGTTTAAATTGCAGCAGGAATGATTTAGATGAGGCATGAACCACCTCTTGCTGGGCAGTGAGATATTGGATTGCTTTCTTGACTAATGATTTGCACTCTCCTTCTTTGGAGACTGATGGTATAGGATGAATAGCCATTCGTCTGGGGCCACTGAGGTTCAGCTTAATGGTTCAGTCAGTCATATTTATTGAGTGCTTACTAAGTGTAGAGCACTGTAGTGAGCACTTGGGAGAGTACAGTGTAACCGAGGTGGTAAACACTCTCTCTGCCCACAAGGAACCCACAGTCTAGAGGGAGACACACATATTAATGATGAAGCTCAGAAATTTCCTTTTTTTTTTAAAATGGTATTTGTTAAGCACTTCCTTCGTGCCAGGCTTGGGTAGATACAAGATCAACAGGTTGGACAAAGTCCACGTCCCACATGGTACTCCCCGTCTTAATCCCATTTTACAGATGAGGTAACTGAGGCACAGAGAAGTTAAATGACTTGCTCAGAGTCACATAACAGGCAAGTGGCAAGCCTGAGATTAGAACCCAAATACTGCTGTTTCCACTAGGCCATGCTGCTTTCCATTAGGTTACACTGTTTTCCTACGCCAAGGTCCAATATTTCTATCCCCCAAAGTGAACGGATTTATTTTTAAAAAGAAATTTAAATATATATGCACACAGCCTTTCTCAATTAATTCCCAATACCCCAAGTCCTATCACAGAACAGCTATGTCTAGCTTATATCATACTAAAAAATGTGGTATTTCATTCATTTTTTCATTCAATTGTACTTATTGACCACTTACCGTGTGCAGAGCACTGTACTAAACACTTGTAAAGTACAATTCAGCAACAAATATCCATTGTCGTATTTATTGAGCGCTTACTGTGTGCAGAGCACTGTACTAAGCACTTGGAAAGTATAAGTTAGCAACAGCTAGAGACAATCCCTACACAGCAATGGGCTCACAGTCTGAAAGGGGGAAGGCAGACATCAAAACAAAAAAGTACAGGCATCAGTAGCATTAATATAAATAAAGAGAATTATAAATTTATACATGATTAATAAAATAAATAGAATAATAAATATGTACTTGTATACGCAAGTTCTGTGGGGTGGGGAGAAGGGAGAGCAGAGGGAGCGAGTTGGGGTGATCGGGAGGGGAGGAGGAGCAGAGGAGTATTCGTTAATCGCTTACTATGTGGCAAGTACTAAATTTTTTTACCTATCTATCTATCTATCTATCTATCTATATATACATACATGTATAGAAAAATATTCTTCTTCTTCGTTCATAGGTTTTAGAAGACAACACGGGAGTACGGCGAGTGGTAGTGACTCCGCAATCTCCAGAGTGTTACACTCCAAGTTATCCCTCGGCTATTTCCCCGACTCATCACTTGTCTCCGTATCTTCCTCACCACCCCCATTTTCTTCATAACTCACACACGGCCTTCTACCCCCCTGTCACTGGACCCGGAGATATGCCGCCTCAGTTTTTCCCACATCATCTTCCTCCCACATTATACGGAGAACAAGGTGAGCAGCAGACATCTTTCATTCGTAGGCTTCAGAGTCGGCAGTGCCCCCAAGACCCATTTAATTCCATTTTTTCCCTTTCTTGAAAATAGTAAACATCTGGGGAAAAACAGTTTGGTTCTTTGTTTCAAGATTATTTTTCTCATGTGCGTGTGGGATGATTCAGTGTTGTGACAAGGCTTATTTGTTTTGTATGTGAATGTGTCAGACGTGTGACCACAAAGGTAAGAGGGATTGTAGAAAAGTTTGCCCTTAATTTGCAGTGTTAAAGTTGATGGCATGCTCTCTAGAATTGGATTATCGTGCACCTGCCCGAGTACTTAGTGCAGTGTCTAAGCACTTAAATAGCATAGTTATTATTTTTATAAATGTGTTGGTGATTGGCTAAACTTTGTATGTCATCCTTCTCTCTCCTTCTGGATTGTGAGTCCCATGTGGGCAGAGAGACCATGTCCAAATTCATGGAAGTAACATGGCGTAGTGGATAGGGCCTGGGCTTGGAAGTCAGAAGGTGATGGGTTCCAATTCCGGCTCTGCCACTCTTCTGCTATGTGACCTTGGACAAGTCACTTTACTTCTCTGTGACTCAGTTACCTCATCTGTAAAATGGAGATTGAGACTGTGAGCCCCACATGGGACGGGGACTGTGTCCAACTCAATTTGCTTGTATCCACCCCAGCTTGGATTTGCTTGTATTTGGCACATTGCGATTAACAAATGTCCTCATTATTATTATGTCTGGGTGCTTTTCCCAGTGTTGCGCAAAGTGTTTGACTCAGTAGAGGCACCTAACAAATATTCCTGATCTATTGATTGATGATTGATTCATTCATTTATGGCAGTTTCAACTCAAGAAATTTGCAAATTAATAATTATACTAAGATCAATTTTGAATTTAGATATTTTTCTGCTTCTGGTACACTCCAAAAGCAAAAATTGATGCTATCCAGAAAGCAATTGTATAGAACTTACTTGCTTTTGTAAGTCAATATAATGTTCATCAGTGGCTAAGACAGTCTTCTTTTCTCATATGAAAAAGAACACTTTGCCTCAGGTATTTTGAAATTCTGAAACTACTAAGAAAAGTTGGTGGCTTATTTGGCAGTTACAGTACTTGTTAGAAATGTACCATGTTTGTTAGAAGGCAATAGGCATCATTTTATCCAAGTTTATAGGTGAATCAAAGCAGAAGTTTGGGAAACAAGCTTTGCAGACTGTTTTTCCAAAAGCACAAATTACGTTCCTCTAGGGCAAGCAGTTTCATTTAATAATAAAGCTCATGCAAAAATCTCCTTATGTAGACTCAGGCTGCCAACTTTTTATGTGGTAGGTGGTGTTTGCGCAACCTTATATTACCAGTCTGGCAGGGATGTTGAATGTATACAATGTAGTATGCAGGCCTAAATTGAGTAGCGTCAGAAATATGTGCCAAATTCAATTGTTCTGGAGTAGTCTTTTGTATTATTCGCCAATTGTTCTCAAAGTATAGTGTTCTACAAATTGCCTTATATATTGTTCCTCCATACAGTAGTTTTTATCAGTGTGTGTCTCCTCCTCTAGACTGTAAGCTGCATGAGGACACAGGACATGTCTACTGGCGCTGTTGTACTGTACTCTCCCTAGTGCTTAGTATAGTGCTCTACACGCAGTAAGCACTCAATAAATGCCACTGATGTATTACAGGCCTTCTTTAAAAGTGTTTCTGTTTTAGCTCTTTAATCCACCCACAAAAAATGGCAATTTTGTTGGATGCCTTCAAGGTTTCGATATTTCAAAATGAGTATGGTAAGGAAGCTGAATGTAAATACAAGGTGTTTACATTTTCCTGGTTAGTTTGTGTTTGTTTTTTTTAGATATGTATCCAATTTGTAGGGAAAAGGTAACTGGAACTTTTGGAATTTCAGCATTAAGTAATTTATTCTTTTAAAGACAAATATCACTGTCGTTGAGCCTTCCAGGCACCGTATAAATACCATTATTGTTATCATTGTATTATACTTAAGTGCTTACTATATACCAAGCACTGTACTAAGTGCTGGGGTAAATGTAAGATAATAATCAGGTCCCAACACCAGTCCTTGCCCCACATGGGACTCAGAATCTAAGAGGGAGATTAATGAATCTCTATTTTAAAGATGAGGAAACTGAGACACAGAGAAGTTAAGTGACTTTCCCAGGGTCTCACACAGGTCGCAAGTGTCAGAGCTGGGAATAGAACCCAGGTCCTATAACTCCTAGACCCTTGCTCTTTTCACGAGACCATGCTGCTTCTTTATTGAAGGCCCCAAATTCTCCCTTCCTCGTCACCACCACCTCCTTGCCCATCTTCCATCACAGCCTGGAACTGTGTTTCCCCCTATGCCCACCGTGATTATGAAAAGGAAGAGCAAGCTGTTCTCATCGACTAGAATGTACCAGGAGGCCATTTTACTTCCCGATGTGTCATTCTTGAGTGTTTGTGGATCGGAGCGGTGATGGGCTGCTGTCTTGTTTTTCGTTTCAGAAATTATACCACTATATGGAATGTCCAGTTACATTACTAGAGAAGACCAGTACAGCAAACCACACCCCAAAAAGATGAAAGAACGGCAGATCGACCGGCAGAACCGTCTCAACAGCCCTCCTTCCTCCATCTACAAAGGCCACCTGGGTAGCTGCGCAACAGTGTACAATGGCTATGGGAAGGGTCACAACGGTGGAAGCAGTGGAGGAGGCGGCGGCGGGCCAGGAATTAAAAAAGCAGAGCGGCGTGCAAGAAGCAGTCCAAAGTCAAATGAGCCGGATTTGCAAGGTAAATGCAAAAGGTTATAGAAAAAAAGGTTTTCAGTTGAACATGCCCCAAACTACATACCCCACACACACACACACACACTCTCTCTCTCTCTCTCTCTCTCTCTCTCTCTCCATGAATACTGTTTATAACATGGTGAATTTCTTGAACGTCAATTATGTCCAGTTGAATTAGCTTCCTAAGGCCTATTTCTTAAGAAAGAGATAATAGCAGTAATAACGACTGTGGTATTTTAGCGCTTAGCACTGTACTAAGTGCTGGGGTAGATACAGAATATGCATGTTGGACACAGTTCCTCTTCCCCTTTTCAAAGCCATATTGAAGGCACCCCTCCTCCAAGAGTCCCTCCCTGACTAAGCCCCCCTTCACTCCCTTCTCCCACTCCCTTCTAAATTGTCCTGACTTGCTCCCTTTATTCCTCCCCACTCTCAGCCCCACAGCATTTTTGTACATCTCTGTAATTTATTTGTACTGCTGCCTGTCTCCCCCTCTAGACTGTGAGCTCACTGTGGGCAGGAGATGCATCTGTTTATTGTTATTTTGTACTTTCCCAAGTGCTTAGTAAAAGTGCTCTGCAAACAGTAAGCACTCAAATATGATTGAATGAATGAATGATTCCTGCCTCACACGGCATCCCAGTCTAAGGGAGAGGGGAGCAGGTTCTGATTCCCATTTTACAGAGGAGAAAACCGAGGCCCAGAAAAGTTAAGTGAATTGCCCAAGGTCAACAGCAGGCAGGTAGAAGAGCCAAAATTCAAACCCAGGTCTTCTAAATCCCAGGCCCATATTCTTGCCCCTAGCCCACTCTGCTTCCCCATTTCAGTTCTCTTAAATTGGTCTTAATATTTCTTCATAGAGCAATTATTTTTAACACCAGTTTCTCCAAATGATTTGCACAATTTAAGTGACAATGTCAGAAAAGACTTTCTATGTTAACAAACATGCTTTTGGCCAACTGTTATTTTCCAAACTGTCAGATGTGGAAGTAATCCAGGACAACTTGATTAATATTAAGCAGAAGCTTGGATAAGGAGGATTCTCAAAATAAGTGTCTCTTAAAACCAGATGCAATTATTCCCCACAATATGTAAAACCTATTATTGTGGAGGAGAATTTGTTTAAAGTTCATTTCAAGGGTAATTTATCCTTTAATAGTTTCCCTGGCACGATGAGTGAAATAGAGCAAGAACAAAATAGCCATGTAAGAACAAAATTGAGAAGAGGTCAGCAAAATTGGTCCAGACAGGACGAGGCCATAGAATATTACTCAAGAAAAGAAAACTTGAAATTGAGACAAGTAAGCATTTTAGTTTCAGTGAAGGAAAAATTAAAAAATGTCTGAAAATGAGGAAAAGTAAGTAGTTTGTAATTTACTGATATGCAAGTGAGTGAGTAAATGAGGCTTACAAATTGAGATTAGAGAAGGCCCGACTGAATTTCCAAGGAAGAAGAGAAGGCTTATAGTTAAGTTAAAGATGGGGCAAACAGAGACAAGGTGTTTCAACAGAGCAAAGCAAATTGGCAGGAGTATGGACACATCGAAGATTTGAGTCAGTGAGGGAAGTACTGAACGTCATAAATAAACAACTGGATAAACACCTGTTTGCCTGCTTCCAGATGCACTGTTTGTGTGCCTGAATGTGACTCATTGCGTTTGTCTGTCGAGGCAGAATATTTGACTATCAACTGAAACATCTGCTCTTTCCTCTTTCCTCTCAGCAGCTGTGCTATCTTAGTGGGGGTTTGGGTTATTTTAATGGTATTTTTTAAGCACTTACTATGTGTCAGGCACTCTACTAAGAGCTGGAGTAGATGAAAGTTAATCAGGTTGGACACACTCCATGCACTATATGGGGTTCACAGTCTTTGTCCTATTTTACAGATGGGGCAACTGAAGCAGAGAGAAGTTAAAAGACTTGCCCAAGTCACCCAGCAGACAAATGGTAGAGCCAAGATTAAAACCCATCTCATTCTGATTCCTGGACTCATGGTCTATCCATTAGGCCATGCTGCCTTAGTGTGTAAGCAAAGTGTTCTGGTCTTCCTCCTGCATTCTGGGATGTCCATGTTAAAGTCCTCGATTCTTGGGAGACCCAAACTGAGGATGTACTGAGTCTCCTCCTGTTCGGGCAGATGGTGTGAATATTTAAAATGCTTGCTAACATTGAGGAGTGTGGAGATCCCTTGAAAGATAAGTTTTTTGTGGGCAGAGAACTTGTCTTCCAACCTAGTTGTAATGTAGTGGTCCATAAATACCATCGATTAATATGGCACATATTCTGGGATGTTTGAATATATGGAAAATTGTCCATGATGCTCTTAGAATTGAAACTAGACGAAGCTTGTTGTGGGCAAGGCCCAGAGAAGTTAAGTGGCTTGCCCAGGGTCACATAGCAGACAATGGGTGGAGCCAAGGTTAGAACCCATGTTCTCTGACTCCCAAGCCCACTCTGTTTCCACTAAGCCACGATGCTTCTCTATGATTGATTGTGCCTCAGTTACCTCATCCGTAAAATGGGGATTAAGACAGTGAGCTGGACATGGGACAACCTGATTACCTTGTATCTATCCCAGTGCTTAGAACAGTGCTTGGCACATAGTAAGTGCTTAACAAATATCATAATTATTATTATTATTGATTGAGTCTACTATTCTGGCCTAATTGGGCCTTTTGGTCAGTCTACCTGCATCTCTAGTTTCACCAACTCAACTAAATATTCACAACGAATCATGCACAGGGATGGCCTTCTTTTTCAACAAGAATGACAAAGGTATTTTAGCGATTTATTTAGCCAAAGGAAATGTGTGCCCATGCCTTCCTTCTTTTTACTCCTGAGAGGGTTTTAGTAGTACGAGTAATAATTTTTCTTTCCACTGTTCGGTTGATGAATCAGACACAAAAAAACGCTATCTTACTGGAAATGGTAGAAGTAGCAGCTTTTATTGAACACCCACTTGGTGCGTCCATGAGATTGAACTGGTTGGGTTCTAACCCCGGCTCTACCACATGTCAACTTGTCAACCTTGGGCAAATTAATTAACTTCTCAGTACCTCAGTTACTTTATCTGAAAAATGGGGATTGACTATGAATTCCATGTGGGGCATGGACTGAGTCCAACCTGATTAGTTTGTGTCTACCGCAGAGCTTAGTACAGTGCCTGGCACATAATAAGTGCTTACCAAAAACCATTTAGAAAAAAATGAAGGATATAAGTTCCCAGAGGGCAAAGATCATATCTACTGACTCCATCATACACTCTCAAGTGCTTATCCCTGTGCTCGGCATAGAGTAACTGCACAGTAAATACTACTGATTGATACTTAGTGTGATTAGTGAGTTGATGAGGATGGAATAGAGATATACCATTACTGTTGGATGGAGATTTCCATTTGGAAGGCAGTACCTCTCAAAGTTTTTGAATGAAGTTGAAGCATTTATTCTCTGTGTAGGTCTATCTCTCTTTATGAATAGGTGTTTGTTCAGTCATTGTGATTGTGTTTTGTCAGCGTTGGAGTTCAATGTTGTTTTGTGGCTGGGTGTAGGCCCACTTGCTCTCCTCTATGTTTTCAGTTTTGAGTTCCTCTTGTAGGGAAATGGCCCAGCATGCCCTAAAGTCACGATGGCTTCCCTGACATGAGAGAATGGCAGAACCAGACACAGACCACGTAGCCTGCCACTATGGTCATATTTCTCGAGGGAGAAGCTTGAACTTTGGTTCATTGTTGGTCTCTAAGACATTTGAAGCAATATGAGAAAAGTCATTTAGAATACAAAAAGGGGAAAGTGGATGACAAAAATCACTTGGAAATTCTTACATGTGTCTCAGTAGAACATTTTGTATTCAAATTCCAAGTTTTTATCCATTCAGATGCTATATGAAATCTCTGCTTTTTCCTGTGCCTCTTATGTCCTCGATGCATCTTATTTTAAGATTATTTAGGGAATTAAGATATGCTGGGGGGATGTTTTTGCCCTCTGAGAATTCAGCTATAGGTGACTGTAGTTCTATGTCCTGAAGTTTTGGCAAAATTTTCTCCCCATCCCACTCCCTCTTCCCTAACCATCGGATACAGGAAAGACTACAAACCTAGCCCACCTGTGTATACCTGACAGTGTTGTCCTTTGTTTTTAGTAATGGGTTAAATGTTAATAGGGTTTGGAATGTCAGGGCTAAAGCCAATAGCTCTCTTTTATGAAATGGTAGAAGACTGCAACAAATAATTTCAGTAACTTTTGGTTTAAATTAGTTTTCCGAGGTTGCTGTCATCTCTGATCCTGCCGTATTAATGTACTCATCACCCTTTCCATCCGTATCCAAATGCTGGATAACGAAGAGATCCTGATGAATTAATCACTCAGTGGTATTTATTAAGCTCTCTCCGTGGGCAGAGCACTGAGCTAAGCACTTGGAAAGTATAATGCAACATAATTGGCAGTTGAAATACGTGCCCATAAGGAGCTTACAGTCTACAAAGGGAAGTAGATATCAGAATAGGTTAGGTATCGGGAAATAGAGTTTAAGAATATTTAAGTTAATATTGTGAGGTTGGGGTGAGTATTGAGGGGTATGTAGCCAAGTTCTTAGCCTTCGCAGAGCAGAGAGGAGTAAATAAAGGGGTTAGCCTGGAAAGTCCTCATGGAGGAGGTATGATTTTAGGAGGGTTTTGAATGTGGGGAGAGTGGTGAACTGTCTGATGCAAAGAGGGAAATGAATAGACAGGACCCAATGAAATAGTTCCTGAAACCAAGTAGCAGAGCAGGTAACGGTTGGGAGACAGTAGCAAGTGGTAGAGGAGTTGGCAAATAGTAATCAGAAGCAGGGTGAGTGTTCCAGAACAGAAAACCATAGGGAAAACCATAACACCAAGCACTGTGCCATCATAGAAGACAAACAACAAAAAACAGTCTTCCTTACATACAAGGAGGACAAAATTGTGTTTGCAAAGGCTAATATGTGATCGACAATCACGCACCAATAAAAGTCTCACTGACCGTAACAGTGTCATCACACCCGAAGATACATATTAGAGCATTAGCCGTAAGTGTTTGGGAATTGGATTTATTCTTTCCAATGTAATTATTTTCCTCTCATTTTGTAAACGATTCTGAGACTGGTGTTGAGAGTCACGACACTTGATTGGGCCCAGGACACTGTTGTTTAAACATTTATGTCTGTGGTGGATAAGTGCTTGGAGGCCTTCATTGATCCACAGATGTGGATCTGGAGCATTGCTAAAAGGCCAACTAAGAAGAAAAGTGAGCTCACAAGGATGGAACGCACATTTCTGGCTGCTGAAGTGCAGTCTGTAAAGTCAAAACGGACCAAACGGGCCGGAAAGATCACCGAGGAGTGGGGAAGCCTCATGCAGATCCTTCATCCAGAATGGGAAAAACATTCTACTTGGCAGCAGGCTGGATTATTAACACCCTGCCTTGAGTATAGAATGGGTATTGCCAAGGCGGCCCCATTAGAGTGGCATAAGCGTGGCCCTATTTACAGACCCAAGTTGACTTCACAACCCCAAAACTACTCGCTTGTCTGCCTGAAGGAAAGGACGACGCGGGTTTTAGGTGCAGGAAGAAGCTTCCATAGACAAACGTTGCTTGAGAACATATGGTTCTTGACCTGGGGGTGTTGATTTCTCGGAACCCCATACACAGCAAATTCAAACTAGAAAAGGGTTGTTTTCTATAGCTCTTCTGTGTACCAAACAGATTTTTCGTTGGGTTTATTTTTCCAGGTAATGACTTCATACCTGATTAAACTGTCCCACTCACTGTTAAAGTCACTTGTATATGTGGCAGAACTGGAAATGGAACCAGCTACTCTGTTGCCCCAGCCTAGAAATCAAAAGTTATTTTTTTAATGGTATTTGCTGAGCAATGGTATATGCCATTTTAATGGTATATGCCAGCTGCTGTACTAAATGCAGGGGTTCATACAAAGTAATCAGGTTGGCTATAGTCCAAGTCCCACAAGGGACTCACATTCTTAACCCCCCTTTTAGAGATGCGGTAACTGAGTCACCGAGAAGTGAAGTGACTTGCCCAAGGTCGCACAGCCGACAAGTGGCGGAGCCGGGATTAGAATCCAGGTCCTTAATGCTCCATCCACTAGGCCATGCTGGTTCTCAGTTATTGCTGTCCCAACCCATGGTTTTGGATAAACTTTGCAGATTTGGGGAACAGTCGTGTTTCATAAATACAGTTTGGTTAATTCGCGTTTGAAATGGTATCTTTGGCAAGCCTTTTGGGGGCCGGGGAGTTTCAAGCAATTTGTTAAATTGGCATCTGTGATGGAATTTTGGCAGCCTTTCTGCTGTCATTTCAACAGCAACAGCCCTGTCACTACATTTACTACCAAGGAATGGTGCTTTAGGATCCCTCTAATAACTGGTGCAAAAAAAAAATCAGGTGATGAATTCTCTCAGTGGCATGCCGTTAGATCCTTGTTTAGTAATTTGACAGTTTGCAGTAAATGTGTTATAATTGACATTCACAAGCTTTCTCTTCCATGGCTGATTTTGGTCTCACATTTTATTTTGTTGACAGGCTTTTTAGCATGTGTGAGATGAATTGCATTATACCCAGTACAATATTTTTAAGCGATATTAAAATGTCTATACTATTGACAAACTTCATTGTAATGTCCACCTGCCTTTTCCAGTCAGGAATTGTTTAGATCTTAGATATCTTTTAAATTTACTACCTAATGTCCTCCTTTCCCTGGAGTGCTGAATATGCAGCTGGGGGAAATGGGGCTTTCTGCGAAGCTGATTGTCTAGAAAAGGGGAAGACTGGCCAAGTGATTTTGCTGATAAATATAGAAAGATAGTTAAAAAAAAAAAAGATTGGAAAGGAGATAATTGCAGGATGGGAAAATGTAGGTGAAGGGGGAAATCTGGAAATTTCTTAGCAAATTTGGGTGTTCCAGAAAATTCTTCAAGGTTCTGAGGCTACTTTATCATCACCCAACTGGCCAGAAGAAACCAAGGTGCCCTGTCTGATCCATTGCCAAGGGAGTGAAACAGGGATGTGTAGTAGGACTGATTCTGAACAATGAGTCAAGAAACTGAGATGCAGGTGTTAGAATGTATTTTCTCACTTCTGAGAAACTTTTCCTACTTAACAGACTAGATATCACCCAAAGTGCTAGAAACAATCATTCAAGAATCACTGCATGCAAATGCCTGCTCCCTAGAGGCCCACAACCACAGAAACCTATAAATGATTATAAATCACTTCCCCAGTCGGCTAGATATTGCAGAATAAGGATAAGGTTAAAGAAAACCAGGGTGATATATCAGTCTGACCCAGAGAAGCCATACGCAATACCAAATGTTACGTCTGCAGCACGGAAGACAAGAAAGTAGAAAACATTATCTAACCTTGGCTTCACTGACACACTCCTCCTTTTAACTCTATCTCTCTAGCTGCTCCATTCGGTCTCTTTTGCTGGCCCTTCTTCTGCCTCCCACCCCCTAATTGTGGGCGTCCCTCAAGGTTCAGTTCTGGGGCCCCTTCTATTCTCCATCTACAACCACTCCCTTGGAGAACTCATTCGCTCC
This sequence comes from Ornithorhynchus anatinus, assembly GCF_004115215.2. Taxonomy (NCBI): domain Eukaryota; kingdom Metazoa; phylum Chordata; class Mammalia; order Monotremata; family Ornithorhynchidae; genus Ornithorhynchus; species Ornithorhynchus anatinus. The sequence continues at coordinate 138,077,280 of NC_041728.1, forward strand.
CATGGGTTCACCTGTCACCTCTAAGTGGATGATTCCCAAACCTTCATCTCCAGCCCTGATCTCTCCCTTTCTACAGTCTCACATTTCCTCCTGCCTTCAGTACATCTCTACTTGTATGTCCCACCATCACCTCAAACTTAATATGTCTAAAACAGAACTCCTTGTCTTCCCACCTTTTCTGACTTTTCTGACACTGTAGGCAGCACCACTATCCTTCCTGTCTCACAAGCCCATAACTGGCATTATCCTTGACTCATCTCTCTCATTCCACCCACAGAATTTGGCAATAAACCCTAACAGTTTTACCTTCACAGCATCCCTAAAATATTCCTTTCTTCTCCTTCCTTTCTGCTTCTATGTTGAAACAAGTACTTAGCTTATCTTTCCTTGACTATTGTGTCAGCCTCCTTGCTGTACTCCCTGTCTCCTGTCTCTCTCCCCACTCCAGTCCATACTTCACTTGCTGCCTGGATCATTTTTTTAAAGAAAAAAAATGCAATCCACGTCACCCCACTCCTGGAGTACCTCCAGTCGTAGTACTTCCAAACTGCTGCCATGTTAATCCAAGCTTTTATACAATTTCACCCTGATAACTGTATCAGTATCCTTGCTGATCTCCTAGCCTCCTGTCTCTCCCCACTCCAGTTCTTACTTCACTTTGCCGCACGGATCATTTTTGTATAAAACCATCCAGTCCATGTTTCCCCACTTCTCAAGAACCTCCACGTCAAACAGAAACTCCTTACCGTCAGGTTTAAAACACTCAATCAGTTTGCCCCCTTCTATCTTACCCTACTGATTTCCTACTTCAAACCAGCCCACCCACTTTATTCCTCTAACACCAACTTACTTATTGTACCTACCTGTCATCTAACTCGCTGGCTATCTTGCTCGTGTCCTCCCACTGGCTTGGACATCTTTCTTCCTTCATAATACCACAGATCTACTCTCCTCACCTTCAAAGCTTTATTAAAATCTTATCTCCTAGAGGCCTTCCCCAACTAAACTTTTATTTCCCCTACTACCACTCCTTCCTGTGTCATGTATTTACTTAAATCTTGTATTCATTCAGTCAGTCATATTTATTGAGCGCTTACTGTATGCGGAGCACTGCACTTCCCTCTTGGGAGGGCACAATATAACAGTAAATGGACACATTTCCTGCCCAAAGTGAATTTACAGTCTAGAGACAATCATCATCAGTGTTATTCATTGAGCACTTACTGTGTGCTGAGCCCTGTACTAAGTGTGTGGGAGAGTACAATACAACAGACTTGACAGACACATTCCCTTCCCACAACGAGCTTATGGTCTAGAGGGGGAGATAAGTGTAGCTTAGTGAGCCAGCGGTCATGGGTTCTAATCCCGGCTCCCCCACTTGTCATCTCTACAAGTTTGGGCAAGTCACTTAACTTCTCTGTGTCTCAGTTACCTCATCTGTAAAATGGGGATCAATACCATGAGCCCCACATGGGACAACCTGATAACCTTGTATCTATCCCAGCGCTTATTAATATCCCATCATTGTTAATATCAAATGTCCAAAGGTCACAGATTAAAATGCATAGATGACACAGGTCTGTGCTCTAAGCCCTTGATATTCATCTTACCATCAGCCCCACAGCACTTATTTACATAGATACCCGTCATTAATTTAATGTCTGTCTCCCCCATTTAGACTATAAGCCCTTTGTGAGCAGGGAACATTCCTACCAAGTCTGTTGCATTGTAGTCTTCCAAACCCTTAGTACAGACATTGGCATAAGGCCAGTACTCAATAAATACTGTTGATTTATTGAAGACCCAAACAAGGAGGCCTGCGTGCCTGCCTCAAGCAGTGTGTGACGGCTTATATACATGATATTAGGTTCCAGACCAAACTGGAAGGCTCCAGAGCTTTCATTCATTCAATAGTATTTATTGAGCGCTTACTATGTGCAGAGCACTGTACTAAGCGCTTGGAATGAACAAGTCGGCAACAGATAGAGACGGTCCCTGCCGTTTGACGAGCTTACAGTCTAATCAGGGGAGACGGACAGACGAGAACAGTGGCAATAAATAGAGTCAAGGGGAAGAACATCTCGGAAAAAACAATGGCAACTAAATAGAATCGAGGCGATGTACATTTCATTAACAGAATAAATAGGGTGATGAAAATATATACAGTTGAGCGGACGAGTACAGTGCCAAGGGGATGGGAAGGGAGAGGGGGAGGAGCAGAGGGAAATGGGGGGAAAAGAGGGTTAAGCTGTGGAAAGGTGAAGGGGGGGGTGGTAGAGGGAGTAGAGGGAGAAGAGGAGCTCAGTCTGGGAAGGCCTCTTGGAGGAGGTGAGTTTTAAGTAGGGTTTTGAAGAGGGGAAGAGAATCAGTTTGGCGGAGGTGAGGAGGGAGGGCGTTCCGGGACCGCGGGAGGACGTGGCCCGGGGGTCCACGACGGGATAGGCGAGACCGAGGGACGGTGAGGAGGTGGGTGGCAGAGGAGCGGAGCATGCAGGGTGGGCAGTAGAAAGAGAGAAGGGAGGAGAGGTAGAAAGGGGCAAGGTGATGGAGAGCCTTGAAGCCTAGAGTGAGGAGTTTTTGTTTGGAGCGGAGGTTGATAGGCAACCACTGGAGTTGTTTAAGAAGGGGAGTGCCATGCCCAGATCGTTTCTGCAGGAAGATGAGCCAGACAGCGGAGTGAAGAATAGACTGGAGTGGGGTGAGAGAGGAGGAAGGGAGGTCAGAGAGAAGGCTGACACAGTAGTCTAGCTGGGATATAACGAAAGGCCGAAGCAGTAAGGTAGCCGTTTGGGTGGAGAGGAAAGGGCGGATCTTGGCGATATTGTAAAGGTGAAACCGGCAGGTCTCGGTAATGGAGAGGATGTGTGGGGTGAACGAGAGAGACGAGTCAAAGATGACACCGAGATCGTGGGCCCGAGAGACGGGAAGGATGGTCGTGCCATCCACGGTGATAGGGAAGTCTGGGAGAGGACCGGGTTTGGGAGGGAAGATGAGGAGCTCAGTCTTGCTCTTGTTGAGTTTTAGGTGGCGGGCCGACATCCAGGTGGAGACGTCCCGGAGGCGGGAGGAGATGCGAGCCTGAAGGGAGGGGGAGAGGACAGGGGCGGAGATGTAGATCTGCGTGTCATCTGCGTAGAGATGGTAGTCAAAGCCGAGAGAGCGAATGAGTTCACCGAGGGAGTGAGTGTAAATGGAGAACAGAAGAGGGCCAAGAACTGACCCTTGAGGAACTCCAACAGTTAAAAGATGGGAGGGGGAGGAGGCGCCAGCGAAGGAGACCGAGAATGACCGGCCAGAGAGGTAAGAGGAGAACCGGGAGAGGACGGAGTCCGTGAAGCCAAGGTGAGATAAGGTATGGAGGAGGAGGGGATGGTCGACAGTGTCAAAGGCAGCAGAGAGGTCAAGGAGGATCAGAATGGAGTAGGAGCCATTGGATTTGGCAAGAAGGAGGTCATGGGTGACCTTAGAGAGAGCAGTCTCGGTAGAGTGGAGGGGACGGAAGCCAGATCGGAGGGGGTCTAGGATAGAATGGGAGTTAAGGAATTCTAAGCATCGATTGTAGACGACTCGTTCTAGGATTTTGGAAAGGAAGGGTAGTAGGGAGATAGGGTGATAACTGGAGGGGGAAGTGGGGTCGAGAGCGGGTTTTTTTAGGATGGGGGAGACGTGGGCATGTTTGAAGGCAGAGGGGAATGAGCCATTGGAGATTGAGTGGTTAAAAATAGAAGTTAAGGAAGGGAGGAGGGCAGGGGCGATGGTTTTAAGAAGGTGAGAGGGAATGGGGTCCGAGGTGCAGGTGGAGGGGGTGGCACTTGCGAGGAGGGAGGAGATCTCCTCTGAGGATACTGCAGGGAAGGATGGGAAAGTAAGGGAGAGGGTTGGTTGGGGAGAGGGGAGAGGCGGAGGGGTGACTTTGGGGAGCTCAGACCTGATTGTGTAGTTCTGTACTGTAGCTGTAGTTCTGTCTCATCTTCTCTATGGCAGTGAGACCTGATTCCACAGAAATAGGCCATTAAATTCCTTTTACAGTTCTATCAGCATTATGGGCTATAGTCAACATCAGATGGGAAGACAGGATCACAAACAATGAGTTTCCAGAAAGAAGTCCTCCGTCTCCTAGCTTTGAAGTTATGTCTCAACACATTTTGGCACCTGAGAGGAGAGTTGAGTGACAGCAGGATCTCCAAACGGTTGTTACATGATGAGCTCTAGCTGGCAAAGCTGTGAGGAAAACAGAGGAAACGTTTTGGGATATTATGAAAATCAAGTCACTGAAAATTCTGCCTCCTCCACTTGAAACTGGAAACCAGTTGCCATAAAAAATCAGAGATTGGCCCATTTCAGTCATTCGGCAGTATTTATAGAGCCCTTATTGTACTTTGTACTTAGAGCATAATATAATTAAGTCGGTAGGCACAGTCTCTGCCCATAAGAGGTTTACATTCTAGATATGGAGGTAGACATTAAAATAAATTATAGAGAGGGAAAATGAGGGAGAATTAGTATATGTGTGTAAGCAGTGTGGGGCGGAGGACAGGGTGAATATAAAGTGCTTTCAGGATGCAGATCCAAGTGCATGGGTGATGCAGAGGAAAGGGTGAAAAAGGAATTGATGATTTAGTCACTCGAAAAGGATGTCTCTTTTCAAGCTGAGATTCATTAAGAACGAGAGGCAAGGGAGCAAAAGCAAAAACAGTGCCAGGTACTGCAAACATCCAATTTGACTGCACTGCCAGAGCCAGCCATTGCATGTGCCCCATGGTATGGGGGCAGCGGGTCTGGCATTGGCCTTTTCTAGCACTCAAACATTCATTGGTGAATTTCATTGTCAGTAGTGGTGTTTTGTGGTACCAAGGACAAAATACATAAAAGGGAAATGGAACATAAAAATAAACACTTTTCTGGTGACAGACTTATTGTCCTTTCAACCCAGAATTCTGACTTTTCATGGGGTGATGCATTTTCAGCAATATTCTAAACTTCTTGAGTGCAGAGATCACATCTACTTACTCTGTCATATTCTCCCAAGTACTTATTACAATGGTCTGCACACAGCGCTCAGTAAATACTGTTGATTGAGGGTTGCTTTCATCCATCCATCCTAAAGGAGATTCTCCTAAGAGAAGCAGCATGGCCTAGTGGAAAGAACACGGCCCTGGGAGTCTAATCCCACCTCCGCCACTTGCCTATTGTGTGGCCTTGGTCAAGTCACTTCACTCCTCTGTACCTCAGTTCCCTCATCCATAAAATGGGGATTCAATACCTGTTCTCTCTCCTACTTACAACGTGAACCCCATGTGGGACCTGATGTTGTATCTACCCCTGAGCTTAGAACAGTGCTTGACACATAGTAAGCGCTTAACAAATAGCATTATTATCATTATTGGTTAGAGATGTACCATCTAGCATGCCTCACTTTCTCTTTAGCAGCGTCACTTGGGGCTGCTTGTGTATTAATTTATTCAGACTCTTTAAATCTAATGATATTTTCAGCTTGCACAGCTGTGTGAATGAATTCCATATGCTTACCGCCCTCTGTGAAGAAGTGTTGCCTTATCCTTTGGGGAAAAAGAGAAGCAGAGAAATGAAAGGGTGTCACAGGCTCCTCTGGTCCCTTTTCACATGTTCCAGTCCTCCCACTAGATGAAAATTTTCCAAAGGGGATCATAAAGGGAAGAAAAACTCTTTAGTAGTTTTAGCCTTTTTCAAGTCAATGGGCCATTTACTGGATGTTAACATTTGAATAAATCTCCATTGGAATAATCCTCCCATTCTTTTCCTATTTGGGTTTCATGACACTTGTGTATCCCAGGCCTTAGCCTATTCAGGCAAAAAAGCCCTATATTGTAGACACGGTTTTTACAAGTGAATAGAAACAAGTGAAGATAGTCTTTGAATAACACTTTAATGTTTAAATGTCATAATGGGGTATTTTGAGGCAATAAGAACATAAGAAATGTCACTATAGAGATATCCAGAGTGCAATGCTCTGCACATATCAAATGCCTAATTAAATACCACTGATTCCATCTAGCTAAAGTGGCAGTTTCTGACCAGCAAAACGGGTTGTGTGAAAGTCACTACCTCCTGGCTTTTCACCCATCATAATAGTTTAGTTCCAGCAACTCTCATTTTTACCCACTGCATCACTAACATCCCCTCTGCCATAGTCTGACAGACAGTGACTCTCTCCCTCACTTCAAATCCTTATTGAAGGCACATCTCCTCCAAGAGGCCTTCCCTGACTCCTCTTCTCCCACTCCTTCAGTGTCACCCTGATTTGCTCCCTTGATTCATCCTCCCTCCCAGCCCCACAGCACTTATGTATATACTTGTAATTTTATTTATTTCTATTACTATCTGGCTTCCCACCCCTCAAGACTGTAAGCTCAATGTGGCCATTGTCTGTTTATTGTTGTATTGAACTCTCCCAACCTCTTAGTACAGTGCTCTGCACACAGTAAGTGCTCAATAAATACAATTGTACCCAAACTCCTTTGAAGCTGTTCCTGCTTTGGCCTGCACAACTTCCTGTGGTAACACACCCCTTAAGCACTGTGGCACATAAGCACTTAACAAATACCAGAGTTATTATATAACAGCACAACTGAAGTATAAAAAGCAGTGTTATAATCCTAAAGGCAGAGGGCTAATGAGTTTTTGCAGGGTCCCCACAGAATGTGTGATATAATTACATTGTGCTACATATGACTGCATTGGAACCATTTCTCATTCAACCAACCATATTTAGCCCATCATTGGGCAGGGATTGTCTCTATCTGTTTTCGAATTGTACATTCCAAGCACTTAATACAGTGCTCTGCACATAGTAAGCACTCCATTCATCACCCTTCGGTCATTGATGTCACTGTGAGCACTTCTGACTGCTGAAGTTTTTATTGGAGCTTCTCGTGGTACAGCCCCTCCCATATCAGCTCCTAATAACAGTTATAATAACAATAATGATAATAATTGTGGTTTTTGTTGAGTACTCACTAGGTGCCACATACTTTACTCAGTGCTGGGGTAGATGTAAGATGTTCAGGTCTCATATGGGGCTCACAGTCTAAATAAAGGAGTACAGGTATTAAATCCCCATTTTGCGGATGAGACAATTGAAGCCCAGAGCCTTGCCCAAGTGACTTGCCCAAGGTCAAACAGCATACAGGTGGCAGAGCTAAGATGATAACCCAAGTTCTCTGACTCCCAGGCCTGTGTTCTTTCCATTAGGTCTTGCTGCTTCCCTTTTCAGCCAGGGATTTGGGGCCAGGAGGAGAAGATACTCAGACCAGCCTCACAGTACTTCTTTACATATCTTTATACTTAATCAGTCGATCAGTGTTATTTATTGAATACCTACTGTATTGCCTTTGATATCACTCTCGGCAGTATGGGGTGTTCCTGAGTTGTGTTCACATATTTTGAAATGTACCCCCGTTGGGTGTCTCCTCAACCCTTGTAAAGAGTTCATGTTTTGGTCTGCTAGTATGACTTGTGTTTTGGGAAAATTTATACCTCTTCGCTCTCTCCATCATCAGCAGTAGACTGTAAGCCCGTCAGAGGGCAGGGACTGTATCTGTGGCCAATTTGTACATTCCAAGCGCTTAGTACAGTGCTCTGCACATAGTAAGTGCTCAATAAATACTACTGAATGGATCAGTGAATGAATGGTATTGGTAGAATTATCTATTCTTGTTGTAGCTCCATTGTCCCATCCCCACTGTGCTTGAGAAGCAGCATGGCCTAGCAGATAGAGGACGGGCCTGGGAGTCAGAAAGGCCCTAATCCTGGCCCTGTCACTTGTCTGCTGTGTGACTTTTAGCATGTCACTTCATTTTTTTGTGCCTTAGTTACTTCATCTGTAAAATGGGGATTAAGACTGTGAGCCCTATGTGGGACAAGGAATATGTCCAACCTGATGAATTTATATCCACCCCAGTGCTTAGTACAGCACGTGGCACATAATAAGTGCTTAAATGCCATTGGGGAAAAAAACAACCTGCCGATTCCATCATCCTTTTGTGTTATGTTTACCACTGTGGGGTTCCTTGTACCTGCCCACATCCCATAATTGTTCTTTTGGTGCCAGGAACTGTCTGCCCCACCCCACTCTCCTGCTTCTTCCAGTATTCCAGTATTCAGACATATAGTTTGAATACCCCATCATCAGCCTTGGGACCTTTCCACCTCAGGGCCCATGCCAGGCCACCTCAGGAGTGATCCTCTATCTCACCTGGCTCCCTGCAGTCCTAGGGGATCTTTGCTCTTCCTGGCTTCCTGAAGCTGAGCCTGGTTAGATCTGGCCACAGAGCCCACATGGCTGCAGCCACATGCATCCTGCATGGTAGCCTTGGCAACAGTCCAGAGCTGCAGCAAGGGGAGGGTAATCCACCTCATGAGGGGGTGTGATTGGGGAGAAACATGTACCACCTGGCTGTGTTTGCTGGTGGCTCTAAGTAGGGTGGGGGATGGAACAGAGGTGTGAGCTTTACATACAGGGGGCTGCTTTGTGGGGTCTAGTAGGCAAACTCGTTGTGGGCAAGAATCATGTATCTACTGTTCATTCCCAAGTGCTTAGTACAGCGCTCTTCCCAAGGTAAGCACTCAGTAAATCAAATTTATATTAATGACCATCTCCCCCTCTAGAATGTAAGCTCCCTGTGGGAAGGGAATGTGTCTGTTAATTGTTCTATTATACTCTCCCAAGCGCTTACTGTAGTGCTTTGGACATAGCAAACACTTAAATATGATTGAATTGAAAGGAACCAATCATTGGTATTTGAGGGTTTGCTGTGTACAAAGCCATGAACTAAAGGCTTGGGAAAGTACAATATACAGTGGATTTGGTAGACCTAATCCCTGCCCACAAAGAGTTTATAGGCTTCAGGTTGATTTGGGGTTCCTTCTTAACCTGGGCTCCCTGAACATCAGCCTCTACAGCTCTACTTTAATCTGGCCCTGCACATATCAATCAATCATATTTATTTAATGCTTACTGTGTGCAGAGCAGCAGTACAATGGAGTTGTTAGACATGTTCCTGCCCACAGTGAGCTTACAGTCTAGAGGGGAAATAGGTATTAATATAAAGTACATAGATATACATATATGACCTATGTAGAAGTCCCCAATAGTAAAATATTTTGCCCTACAAAAAATAGTTATTCTATAGTTCAGGTGAACATGTCTTTAGTCTATTAGGTTAAATTTGAATGGCATTTCCTCCTTTGTATTTTGAACTACATGCATTCCTTTGATTAGCTAAAGACTGAGCCACCTTTTAAAAGTGTACTTGACATTTTGCATACTTCCAAAATGGCTGATATCAATATCCTCTTTAGTTGTAGCAGTTTTTTCAGTGTTCTCATTAATGTGAAGTTTGCTTCCTGCTGGTCATCAGTAAGAATGTTGAACATCTTTGGTTTCCGGAGTGCAGGGAGCTACATAAGGCTTAATTGTCCACCCTTTTCCCCTTTCTACTTTATAACCCATCCACGCCAACATCAAAGTAGTGAAGAAAGATGGGCACATATCCTATTCATCTTTCAAAATTTTTCCTACTAGAATATTTTTCAAACTTAATCACGAGGAAAAAAAATTGCTGAAATTTTATTATAAAAATAATAGCTTGTGTCAGTTCTTTCATGGCATTGTGATTTTGCTGTGGCAAATTACTCAGATTTTGTCATAAGTAGAGTTCAAGTTGAGAGCTATGCATATGTGTCAATGTAGATTTCCAAATGACTAAATTGAGGTTTTACCCAGTGTCATTTTCTCCTTGGGTTTGTCTCAGAACCAGTTTGCATCTCATCGCAATTCGAGAACAGGTTCAAATCTTAAATGTGGCTTATGAGATCATGAATACTTGTATGCATAAGTAACCCAGGGCCACTATTTTCACAACACAAGATAGTTCTGCAGAATTGATGTTAAAAATGATGAATTAATTGGGAAAGGCACCCATTGAAAATTCATTTTCACTGCACCTGGTATCATGGAAGCTTTCCAAAAGTGAAATTTGCCCTTTTGAGCCCCCCCTCCCCTTATCTATTGTGTATCTCTGCACATAGCGCTGTCAGTAAATATCATTCGTCGACCCCAATGGCTGGGTGCTTTTCAATCAATCCACGGTATTTAATGAGTGCTTACTGTGTGCAGAGTGCTGTACTAAGCGCTTGGGAGAAGGTGATACAGTAGAGGGGGTGGATTTGATCCTGGTCCACAAAGAGTTCATAGTCTGACTTGCTAGGGAACACGTCTACCAGTTTTGTGGTATTGTACAGTTCCCAGTGCTTAGTCCGGCGCTCTGCACACCGTAAGCACTCAATAAATTGGAGAAGCAGCGTGGCTCAGTGGAAAGAGCACGGGCTTTGGAGTCAGGGCTCATGAGTTCGAATCCCAGCTCTGCCACTTGTCGGCTGTGTGACTGTGGGCAAGTCACTTAACTTCTCTGTGCCTCAGTTCCCTCAACTGTAAAATGGGGATTAAGACTGTGAGCCCCACGTGGGACAACCTGATTCCCCTATGTCTACCCCAGCGCTTAGAACAGTGCTCGGCACATAGTAAGCGCTTAACAAATACCAACATTATTATTATTATTAATTATTGTCACCTATGGTCCTGATGAGAAACTCCATCATCTTCATTTGACATGAATAACTCTCACCACAAGCTCCAACCCCATCCTACTTCTAGACCTTTTGTTTCTTCTTTTTCACTTTGTATAACTCATCGCTTGCCCAGAAACTGGCCTTATGCCAATGAGAAAAACATCAAATAGGGTTTGTCCTGAAATGAAGTCAAGAGGAGTGAGAACACAGAGAAGGGGAGAGATCAGGACTGGAGCTGTAGATTTGGGAATCATTTGCATAGCGGTGGTAGTTGAAACCATGGGAATCAATGAGATCTCCAAGGGAGAGGGCATAGATGGAGAATAGAAAGGGACCCAGACATGAGCCTTGAGGGATTCCCACAGGGTGAGAGGCAGAGGAGGAGCCCGCAAAAAGAGACTGAGAAGGAGTAGCCAGAGAGATAGGAGAACCAGAAGGAGGACAGTGTCAGCGAAGCCAAGGTTGGATAATGTTTCCAGGAAAAGAGGGTGGTCCACACTGTTGAAGACAGCTGAAAGGTGCAGGAGGATTAGGGTGGAGTTAGATTTGGCAGGAAGGAGATCATTAGTGAGAGGGCAGTTTCTGTGGAGTGAAAGGGGGCGGAAGCTAGATCGCAGAGGGTCAAGGAGAGAATTGGAGGTGAGAAAATGGAGGCAGTGGGTTTAGACATCTTGCTCAGGGATTTTGGAGAAGAAAGGTAGGAGGGAGCTCTAAAGTCAGAGAGGGTTTTGTGTTTTTTTTGATAGGGAATACATGAGCATGTTTGCAAGCAATAAGGAAAATGCCATTGGAGAAACAAATCTACAGACTCATTTTAAATATCCCAAATTAATTTATCAACTAGTTAAGACATCTTTTAAAAAGTCAGTGAGTGAAATATAGTCCAGGGTTAGATTAAATATCCATATAACTTCATTGATGAATAACCCCTAAGTGTTTTTCCCTAGTATGTTGCTTAATTTTCCAAGAGGTCACTAAAATAAGACAAATCAAGCTTGTAACTTGTATTCCTTATTGTTTTCTTCCTATATTTGTCTTTATCTGACCTACTCCTTCATAAAGATAATGAACTTTGCTGGATTTTGAAGGGGATTTAAAAAGATGCTACTAGATGAATAATAAATGAGATCAACAGTTTACTGGTTTCAGGTGTATCACTTAAGATTTTTGTGGCTTTAATGAAATTTTGGGCTCTAATACCTGGTTATCTGTTTAATTTAAATTCTTAAGATTAATTCATAGGAACAGTTCCTGTACTGTTCCAGAAACAGTATTTTTCCCTTTCTGTATAGTGGCATGCCCAACTGCTGTCCTTAGCTTTGTAAATATTTGGTTTTATAAGTGACAAAACAAAGATGGCTGTAAGAAAAAAGAATGTTCAAATATTTCCCTGGGTATTTTAAATTTTGAACAGCACTCTTACAGGATAAAGAAATTAATTCCTCCATTTATTGGCTTCTGTAATTTGGTATAAAATGAAATTTTCTCTTACCTAGGAAAAAAAAGAAAGACTAATTTTGAAATGTTCTTAATAGAGAAGGTAGCTTAACCAAAGTTGTTTGAACCTTCACCTCTGTAGGTCTCTAACCCCTGCTTTAATTTAAGAAAAAAAATTGTCCTGCTCACACAGAATTGAATTGCTTGACCAATAATGAAATTAAACCAAACCTCAGTCGTATTGCCTAGTTTAAACAGTTTGGCTAACATCATTTTATTTAAGCATTTTTGCCATCACTAACCTGACTTTGTCCTCACGGCATCACTCTGAAGAAATAATAATCATAATAATACTTCTGGTATTTGTTAAGCGCTTACTATGTGCCTGGCACTGTACTAACACTGGGGCAGATACAAGCAAATCAGGTTGGACACAGTCCATGTCCCATGTGGGACTCACCGTCTCCATCCCCATTTTGCAGATGAGATAGTTGAGGCCCAGTGAAGTGACTTGCCCAAGGTCACCCAGCAGACAGTGGTGGAGACGGGATTAGAATCCATGACCTTCTGATTCCCAGGCCTGTGCTCTTGCCACTATGTCAAAATAGGCAGGGCCACTGACCTGTAGTGCTGGTTTCCGATCTTTTATATGTTTCTAAGTGTGAGTCCCTAGGATGCAGTCATCAACCAGTCAATCAATGGTATTTATGGAGCACTTACTATGTGCAGAGCACTGTACTAAGCACTTGGGAGACTAAAACACAGCAGAATTAGCAGACATGATCCCTCCCTCTAATGAGCTAAGAGTCTAGAGGGGGAGACAGACATTTACATGAATCAATAAGTAATTCATATTATATAATTTAAAGATCTGTACATAGATCATCTGTTCATAACAGTTCTGAACAACTGTCTCTAAAACTTTGGATGATGCCCCAAATCTATCCCAGTCCTCGTTCAGAGGAGCGGAAGTATATTCCATCACCTAGATTCAGGTCAAATCTCCAAGAGCCCTTGCCTGATTAAGCCTTCCTTCCTCTGGCTCCCTCGCCTTTCTGCCTCACCTATGCACTTGGATCTGAGACCCTTTGGACACATTTGATATTTGCCCACGCTCAGCCCCACAGCACTTTTATTTTAATTGTATTTAAGTGCTTACTATGTTCCAGGCACTTTACTAAGTAGCACTGACACAGAGGCCAAGTTGGACAAAGGCCATGGCCCAAAAGAGCTACACAGTCTGAATCCCCATTTTACAGATGTGGTAACTGAGGCGAAGTGCAGAAGTAACATGGCCTGGTGGATAGGCCTGGGAGCCAGAAGGATTTAGGTTCAAATCCCAGCTCTGCCACTTTTCTGCTGTGTGACCTTGGGCAAGTTGCTTCACTTCTCTGTTACCTCATCTGCAAAATAGGGATTAAGATTGTGAGACCCACGTGGGACAGGAGCTGCATCCAACCTCATAACCTTGTATCTACCCCAGTGCTTAGAACAGAGCTGGGTACATAGTCAGCGCTTAACAAATACCATCATCATTATTATCACTGATGGATATGTGAGCTCATTGTTGGGTAGGAATTGTCTCTTTTGGCAAACTGTACTTTCCAAGCTGTTAGTATAGTGCTTCTGCACACAATAAGTGTTCAGTAAATACGTTCGAATGAATGAAATGTGTTGTGGGGCTGGAGGAGGACTGAATATCAGAGTGCTTAAGGGGAACAGACCCAAGTGCATAGGTGATTCTGAAGGGAGGGTTTAGTCTGGGAAGGCCTTCTGGGGGAGATATGATTTTAGTACAGCTTTGAAACTGGGGAGAGAGGTGATATGTCAGCTATAAAGGGAGAGGAAGGTCCAAGCCAGAGGGAGGATTTGGGCAAAGGGGTAGATGACAAAATAGAGCAGTCAGTCCAGCAGTAATATTTACTGAACACTTACTCTGTGTAGAGCACTGTACTAAGTGCTTAGGAGAGTACAATACAACAGAGTTGGTAGACACACCATAAACGTACAGTGTAGAGGGAGTCATTCCAGACATTGTATTAAGTGTTGGGATAGGTAGAAGATAATCAGGTTGGGGCGCATGGTCTTAATCTTCACTTTACAGATGAAGTAGCTGGGGCAAAGAGAGAATAAGTGACTTGCCAAAGGTCACACAGAAGACAAGTGGTGTACCTGGGATTAGAACCCAGGTGCTCTGATTCCCAGGCCCATTCTCTTTCATTAGAGTCAATAAATATGATCCCTGCCCACAAGGAGTTTATAATCGGCAGACACTATATACCTTCCAGACCATTAGCAGGGTTTGCTAGTAATTCTCCAAATCAAAAAATGTCTGAAATTCCCTTTCTTCACTCTCTTGTCAACAATCAGTGACTTAAATCGCCTAAACATTCCCAACGGGTTTGTATTTTCAATGAGTCCTCCTGGGGAGGAAACTGCTTTACTCTTGCATGCAGGTTTGTTGGCTCAACTCAGCAAGACAAGACTGAAGAATTCCAGCTGCAGATATACTCTTCCCAGCAGCAGCCAATGCTCATTTGAGTTTCAGTGGGTTATGGTCCCAGGTTCAGCAGCAAGCACGTTGTGGGTAGAGAATGTGTCCATTTATTGTTGGTTTACAAGACACCGCATAGCTTCATGGATGTAGCATGGGCCTCGGAGTCAGAAAGACCTGGGTTCTACTACCGACCCCGCCACATATCTGCTGTATGACCTTGTTCAAGTCACTTAACTTCTCTGGATGTCAGTTATCTCATCTGTAAAATGGGGATTCAGACTGTGAGCCCCATGTGGGACAGGGACTGTGTCCAACCAGATTTGTTAGTATCCACCCCAGCTTTTAGAACAGTGCCTGGCACATGGTAAGCTCTTAACAAATACCATCATTATTATTATTATTATTATTATTAACATTATTATAGAGAAGCAGCATGGCTTAGTGGAAAGAACACGGACTTGGGAGTCAGAGGTAATGGGTTCTAGTCCCAGCTCCGCCACTTATCTGTGTGACTTTAGGCAAGTCACCGAACTTCTCTGTGCCTCAGTTACTTCATCTGTAAAATGGGGATTAAGACGGTGAGCCCCACGTGAGACTACCTGATTACCTTGTATATTCCCCAGGGCTTACAACAGTGCTTTGCACGTAGTAAATGCTTAACGAATACCATCATCATTATTATTATCATCATTTATTATTAAGTCATTTCACTTCTCTGGGCCTCAATTACCTTATCTGTAAGAGGGTGAACCCCATGAAGGAAAGGGACTGAGTCCAAACCTGATTAACTTGTACCTACCCCAGTGCTTAGAACAGTGCTTGGCATGTCGAAAACTGAGCTCCTCATCTTCCCTCCCAAGCCCAGTCCTCTTCCTGACTTCCCTATCACTGTTGACGGTACAACCATCCTTCCCTTCTCTCAGGCCTGCAACCTCGGTGTCATCTTTGACTCAGCTCTCTCATTCACCCCACATATCCAATCCGTCACCAAAAGCTGCCGGTCTCACCTTTATAATATCGCCAAGATCCGCCCTTTCCTCTCCACCCAAACGGCTATTTTACTGTTACGGGCTCTCATAATATCCCGGCTGGATTATTGTGTCAGCCTTCTCTCTGATCTCCCTTCCTCCCATCTCGCCCCGCTTCAGTCTATTCTTCATTCCGCTGCCCGGCTCATCTTCTTGCAGAAACACTCTGGGCATGTCACTCCCCTTCTTACAAACCTCCAGTGGCTGCCTATCGACCTCCGCATGAAACAAAAACTTCTCACGCTAGGCTTCAAGGCTCTCAATCCCCTTGCCCCCTCCTACCTCAGCTCCCTTCTCTCTTTCTGCTGCCCACCCCGCACGTCCCGCCCCTCTGCCGTCCACCCTTGGGCCACGTCCTCCTGCGGTCCTGGAATGCCTTCCCTCCTCACCTCCACTAAACTAATTCTCTTCCCCTCTTCAAAACCCTACTTAGAGCTCACCTCCTCCAAGAGACCTTCCCAGACTGAGCTTCCCCTTTTACCTCTGCTCCCTCTGCTCCCTCTGCTCCCCTTCCCCCCTTCACCTCTCCTCAGCTAAGCCCTCTTTTCTCCTCTTTCCCTCTGCTCCTCCCCCTCTCCCTTCCCCTCCCCTCAGCACTGTACTTATCTGCTTAACTGTATATATTTTCATTACCCTATTTATTTTGTTAATGAGATGTGCATCACCTTGATTCTATTTATTTGCTATTGTTTTAATGAGATGTTCATACCCTTGATTCTATTTATTGCTATTGTTTTTGTCTGTCCATCTACCCCGATTAGACTGTAGCCCGTCAAAGGGCAGGGACTGTCTCTATTTGTTACCGATTTGTACATTCCAAGCGCTTAGTACAGTGCTCTGCACATAGTAAGCACTCAATAAATACTATTGAATGAATGAATGAATGAACGAATGTAGTAAGTGCTTAACAAGTACCATAATTGTTATTATTGTCGTAGTGCTTTGTACTGTGCACACAGTAAGCACTTGATAAATATGATAGACTGAATGACTGACCGCATCATTGTTGTAGACACCCAAGAGTCAATAGAGCTTTTCGGATGTGGAAGATAGTAGGGGGGTTGGTGGTTGAGGGGGTCGGGTCTATCTGGCTCATTCCTTTTGTCTTGTTGTCTTGGACTCAGCCTCAAGCCTGGGACGTTCTCTCCCTAAATGCCGGAGGGAAAGCAGAGATGAAGTTTTAAACTCGTTCATTCAGTTGCATTTATTGAGCACTTACTGTGTGCAGAGCACTGTATTAAACACTCGGGGGAGTGCAGTGTCATAATGAGCAGACACATTCCCTCCCACAGTAAGTTTATAGTCTAGAAGAGGAGCTTATAGTCTAGGTCAGGGTTTACCACTGACACAGGTGTCATGTGTGTGTCGTTAGCTCTGTCACGGCGGGGATCGTGTCCTTTAAACTCTTCACAGAATTTCACCTCATCCTTAGTTGTGCACTCTAGTGCACTTAGTAATGGTTTTTGAAAAAAACAAGTTAAATTTTAGTTGATCAGCTCAGCTGATTCCCTTGTTCCACATTGAGCTGGGGAGAAATTCTTGGAATTCCATATGATCATCTAGTAAGGTACCAGTCAGCTCGACATTTCAAATCACCATTTTTATTCACTGTACTGCTGAGGATATGCAAGCCCCCATAAAATATAAACATGATGATTCCAATAACTGAACTGTGTTTTCTCCTCCCCTTTTCACCGGAAAATTAACACCTGCCAGTAAAATCTCTTTATCCCATTTTTCACTGGAGACTAATGTCTAAAAATCAATTCTGGCAGCCCACATGTAGTTTGGAAGAGTTCTAGTTTCTCATGGAACAGCACAAGCTCAAGTTATTAGAGAGGATTAGGGGACACAGCTGGTGCACAGATGGAATGTTTGTCATTTTAAAGCTGAAGGTAGCCGTAAACTAAAAATGGCCCAAAACCTATTTGCGTCTTCATTAGCTCATTTCATCTGCTCTTAGTGGCACTTCTTAAGTTGTGAACCATCCTTAAGAGAATATTATTTGAGGCTGAAATTTAAATTTTATCAGTAACTCTCCCCAAGAATATGTTTTGTGATTTTTTTGCTAATTATGTTGCATCAGTTATACAATAGAAAAGGCAAGTTAATACTTCATTGTCCAAATTGTAGGAAAGATACATAATCGAGAAATGGCACGATAAGATTGGCAGAACCATTTTTTTCCATTAATGAATTTGACTCCCTGTTCTCCATCGCACCTTTCATGTGTCTTTGATGTCCTCCTCCCATCATATTTGAGATGCTTTGAGAAGCAGTGTGGCTCAGTGGAAAGAGCCTGGGCTTGGGAGTCAGAGGTCACGGGTTCGAATCCCAGATCTGCCACTTGTCAGCTGTGTTACTGTGGACAAGTCAGTTAACTTGTCTGTGCCTCGGTTACCTCATCTGTGAAATGGGGATTAACTGTAAGCCTCATGTGGGACAACCTGATTACCCTGTATCTATCCCAGTGCTTAGAACAGTGCTCTGCACATAATAAGTGCTTAACAAATACCAACATTGTTATTATTTATCTTTCCCATATGCCTTTCATTAACTCATTCAAATGTATTTATTAAGCGGTTACTGAGTACAGAACACTTTACTAAGCACTTGGAAGAGTACAATACAACAATAAACAGACACATTCCCTGTTCATACAACCTTACACTCTGGTGTGGGGGTGGTGGGAGAGACGACTTCAGTATACATAAATTACAGATATTTACATAAGTGCTGTGGGGCTGGGAGGGGGGAAGAACAAAGGGAGCACATCAGGATGATGCAGAATGGAGTGGCAGAAGAGGAAAGGGGTTCTTAGGGAAGGACTCTTGGAGGAGATGTGTTTTCGATAAGGCCTTTAAGGAAGGGAGAGTAAATGTCTGTCAGATTTGGGGAAGGAGGGCATCCAGACCTGAGGCAGGACGTGGGCTAGGGGCTGGCGGTGAGCTAGACAAGAGTGAGATTCAGTGAGAAGGTTAGTACTAGACGAGTGAAGTTGTGGGCTGGGTTGTAGTAGAGTTAGTGAGGTGAGGTAGGAGGGGGCATGTGCTTTAAAGACAGTGGTGAGTTTCTGTTTGATGCATAGGTAAATGGGCAACCACTGGAGTTTCTTGAGGAGTGGAAAAACCTGTCCTGAATGTTTTTGTAGAAAGATAATCCAGGCAGCAGAGTGAAGTATGCACTGGATTGGGGAGAAACAGGAGGCTGGGAGGTCAGCAAGGAGGCTGAATTAGTAATCCAGGCAGCATAGGATGAGTGACTGTATTAACATGGTAGCAGTTTGGATGGAGAGGAAAGGACAGATTTTAGCGATGTCATGAAGCAGTGAGTGCGGCGCCTATAGGGACTGTAGGGGGATCCTGAGGCCACGCACCCCTGACTGGACCACTCCCAGCCCCCACGGGGTATGTGTGTCGGGGGGGCGCTTCCTTGATCACAGGGACAACCCTCCCATTTTCCGGGGACCTCTTCTATAGGAGATTTCCTTCCCTTATAGGGGCCGCACCCTCCCTTATAGGAGACCCTCCCTGCCCCCCACCCTTTGACTCCCGTGCCCCCTTTCTTTAGCAAGGGACTGTTTCTTTATGAAGGATGTTCCTCCCAACCCTCCCGCCCCCACCTTCCCTGAGATGGTCCCTATATCTGAATTGTACTTCCCAAATGCCTAGTACAGTGCTCCGCACACAGTAAGCGCTCAATAAATATGATTGAATGAATGAAGGTGGGACTGACCGGATATAGTAGTGGATTGAATATGTGGGTTGAATGTGAAATTGGAGTCAAGGATAATGCCAAGGTTATGGGCTTGTGAGACAGGAAGGATGGTGTTACTGTCTACAGTGATGGGAAAATCGGGGGGAGACAGGGTTTGGGTGGGAAGATAAGGAGTTCTGTTTGGGACATGTTAAGCTTGAGGTGACGGGAGGACATCCAAGTAGCGATGCCTTAAAGGCAGGAGGAAATGTGAGACTCCAGAGAGGGAGAGAGATCAGGGCTGTAGTTGTAGATTTGGGTATTACCCGCATAGAGGTGGTAGTTGAAGCTATGGGAGTGAGTGCCTACAGAGGGTAACTCTGTACCTTCCTCTCTTCACCTTCCTCCTGCTCCTTTCCTCCCCATCCCTTCTTCTCCCTTCCTCTCCTTCTCCCCATTGTATTACCTATCCTGTGCTCTCTTCAACGTTACTTTTGTCCCCCAGCCTGCTGTCTTTATAACTACTCTTCCATTCTCCTCGAGTGTAAATTCAGTGTCACTTGGGCTGAAAGGGAACCTGATTATTTAGAATGATTGTTAGACATGTTAAACATGTCCAGAGCAGCTTCTGACATAACGTGTAAAATGTGAATATTGAAATCTCTACCTTCTCTCCAGCTTCTAGAAGTACATTAGATTTTTATTCACCTACTGAAAGAAGCTTTAGCGAATAGCAATGGCTTTAAAGAGCAACGTGGCGTAATGGATAGAGTACGGGCCTGAGAGTCAGAAGGACCTTGGTTCTGATCCCAGTTCTGCCACGTTTCTGTTGTGTGACCATGGGCAAATCACTTAACCTCTTGTGCCTGTTAGCTTATCCATAAAATGGGGATGGATACTGAGAGCCCCATGTGGGTCAGGGACTATGTCCAACCAAATTAGCTTGTGTCTTCCCTAGCATTTGGTGCGGTGTTTTATGCATAGTAAGCGCTCAAACACCACAATTATTATTATTATTATTCATTGGTTATTAGATGCATCCACATTTTACCACACCTTTTAGATAGAGCACCATTAGGGAAATAGGGAATATTCTTCCAATAAATGTGTCTGTCAGTGTAGAAAAGAGTTATGGAATCAGAATAAAAGAGTTGAGCACACGGTGCCTCATCACAGCCTCACACAACTTTTATTTCATGCAGAGTTATTAAGGAATGCCTGTGACCCCTGCAGTGTAGGAGAACTAAGTGGGCAGCAATAGCCTGGTTTCTAATTGTTACCGAATTGTTACGAACTAATTTCAAATGATGGCCATGGAATTCTTGGGGTCACCCAAGCAGACAGCTTCACAGAGGGTCAAAAATCAAATTAGAGCAATCAGAACCATAGATATGTCAGATACCTGCTCCCAGGCGAGTTGGAAAAATATCGTTCAGGTGGTGGAATACTGCAAACAGCTGCGGTTAATGCTCCAGTATGGTCCCCCTTCTGTTGAAACCACAACAAATCTTTACGCCAAAGCCAGAGTCAGCTGCAAAAATATTTTCACATGTGTTTGGGCAGAAATTAATGCACAACACATACTATTCCAGCCTTGGGACTTCTACGATCATATAGATGTGGGGTGGGGGGAATGAGAAAATAGTATTTTGGAAGCTACAGAGAATAAATCAACCAGCTTTTAGAATGACTAACAAATTGTATTTGCTAAATTTGTCAGCCAATTCTTTAATAGAACATTTGCTAAGAGGCTTCTTTTTTGGCTTCAATCAATCAACCCCTCTCCACCCTCTAGCTTTCACATCTTAGTCAACAACACTACCATCCTCTTTGGCTCAGTGGAAAGAGCCTGGCCTTCGGAGTCAGAGGTCATGGGTTCGACTCTCGGCTCTGCCACTCGACAGCTGTGTGACTTTGGGCAAGTCACTTAACTTCTCTGTGCCTGAGTTACCTCATCTGAAAATGGGGATTAACTGTGAGCCTCACGTGGGACAACCTGATTACCCTGTATCTCCCCCAGTGCTTAGAACAGTGCTGTGCACATAGTAAGCACTTAAAAAAACCAACATTATTATTAATCATTCAGTCATTGGTATTTATTAACACTTAATGTGTGCAGAATACTTGGGAGAGAATAGTATGATAGAGTTGGTAGGTATGACTCCTACCAACAAGGGTTTAGAGACTAGAGTCAGGGATAGACATTAAAATCAATTTTAGGTAAGGGATGGCATGTGTATGGATATGTATGTAAATGCTGTGGGGTGGGGTGAATATCAAGTCGTTGGTGCATAGGCAACACTAAAGGAATGGCGAGAAGGAGAAATGAGAGCTTAGTCAAGGAAGACTTTTTGGAGGCGATGTGATTTTTGGAGGCCTTTGAAGATGCGGAGACCGATAGTTATTAGGATTTGAAGGGATATGGAGTTCCAGACCAGAGGCAGAATGTGGAAGAGGGGTCGGCAGCAAGGTAGAGGAGATTGAGGTACAGTGAATAGGTTGGCATTGAAGGAGCAAAGTCTGTTAGCTGGGTTCTAGCATCAAACAGTAGTATTTATTGAGTAGCTATATTGCGCAGAGTTTTAAACATATGAGAGAGTACAGTAGAGTCAGAAGACATGATCCCTGCCCTCCCTCACAAGCTGTCAACACAAGTATATGGATAGAAAAATGAAGCCAAGGGAAAGGTATATGGGTGAGTCAGATCAATCATTTTGTGAGATAGGTATTTTCCCTAGCAAACTTCTCCTCTCTGGCTTCTTTAAGGTCCATAATTTGCCTTTAAAAAGCTGGTTCAAGATGTCTTGGACGATAAAGCCTGGCCAAATTCTGTTACCTAAATCTGTGAATCCTGTTCTTACTGGGTCAGATCAGTTGTCCATTGCTGGTCTCCAGTGACAACTGGATAATTGGAGTAAAGGTGCTAAAAGGTGCCCTCCATATACCTGTCCAAACGGTGCACATTGTACAACCCAATGTCCCTAACTTCTCTTCTATATCTGTAACTTTCGCTATGGTGGGTGGTGATGGTTTAGTGGATAAAGCACTGGCCTGAGAGTCAGGACTGGGTTCTCCTGTGTGACCTTGGACAACTTATCTGTGTCTCTCATACCTCATCTGTAAAAAATGGGGATTAAGACTGTGGGACGCGGCCTGTGTCCAACCCGATTACCTTTTATCTACCCCAGTGCTTAGAACAGTGTCTGGCACATAGTAAGCGCTTAACAAATACCATTTAAAAAACCCAGAATCTATAGTGTCTTATATATCCGACTCCTATTTTGTCCCTCTAAAATTGTGAGCCCCTGCAGGGCCTTGAAGCATGTCTAATGCTCATCCAAGTATTTTTCCCAATGTTCTGCACACGGTAGCTTAATAAATGTGATTTTTTCTACTCCTGCCATCAAAGTAACTGTCTCCCTAGATCACAGCCTTGTGCACAGCATGGGTGCTATACTGCGAACACTTCAGCTAAAAATGGGTCCTGCACCTAAAAAGCTTTTGCGTTTCCTTCAGTGTTCTGAACCTCTGCCTACCTGCTTGCCCGTTACTCTCCTTGGGCCAATGAAAACATGAATGGCGGAGATAAAGTGCTTGCCGAGAAGCGCTATCCATACCACTAGTTGTCGGTGTAGTAATGACATTTATTAAGGACTTACTGCGTGCAGAATACTGTGCAATGTGCTGGGGGTAAAAAAGCCACACACAGTTGAACATTAGATGCTATCCCTGGCCTTTAAGGGAATCACAATCTGAGAATAAGAGAAAGGAGAGGGGATGGGCAACAATCAATAATAATGACTGAGCACTTACTCTGTCTAGGGCACTGTACTAAGCACTGGGGATAGTGCTATAATCTATCACTGTAATCATCTCTTCCCACAGGTTCTTGGCTCTTAAGTCTCAGAAGCAAGACTTATCTGACAATCATGATGGGTGATGCCACCCATTCATTTAGAAACCCATTATGGACCTTCAGCCCATGGATCAATTCACATCCCTCTTGGAAGTTTCTATGATAAAACATTCCATCAATACCTATTCTCCCTCCTTTGTAGACTGTGAGCCCCATGTGGGACAAGGTCTCTGTCCAACCCAATTACCATGTATCTACCCCGGTGCCTAGAAAAGTGCTTGACACATAGTAAGCACCTAATAAATATCACTACTATTATTTTTCAGTCAATCAATCATATTTATTGAGCGCTTACTGTGGGCAGGACACAGATCTAAGCTCACCTCTTGTTGGGTAAAGCAGTACATTCTTTTGTGTTTCTTCTGAAGAGATCACCTGCAAGCTTTATTGGATGGCTCCTTTTAGAAGTGTAGAGAGATTTATTTCTTGTCTTTTAGGCTGTTTTGGGGTGTTTTGTTTTTTTAAACCATCCTCTTGCCCACAGGTCTTACACATTGCTTCATTTTCCCTTACACATTGCTTCAGGATTCTTAGGTAATTACCATCTGGTTCTGGTGATTTGTCACAGAGCCAGCGTGCCCCACTAGTGGATAGAGCATGGGCCTGGGAATAAGAAGGACCTGGGTTCTAATTCAGGCTCTGCCACTTTTCTGCTGTGTGACCTTGGGCAAGTCACTTCACTTCTCTGGGCCTCAGTTATCTGTAAAATGGGGATTAAGACTGTGAGCCTTATGTGGGAAAGGGACTGTGTTCAACTTAATTATCTTGTGTTCACTCCAAGGCTTAGAAAAGTGCTTGACACCTAGTAAGCACTTAATACATACTATTATTATCATTATTATTGTTCCAGCAAAATCCCAATAGGCTACTCCCTAACTGGGCCAATCGTTGTACTCTTGAGCTCCAAGGAAACCTTCCTTGCTCGGCTTTAGGGGAAAACAAGACTCAGAAGTGATGGTGAAGAGCAAAGACAGAAAGTGATTCGAGGACAAGCTGAGTCCTGCAGAGAATGAAAGGTTAGACGTGCCCTGTCAAATA
Source organism: Ornithorhynchus anatinus (assembly GCF_004115215.2). Taxonomy (NCBI): domain Eukaryota; kingdom Metazoa; phylum Chordata; class Mammalia; order Monotremata; family Ornithorhynchidae; genus Ornithorhynchus; species Ornithorhynchus anatinus. Next base: position 138,101,500 of record NC_041728.1, read on the forward strand.
TTCTCTTTAGGGTTGGTGGCCAGGATTAAAGGATCTCTTATTATGGCTTTTGGAATAGTCCTGATCCTGACCTAGCTAGTGACTCAGTAATAGTAGTTAGTTGAAGGAATGAAATAAAGATATGGAAGACAAGTTAGAGGAGCTGGATCAAATTATGTAAATTCCTTAAGAGCAAGGATCATGTCTTCTGTATCTTTAAATTCCCCAATCACCCATAAAATGCTTTGTGCTAAATAGGCCTAATGAAAATATTGTTGTTGGAGATAGAGTCTCTACTAGAGAGTCCTGGAAACTGCCCCTAGGGGGTCTTTGAGATTGACAACCCATTATGTTTTACTTTGTTCATTTATTTAAATTAGCCTAAGAATTATTGGCAAAATTAAATTGTTGGCCTAAGATGGTTATGCTTTCCAGGGATGCATGTCTTCCACAGAAATGTCCTGCTTTCGGTTACTCAAGATTGAAATTTTCGGAAGAGTCATTTCCAAAGTAGTGTTGTCCTTAGTCCAAGATGACGCTGCTGCTGCTGCTGCTGAAAATGAAGTTGTGTTTTGGAGAGACAATTTCACACATGCTTGGTCCATAAAAATAGACATGTATCCTTTGTGGACAGTGCCATTCAAAAGAATGTCTCTTAATCAGTGGTATTTATTGAGTTCTTTTGGTATGCAGAGCACTGTATTGAGCACTTGGGAGAGTACACTATGATAGAGTTGCCCTGACATGGAGTTAAATTGTTCAGACACTACTGCCAGCAGATCATGGGCTCGAGTTGTTTTTGCAGAAGTGGTGTTGGCTTGTGCTGAGTCATTCACATTTTCTTGGTGTGTCCTTCGTGCCCGGGAAAACAGCTTATTCTGCCATCACAAAGCAGTAGGAAGGTTAAGGATTTAATCCGCGTTTTACAGTTGAGGAAACAGGTGGAGAGAAGTTAAGTGCTTCTCAGGATTGCCCAGAAGCTCCCTCTTCTTTGTCTCGCCATTTGGAAGGACACATACGCACATTTGCACTCATGCACACACATACGCACACACACTTTGTCTGAAACGGTTTACCAGTTTAAACCCATCTACTTCCTGGATCCCGTACGTATAGTATTGTTGAGCGAGAGTCCCATTTCCAGTGCTCAAAATATTGACCTTTAAAGGGGATCCAGTTTTGGAGGTGTCAATTGCAGACAGTGAAAGAGCGAAAGCAAAACATGTATTCAAAATATATACGGTCTGTGCAGCTTCGCATTGCTGCTCCATGGTATCCAAGGAAGGAGAGCCTCAATTCCTTTCTCCTTTCTAGGTTAAGCCAGTGGAGGAATCCGGAAGCCAGTGTCTAGGGTAAAATATTCTCTCAGGCTTAGAGTATGACAGGCAGAGATATTTCCAAAAGTTTGCATGGACTGGATGCAGTGGGGCTGATGGGTCTAGCAGCTATAATTACTAGAGGAACTGGTCAGAAAGCCAATGTAACAGCATTCTAAACCATTTTCTAACACTGCAGACATCATGTTTGTGAGAAAAGTCTTTGATAACCAGAAACTATGGGGAAGATCGTTTTTGTTTAAAAATGCCATTGCACTTTGTGTCCTGGGTACTTAAAGGCCTCAAGACCATAAGCTTGCTGTGGGCACGGAATGTGCCTGTTATATTGTACTCTTCCAAGTGCTTAGTACAGTGCTCTGCACAAGGTAAGCTCTCAATAAATATGATTGACTGGCTGACTTAAAGGCTTTCAGTAGGTCTAGGTGTTTCCAAATGAAATTTTATCAGTTAAGATCAGTTAGCAGCTGGTTTAATGTTTGCCCCCAGTAGGTAAATACTCCCGTTCTCTTCATTCAAAATCTTTACCCACATGAGGTTAAAAGATTCTCAATTTAAAGGATAAAAGCGACTCAAGCTTGCTTTTTCATTCGGCAGTGTACGCTCTGGTGCCTTTCCTATGGCTATAACAAACTCAGTGGCTTCACAGACTTTCTTGCAAAGAAGATTGTTAGCTTTGGCGGCCCGAGTATTTTTAATATGGAACAAATTTAGGTCTCCTGCGGTCTTCATTCAGATTTCCCATGTCTAAAACAGAGCTCCTTATCTTCCCACCCAAACTCTGTCCTCCCCCAGACTTTCCCATCACTGTAGGTGGCACCATCCTTCCTGTCTCACCAGCCCATAGCCTTGGCGTTATCCTTGGCTCCTCTCTCCCATTCAACCCACCTATTCAGTCCATTATTAAATCCTATCAATTCGACCTTCAGAACGTTGCTAAAATCTGCCTTTTCCTTTCCATCCGGACTGCTGCTACATTAGTCCAAACATTTTTCCTATCCTGCCTTGATTACTGTGGCAGCCTTCTTGTGACCTCACAGCCTCCAGTCTCTCTCCACTCCAGTCCATACTTCACTCTGCTGCCCAGATCATTTTTCTACAAAAATGCTCAGTGTATGTTTTTCTACTTCTTAAGAACATCCAGTCGTTGTCCATCCATCTCCACATCAAACAGAAACTCCTCACTACTGGCTTTAAAGCACTCAATCACCTTGACCCCTCCAACCTCACTACTCTCTTACTACAGATCAACATGTGTATTTCGTGCCCTGACTTGCTCCATTTATTCATCCTCTCTCCCAGCCCCACAGCCCTTAGGTACAAATATGTAATTTATGTACTAACTTCCCTCTAGAGTGTAAACTTGTTGTGGGCAGGAAATGTGGCTTTTATATTGTACTCTCCCAAGCTGTTAATGCACTGCTCTTCACACAGTAAGCTCTCAGTAAACACCATTGATGGGTTAAATGATTGACTGATTGAAAATCCTCCAAAATTCTACCTATTCCAACGTGTTTTCCCCAGTTGATTTCCCACCACTTTGAGCCACACCATCACCTCACCTCAGCCAAATTCTAGCACCTGTGAACTTATTTTCACCCTCTTATTTCTGCTCTATTCATTTCAACATTGTTGCAGATATTTTTAGGTTTGACTCCTCCATTAGAGAATAAGCTTCTTGTGAGCAGAAAATGTGTCACTTCATTAATCTGTACTTCCCAAGCAACTAATAAAGTACACTACACCAAGGGGGGCATTCAATAAATGTTACTATTCATTCAATCGTAGTTATTGTGTGCTTACTTATGTGCAGAACACTGTTACCACTACTACTATTAGTATAAGAGATCTTCCCCGATTAAGCCCTCCTTTCCTCTTCTCCCACTCCCTTCTCCATCACTCAGACTTGCTGTCTTTATTCATCCCCCCTCTCAGCCCCTCAGCACTTATGTAGATATCTGTACTATATATTAATGTCTTTCTCCTCCTCCGTTGTGACTGGGGATTGTGTGTGTTTATTGTTACATTGTAATCTCCCAAGAGCTTAGTACAGTGCTCTGCACACAATAAGTGCTCAATAAATGCGATTGACTAGTCTGACTTCTACTATTACTAAGTGTAGAAGAGACTGTGGGTCAAAACATTAGATCTTTGAGCCTTACATGGACCTATGGATAAAGTTGTTTTCACAAACCTCTTCAAATGTGAAGATCACTGCTTCCCATTTTCATTTTGTCTTTCTCTTTACTGTTTTTTCTTCACTGAGCAACAATCCATTCACTGAAACGACATTTTTTTTTTCCCGAGCCTTCTAGTAAAGTGGGGAAAAAAACCCTCAAATTCAAAAATGTTATTCAAAGAAAATGTGGGAAATGGTTTTCTATATTTTGCTTTCTTAAAGTTTGTGGCTGGAGTTCAAATATACCTACGCTCAGAGAGCTATAATTTTCTAGGCAAAAAGATATATGATTTGCTTTTCATTTTTATGTCTAGATCTCAGAGCTTCGTTTTCTTTGAATTATACTCATTTAAGGGTGGCAATATTTGGGTTTGGACAAAAGTATAGAACAGACATTCTGTGAATATAGTTCACACAGGTATCTTCTAAAAAGGGTTCCCCCAAATGGTGCGGGAGCGATCCGCTATCACCATAATCAATTCCACCGTGCACGTCCTCAGGTTGAAGCCCCAGATCTGAGCCACCAGAGACTCCATCCTCATCAGTGCAGTGTGAGTGCGTTGACTGTAAAGTGAAGCCAGCTGAAATGGGGCTGAGTGCCAGACCCAAAATGAGTAGCTTATTCGTACAGCCAAAGCCAAAGTAGGATTCTCATTCTTGTAAAGCAGTCTAGGCTAAAGGTCAGGAAGAAAAAGTTGAGCTTCCAGTCCTAAAATGTCTATAGACTTCTCTTTCTGGAAGATGTATTGAGAGATCATTGATTTCTCTGAATGGCTGAGCCTTTGCAGTATCCAATCAACTAAGCACTTCATCATTGTCATCAATGGTATTTATTGAGTGCTTACTGTGTGCAGAGCACTGTACTAAGTGCTTGGGAGAATACATTATAAGAGAGTTGGTAGACAAGTTCCCTGCCTACAAGAAGCTTACAGTGTATAGTTATAGGGTGCAGGGATTGTGTTCTTAAAGAACCTGGCATTATGGAGAAGTTGTATTGTAGTTTGCCCATCTTGGCTGACACCACAGGTATGCACTAGGTTATTTCTTTCATTACCACATTGACAATTGTTGGGAGAGTGTTCCCAAATTCTATAGTGATGACAGAAACTGTCATTGTGTCTTTATCTGAGACTTCTAGACCAAAACGTTGCCCAGAGGAATTACTGTGAGCCCCATGTGGGAAAGGGGATGTGTCAACTCTCCTTATGTTCTGCCTGCTCCAGTGCTTGTTATAATGCTTGGCACATAATGAGAGCTTATAAAATACCACCTCTATTATTTTAATGATAGCGATGATGATGGTATTTGATGATGGTATTTAAGTGTTTACTATGTGTCAAGCACGGTCCTAAACACTGGGGTAGATACAAAGTAATCAGGTTGGACACAGTCCCTGTCTCATCTGGGTCTCACAGTCTCAATCCCCATTTGACAGATGAGGTAACTGAGTCACAGAGAAGTGAAGTGACTTGCCCAACGTTATTCAGCAGGCAGGTGGTGGAGCCAGGATTAGAATATAGGTCCTTCTGAATCTCAGGTTCTTGCTCTATCCACTGTGCCACGCACAATACCATTCATACTCACAACCTCTCAGTTATGTTCCCACTGGGACAGCTACATGCAGATCTGGGATTAGAACTCATGGCTCCTGATTTTCAGAGCTCTGCTCTTTCATCTACCCAGCAATTGGATACTGGAAGGGATATTTTCACAATAGCATTTATCCTAAAAGTACAGACAAAAGCAGGCTTTAGTAGAGATTAAATGTACAAGGGCTGTGCACATTACAATAGATGGAATGTGTTCTGAGAAAAAGTGCATTTTTTTTCTTTTTATAGGATACCTATGTAAAAATATACTAATGAAACTTGCCCAGGAAAAGCTGTGTTAGTTTCTGGGGCAAAGGATGAGGAAGTAGGGGAAGTTGGTAAGAAGAGGGATATTAGTGTGATCTAGTATAAAAATATCCAATGAATGGAAAGAAATGCTGGAGTTTGTGAAATTCTATGCCTAAAATGTCTCCCGACCTATCTCTTTGATCATAACTTAATGAGTTTAGCTGCCTTGTGTATGTCAGATTCATGGACAGCATCTCCTATCATTGCTTCTCCAATTTCATTAGGAAACAGATATAGCTATAACCTTGCTGCAGCTTTTAATAATGATTCCTTAAATAGAGTGTTAAGCAAAAAAGTGCTAAACCAAGTTAGGTTTCCTGTAGAAAATAACGTAGTAATGTGCCCCAGTAGCCAATAAATGTGACTAGAGCAATATAAATATATTTAAAACAGCAAGAATAGCACAGTAAATATGGTTACATGAGCAAAACTGGTGTAATTATTACCGTCAATATTTTGAATTTGATTTGAAGCAGTTTGGCCTCATGGAAAGAGAACGGGCCTGGGAGTAAGAGGACATGGGTTCTAATCCCAGCTCTGCCAGTTACCTGCTATGTGACTTTGGGCAAGTCACTTAACTTCTCTGTGCCTGGGTTTCCAAAACCGTATAATGGGGATTCGAAACCTATTTTATTCCTACTTAGACTGTGAGCCCCACATGGAACAGGACCTGATTAACTTGTTTTTACTGAATCAATCAGTAATATTTACTCCAGCACTTCTAACAGTGCTTGACACATAGCAAGCGCTTAATAAATACTCTAATGCGAACCTTCTCATTGTATCTCTATCTCTTCTATCCTGTCACCAACCTGTCTCCCACATCCTGCCTCTGGCCTCAAATCCCCTTCCTCCTCATATCCCACAGACAATTACCCTCCTTCCCTCCCCCGTGAAGCCTTATTGAAGGCCTCCAAGAGGCCTTCCCTGACTAAGCTCTCCTTTCCTCTTCTCCCATTCCCTTCTGCGTCACCTAGACTTGCTGCCTTTATTCATCTCTTCCCCCAACCCCCAGGCCCACAGCACTTATGTACATATCTGCAATTTATATTAATGTCTCTCTCCCCCTCTGGACTGTAAGCTCACTGTGGGCAGGGAATGAATCTCTTATAATGTTATATTGTACTCTCCCAAGCACTTAGTATAGTGCTCTGCACACCGTAGTCACTCAATAAATACGATTGACTGTCTACATATGTAAGTTATGATGGAGTTTGCCCTCATAATAATAATAATAATGATGATGGTATTTGTTAAGTGCTTACTATGTGCCAGGCACTGTTCTAAGCACTGGGGTAAATAGATCGGCTTGGACACAGTCCCCGTCCCACATGGGATTCACAGTCTTAATCCCCATTTTACAGATGAGGTAACTGAGGCACAGGGAAGTGAATTGACTTTCCCAAGACTATACAGCAGACAAGAATTGGAATCGGGATTAGAACTTATGACCTTCTGACTCTCGGACCCGTGCTCTAACCACAGCACCTCAGTTCTGAGATTTTTCTCTCTGTTGTGTAGAGGGCCATGGGGGGCATTGAGTTAGTTGGCAGGCAGGGCTGTAGCATGTGGCAGAGTGCAAGCAAAAGTTTTTAAAATGTCAGACCCAACTCCGGTCAAAGTGCCGTAGTATGGTGTCAAGGGTTGCCTAGGTGGCCACTGGGGCCTTTTTGGCTTATGTTAGCCAGCGGTTTTCTGGGTTCCTTAAGTTCCAGCTCTCCTCTCGGAATGGCCAGTGTCTTTCTTTCGTCTAAAACCATCATCACTGCTTGTGTTGTCTAAGCACTTGAGGTCCCACAACCACCATAGCACTTATGGACATATCTTATATACTCTAATCAGTCAGTCGTACTTATTGAGTGCTTACTCTGTGCAGAGCATTGTACTAAGCTCTTGGTAGAGTACAGTATAACAGTAAAAAGACACAGTCTACACCCACAGTGAGTGGATGAATTAATGGGAGTAAGTCAGGGTGACACAAAAGGGAGTGGAAGAAGAAGAAAGAAGGACTTAGTCAGAGAAGGCCTCTTGGAGGAGATATGCCTTCAGTAAAGCTTTGTACGTGGAGAGAGTAACTGAATGTCTGATATGAGGAGAGATGATGTTCCAGGCTAAACTCCTTTGAAGGCAGGGATCAAGTCTTCTTTCCCCATCTAAACTGTATGCTCGCTGTGGGAAGGGAATGTGTCTACCAACCCTGTTGTATTGTACTCTTCCAAGCATTTAGTACAGTGCTCTGCACATGGTAAGCTCTCAATAAATACCACTGATTGATTCTAACACTTTGTTACCCAGCCAAGGCCTCTGCACACAGTAGACATCCAATAAATGCTATCGATTGGTAGCATGTCAGACACTCCTTCATTAGCATTTAGTACAGTGCTCTGCACACTGTCGGTGCTCAATAAAATGCCAGTTATTGATTTGTCTAGCCCATACTGGAACCCAGTCTTCTGATGCTCAGAGCCTCGTTCTTTCTGCTGAACCCAACAGCTGGGTAACGTGGCATAGAACTGTTATAGTAATTATTTCTCTCTCAGCTTTGACACATGACACTGTAGTAATCGATCAATGCCATTTATTGAGTGCTTACCATGTGCAGAGGAGTGGACTGTGCTCAGAGGACTACAGTGAAGTAGAGTTAGTGGACACAATCCCTATCTTCAAGGAGCTTAGCTTCTATTGGTATTCATTCATTCATTCAGTTGTATTTATTGAGCGCTTACTATGTGCAGAACACTGTACTAAGCGCTTGGAATGTACAATTCAGCAACAAATAGAGACAATCCCTGCACAGTAACAGCTCACAGCCTAAACAGGGAAGACAGACAGCAAAACAGAACAAAACAAAACAAGTAGTCTGGCGTAGATAACAAGATAAATAGAGTCATAGTTATATACACATCATGGCTCACTGGAAAGAGCCCGGGCTTTGGAGTCAGAGTTCATGGGTTCGAACCCCAGCTCTGCCACTTGCCAGCTGTGTGACTTTGGGCAAGTCACTTAACTTTTCAGTGCCTTAGTTACCTCATCTGTAAAATGGGGATTAAGCCTGTGAGCCCCACGTGGGACAACCTGATTCCCCTGTGTCTACCCCAGCGCTTAGAACAGTGCTCGGCACATAGTAAGCGCTTAACAAATACCAACATCATTAACAAAATAAATAGAGAAATAATATGTACAAATATGCACAGTGCTGTGGGGAGGGGAAGGGGGAAGAGCAGAAGACAGGAGAAGGGGGAATGGGGAGGGGAGCAGGAGCAGAGGGAAAAGGGGAGGCTCAGTCTGGGAAGGCCTCCTGGCGGAAGTGAGCTCTCAGTAGGGCTTTGAAGAGGTGAAGAGAGTTAGTTTGACAGATGTGAGGAGGAAGGGCACTCCAGGACAGGGGTCGAAGGTGGGACAGGCACGAAGGAAGGACCATGAGGAGGTGGGCAGCAGAGGAGCAGAGTGTACGGGTGGGCAGTAGAAGGAGAGAAGGGAGGTGAGGAAGGAGGTGGCAAGGTGATGGAGAGCTTTGAAGACAAGAGTGAGGAGTTTTTGTTTCATGAGGAGTTTTTGTTTCATGGCACTGAAGTGTACTGAAGATCACTGATTGTGGATTATAGTTGCCTTAAAATATTTAGAAATTTAGGACAGTCTGCTACAGGTTTCAACAGTAGAGGTTTGTAGTGGCATATGAACAAGCCATTCAGCAAACGCAATATATGCAAGAGAAACGCCAAACGGTTCCCAAGCACAGTACTTGTGGGGGACCACCAAGCAAATTAGAAAATGACTGTAACAGAAAATTGGAATAGTGTAGTATCAAAATAGCGGGAGAGAAACTGATTGGACAGGGATTCAAAAGTGATTTTTATGACTTCAGAGACAGCTGATTGGAGGAGGGCATAGGAAAAAGTAACCGAAAGTTAAAGCAGCTCAGAATAACTGTGTTCCTGATCCGCAAATGGAACCTTGCTGATCTCATTTCAGAAGCTACAGTGCATGCAAGTTCCAGGGTGACGAGTTTTGGGGAAGGGTAGAAAACTCGGTAGCTCCACTACCAGAAAGATTGCAGACAGAGGTGGGGTGTTCTGGGAGAGATGCATCCAGGGAGTTGTTATGGGTCGGAAATGACTCGACCGCATAAGACAAGACAAATGACCTTGAATTGGTTCAACTGGAAAAGTCATATAAGATAAGGGGAAGGGGTTATGTTAATTTATGGGAGGAGTTTGCTGGTTTGGGAGGTATTTTTCATTAGAGGCTACCTCTGCTTTCTCAATACTGAACCCTGGTTGTGTGTGGAGTAGCAGGGAAGGGGAGAAGATATAATTTGTAGTAGGATACTTCAATAAAGACTTGCAAACCAGATCTCTGTTTGTGGTTCCTACTGGAATTTTTAAAATTTTTTTATAAAGTACCTACTATATGCCAAGCACCATACTAGGCACATACTAATTCCCATTTTGCCCATAAGTCACAGATAAGTGCAGTGGTTTGCCCAAGGTCACACAACAGACAAGTGGCAGTGCTGGGAATTAAAACCGGGTCCTTCTGACTCCCAATTGTTGCCCTCAAACGTGTGCGTATGTGTGTGTGTATGTATGTACACAGAATATAACCCTTCATTCATCAAAAACTTTTGTATATGTTGTTTGCCCACTTTTTTGTAAGCCCATCTGGGGGTTCATGCTTTTGGCTAGCTCATCATGCCAGAAAGACTCAGAAATCAAAGAGCTATACTTGGCAGTTAGGAGGGCTGAGCCAGCTAGTATAAAAGTCCAAACGTGCTGAGAAGAAGGATGAGTGTGTGAATTGTCTGCCAAACTAGCATATCTAACGTCTACTTCAACCATTTCTGTGGGTTTTCTGTCCCTGTTCATTTGACGTTCCTGAAAAAACCACCAGATTCTCTCTGGTGGTTCTGGGCATATTTGATTTTGCCTCAGGGATAGAAGGCATTCATTCATTTAGTCAGTCATGTTTATTGAATGCTTACTGTGTGCAGGCACACAGCGCTTTCTGTGTGCAGACAAGCAGGATTTCTGGGCATCACAGATTGAAAGCCGTTTTTAGTGGCAGGGCGAGGGGGCGGACGGACAGGATGGAGGAGAACGGGAATGCCTGTGGAAGGAACTCTCCTGTGTAAGCCAAGGACTTGGCTAGAAGGATAAAGAGACATATGTATTTCTCCCTTCTCCATTAAAGCTCTGATGAAAGATCGTCTTTACTGTGTTTCCCATACCTCGGGTTTTGAAAAGCCGTTTACCGAGAAGTCCTTTTTGTTGACAGATAGACTGACTGCCTGCTTGCAGCAGGAATTTGCTCAAAAGATTCATTTACAAAGTAAGGGCAATTCCAACTGCTGTGTTCCCACAACAAAGCGTGGAAAAGAAGGATCCCATTAGTGCACTTTATAAACTCCGGTTGCCCCTTTGCATCCAGCAACGCACTCCACAGAAAATGAAATCCAGTCCTCGTTTTGGTCCTTTCCTAATACCTGAGAATGTGTACAGAATCTAAAACTATTTTTCATTAAAAAGGAGCATCAGATGGTGTGTCTCCGTGCAATGTCCCACACAGACACATATTGACCTATCAAAGACTTGGAGTAAAATTTTCTCCTTCAGGCAGTCTGGTATTCATCATGAAGTTGGCCAGTGCTGTACTTAAATAAATTTCAATATTTTAAATTCTTTGTCGTTGACTGCTTAAGCTACCCAGTCTTTTTCTGGGCACTTTTAGCAGTGGATCAATTATAACTAATATTTCTGGAATGCTTATATATTCAGCATTATCTACATTTTCCTTTCAGTAACCACTTTTCTCCCAATTTTTTATACGGCAGGCATCATTAATATGTTTATTAAAAACACTGAGTCGTAATTATGAAGCGGACATTCTTGGCAGATACTTAATATTTGTATCCATCTTTTGTTCTTTTGCTTTAAAAGACACATTCTCTCCTGCTGAGCTCCATTTTGTTCTTTTTTTCCACATAACTATTTCTTCCCTTTTTATTCCTTAGGATTCATTGACAACTCAGCAACCATATTTCTTCATATTGAATTATGTAAATATTTCCAATTACTCTTAATGCTTTTCCTAATCTTGGAAATTAGAGTAAAAAATTTCAGGCTTTTTTCTAGCGGAAGGACATGTGATTTTGTAAAAATAAAGATCTTTGTTATGTTAGCTACTCATCTCCCTGGCAAGTCAGGAAAGAAAAATCTGAAAAAAAAAGCTTTCTGTGTTTTGACTGGCATATATGCAAGTGTAGCACTGTGCTTGAGAACTAGACATAAGGTTTGCAAAGAATTAGTGTTGATGTCATTCCATTGGAATGGAGGGTCTTTTGAAACAGTAAATACATTCTATAGCCAAAAAGCTAAGTGTCTAGTTGGACTCCTTCCTTTTCTAGGAAGGAAAAAATGCAGAGCAAACCAAGGCACACTAAATTGTATTTACAAAGGGAGCTATCTTAATTAGTTTAGGGTTCACTGTGCTTTCAAACAATCTGAACCTGTAACTCATTTTGGAGTGAAGTTATTTGGACAAAGTTAAACTTTTTCACTGTATGTGAGTGGTTCTGCAAGGATGCAACTTTGTGGTCTATTTTTGACCTTTTCTTTGTTACAAAAACAACGTCCTAACAGTGGGGACAGGAAAAGAAAGAGGCTACTAATCAGCAGCCATGTATATTTTATTTTCTCTTGCCTTACGACATTGCTAATGAAGAGGAATTGCTCCTAGGGAAGTGTCACTACTTTTTAGCAGCTGCAAAATGAAATTTTTAAGTGCCGTTCAGGCAAATTAATTTATATCAAGGCTTGTTCAAATAATGTAAATATACGGTCTAGGAATACAATTGAGTTTGACTCTGAAGAATAGCTGTAACCCAATTTTAATTCAACTTATTATAATTATGAAAATAGGTGGATAATCAATCAGTGATATTTATTGAGCACTTACTCTGTGCTGTTCACTGTACTAAGTACTTGGGAGAGTCAGTCAACATATTCGTGCTCCATAAGGAGTTAATACTCTAGAGGGATAATGGTCATTTAATTAATGAACATCTGGATAAGTGCTTTTCTATTTTGGTTAGGTATCATTATAATAGACCAGTTCTCTCTCCCGTCTTCAAAACTGTACTAAATTCACATCTCCAGGAAGCGTTCCATGACTAAACTTTCCTCTCTCCACCTTTTCCTCCCTATTGCATCGCCTCTTCCCTTACTTCCCCATTCTAGACTGTGAGCTCGTTAAGGGCAGGGATTGTCACTCTTTATTGTTATATTGTACACTCTTTATTGTTGTATTGTACTTTCCTGAGCGCTTAGTACAGTGCTCTGCACACAGCAGGCACTTAAAAAATATGATTGAATGAAGTCTTTTACCCCCTTCCTCATCTTCCCTTTCCCCACAGCACTTACAGACATATCTTTATGCTAGCTTGCTTCCCCCTACCTGCTATTTAATTTGAGGATCATGTCTACTAACTCTATTGTATATTCCCTATCACTGCGTCCTGTGCTCACCAAGGCTGAACCCTCAGTAACTTTTATTGTTTGATCAAAAGTAGGTTATCTGAGGAGGCGTTCTAAAACTAAGTAGCATTTGGATTCTTTAGAGTGAAGTTCAGAGGATTCTACTGATCAAAGAATTGGAGTTTCCCTTTGATCTGGTTGTCATTTTAGGGT